>NC_087562.1:3430000-3742701 GCF_036250125.1 Pseudopipra pipra
AGGCACTCCTATAACCTTTGGAATCATTGAGTAACCTCTTAGTTTCTTTCTGCTGTCTTCTTACTTGCTGGCATTCACAGGCTATTGAAAAGAAACCACAGAGTTACAAGAAAATGAGCACTGTATGTTCAGGGAAAACGCTTGAGCTTTGCCACTTGGGAAGGAAATTAAGTGGTTAGTGATTTGCATAATGTGGGCAGCACCTTCTACAACATCCTTTATCAGAACCAAAATGACTAATGTCAGACCACAGAGTCCTTTTGAAACCGTGGGGCTGTTTCATGTTCTCTCTGAACCTCTACACACTGCACGGTACTTCTGTGTCCTGTTATAAGTTTTCATTTTGCACAATGTAGACCTTTTTAATATTTATCAGCGTGTTGCCTCTAACTTGATACATTTGTACTGCGCAGAAATTGATTTTCAAGAAATGTGTTTTGGATTTTTCGCACGCTTATGGGGTTTGAGAAATGCATATTTGCATAGAAATAATCTTTAGTGAGCTAAATTTTAGAGTATGTCAAATTTATAAATATCACTACTGTAAAGACATATTTTTAGAAATAGATTTCTGGCACAGTTTATTTCAATTCCATTTTTCACATTTGTGTCACCACTATGGCTTTGGCTTGGTATTTTCTATTTCATTTGTTTTCAGCCTTCGTGTTTTAGAGATTAAACTTTTCCGTTGTCTTCTTCAGGCAGCACAGTCTGAAAATGAAACAAAGCAAGTGAGGGGCTTTTGTTTAAAAGGCATCCATTTGGTTTGAGACATGTGGCCAGTAAAACTTACCTAGCTCCTTTTTCTTCTTTCAGTTCCAAGCAGAATCACATTGCTTGCTTTTTCTCTTACTTTGTCCCTTCACTGAAAAAGGAAGTTCTCTATTTTTGAACCTCCTATATATCTTTAAGGCACATTACATTTCCTGTGGCTGTTGTTTCGTTTCAGAGTAGCTGCTGTGGCTCTGCAGTTTGCTTATGCCATTGAAAAAATACAGGTGCCTCGTGCACAGTCACAAACAAGCAATAAATTGAATTTGTTTGTTTGTGGAGACTTCAGTGCTCTATCTAAACAAGAGCAATATTTTCGTTAAACTCATGTAGTAATATATATATATATATATATAGAACAGCACTGTATGCTCTAAACTCTTCAGGTTGGAGTTATGTTATCACAGCACTGAAAGGATCCTCCAAATTTATTCTGCAGCTCGAGATTCCCATTCTAGAAATGGGCTATGTGTTCACAAATGAAACTCTCAAGGAAGGAAAATGCCACCCATCCCTTCAGTTTTGGAGGGTCCTCTGCAGTAAGGCAGCAATATTCTGCTTATGGGTTTGGTGTCAGGGGACATGTAACTTGTTTTTCCTATTGCCCCAGGTAAGGAATTAGGCTCAAGAAATAATAATCAAGCCTGGTTTCTGTGGAGTTGAATGAAAAGATATACTTATCCCAGGGATAAATTTCAACTAAGGCCTCAAAATGACTAACAGTCTCTGGGCTTGTTGATGTAAAGCTTGACTTGGTTTTGAGCAGCTGTGTTCCAGGGAAAAGCCTTACCAAGATCTGGCTGCGAGTTATGGCAGAGTTCTTAAATTTTGCTGTAAATATCATTATACCACCTGCATTTTTTTAGTCTCTGCAATGTAAACACATTTGTGGTACCTTGACAGAATTTCTGCAGCTGCTTCCTCTTCCAAATACTCTGCCTAATCTTTGTATATACTTAACATGGGCAGAATGACTTGAGGCCAGTTTTCCACTCCCTCTGGAAATGGGCCCCAGGTGTAGAATTCATGAGGTTCCTGTTAATCAAATGTCTCAGTGTACTTGCAAAAATTTTTTTTTTGTGCATTCACTGGTATAAGTTTCCATGTGGACTTTAAGGTGCTCCTCTTCTCATGTCCTAAAAAGTGATCTAACATCAGGGAAGGTGCTTGGCTTGGCTTGACTTGACTTAGGGCATTCTCACCATAAAAAAAAAGAAGGTACTGCAGAGGAGCATTTCTCAGTAGGAGAGTCATTTAGCTTTGGACTTGTTCTTCTTCACTGGTCAAATGTGTTGGCCCTTAAGGAATAGTATATGTGGACTTTGGGTTCGTAGAAGTGTGTTACTGAAAAAAAAAAATATGTACATCTTTTATTTACATATATATGTGTATATATATATATATGCATGATAAGTGCAATACAATAGCCTGTTCCTATGTTTATTTATGTTAGAAGTTTTAAGGCATTGCAGTACTTATAGAATTAGGTTTGTTAATATGTGGAAAAAGAGGGAAAAGGAGGTCAGGGCATCAGGGTTGTGTGGCTGAGTTTAGGAATGAATGCTCAGTGTCACACATGGGACAGGCAAATTTCTCTTTGCTGGCTCACTTTTTAAAAAGCCAGTAACACCCACTATGAAATATTGCTACTGCCCTGATTAAAAATAAAACAAAATACGGTACAGTAGTCAAGGTATTTTTATTTTTCTTTAGCCTATATCAAAAGTGAGAAGAATTTAGGAAATCCATTTTAAAATGGTGAAGGCAAAGGAATTTTTCTATGAAATTCTCTTTGACCGGTTGAAATAACTTAAACACTATTGACCATTCTCCCACCAGCTCAGTGATGCATGGCATTTTGAATCATCCATTTTCTGTGAAGACTACCTGGGGTTAGCATATCATTACTTGATAACAGAGTTTCAATTCTAACCCACTGGCAGTGCTGAGCTTTAAGCTGGATACACTTACTTGCAGGCTCATCCAACCCTACATAATTGTCTGTACATTTATTTTATTGTCAACCCAGAAACAAGCTGAAGAAACTAACTGTTTGCTTTAGAACACATTAACTTCTTTATCACATTAATACTGACTCATATCTTATTTCCCAGTTGCAGTAACAAAACCGTTCAAATATTTCCCTCACAGGACAATATCTTTAATAGCTTCTGTGTGTTTCCTATTTTTGGCTGTTTCTGTATAAACAGACTAATCTAATAGCATGCTGAACCATCTATACTTGGCAGAAATTCAGCAACTCACTCATTTCTATGGCAAGCTGGGATGCCAAGGGAAAAAAAAATCCTCACTTTTATTGCAGTAAGATCTTTCTTAAAGTTGTCTTTTATAAGTGTAATACGACTATCATTTGGGTTACTGCAGTACCTTGACTGAAGAAACCCCCACTTTTATTGCAGTGCAGGATGAGCAAATAGGAGGGCATTATTCCCTTCACAATGTCCACAGGAATTCATTTACCTAATGTATTCAGTCTCTCTTATGTGCAGTGCTTTAAATGGTGGTAAAGTACACACTTAAAAATATTGTTGAGAGCCAATTAGGAAGGCTGGCTGATAAGGCTGGAGAAACAATCTGGAAGCCACTGGAAAATGCTTTCGTGCAGAGTCATCTTGCTTGGGGTATTTAACCATCCTCGGCAAATTAAATTTTGTTGTCCCTCCACGGCAATCAGAAGCTGTGCTGTGAAGCCACTCAAGACACGTCCCCCATCCACTTTGTGGCTCTCATCCCAGTATACCCCCATGGCTTACACTGATAAATTGGTGAAATCCATGGTTCTGCTTCTAGTTGCTGCTTTGAGCCTCAGGATAGGCAGTTTGATGTACATTTATTTTGGGGCAATGCTATCTTAAGCAGTCTCAGGCTCCTGCTTCCCTGAGCTGCCCTCTTCATTAAAGTCAGCACTTTTCCATGGTTTATATTTCAGTCAGATTGGTTTCCTGATCCAGTTCATTGCGTGCTCAGATAAATTCTTGCACCAGCAAAAACAAGGCAGACAGAAGTACGCAAAGACAATGACCATTTAAACCAGTTCTAGAAGCTTTCACTGTAGCCAAGTGTCCAGCCATGGTTCAGTGTCTTTGCAGTCAAAGCAGGAAAATACCAACATACAGCTCCTACCTATGGTGGGCTGGTGTTTGTGGTAAATATTTGAGCTATTGATGAATGTAGCTATAAAAATGCAAATTATGATGGTTTTGTTATTGTTTTACAACCGTATCAGCTGCAAAGCCTCTTAGAGTGAAGTGGGTTTATTTAATTTTGGGCATTTATCAATACTTACAGATTTATTTATGTAATTGACATTTTTATGTCCCTGTCCTGGTAACATTTCTTATTGAAGCCATCTAGATCTGAAATCAATGCATCTCTAGTACAAAGAGGCTCGTTACCTGCATTGGCCTAACTGTACAAAAATAGCCCACTATTGGACTGTACCCCAATGCACACTGGTAGTGCCTTACTTTAAACCAGAGAAATATTGAAGTCTCTTAGGCTTTCCATTTCCTTGCTTGTTTTACAAACTGTATTTTTAACATTATTTTTGCTATAGTAGGCCAAGTTCATCCCTAATATAGCTGTATTGAAATCAGTGGGGAGACTTGTAGTTTTAAGAATAAGACACACTAAAGTGCTTTGCTGGATCAGGGCCTAAAAGGATTAGTACTGTGGAATGCTTATGGTGGCCATAGAGGTAACTGTATGAATAAAAGTAATTTTAATTGTACTGGAGCAGTTTGGGAATTTTATTACACCTCTCAATAAAAGAAATAAAAAATAGAATAGACTCTCACTAACACACAGAATCCTGTAGAACACTGCACGTGGTTTTGCAAATATTGAAACAGTAGAAAACATTTAAAAGTCTGAGGTATAAACTCCCTAGCTTTTGTTTTGAGGCTTGTGCAGATTTTAAAGCAGATATTTGGTACAAATTATAAGACCAATGGGGAGTATTGATTTTTAAGTATAGCTATAGTGGCTTTCTATGTTTTTCATTAAGACAACAATTGGAGATTTTTTTTTTCCCAGAGAACTGAAGCTAGCTGATAATTTCTTGTTGTATTCTGTGAAGGAAAATGATGATCAGACAAAGATGATTGTTGTTCCTGATTCCCCAGGAAAACTTGGCATCAGCTGAAACATCTGATAGAATACAAGCTCTTCTCTTCCAGGTGCACCAAAGGTGGATTGGGGACTAAAACTTTTTCCACTAGAATGGATTTGAACTTGTGTCTCCATGGTAGTGTGTGCAAGGCCTTACTCTCCAGTACTCAGTGCAGGTACCTTTAATCTGGAGTGAAGGGAGGGGAAAAACAAAGATCCTCACAGAGGCTCAGGACATCTTAGAAGGGCCCAGGTGCAGGAAGGACTTCACTGGTCCTGGCCTGGAAACCAGCAATCTGGAGCAGAGCTGCATGTAATGGAACATTCCTTCCATCAGTTTGTGCAACTGTTGAGTTTTGAGGCATTTGAAATGTAAGAATACGTGTTATGGGTTTGTGTTTTCTCCCATCTAATTGCAAAGTATTCCAGTTGTGTGCTTGAACTGAAGAAGTGACTCTACAGATCTGGCAACCTCCTCCAGGATGTGAACTTGTCAGGTCAGGTTGTACTTCTAGGGGGTTATGAGTACTTGACTGGGGAATATAAGTGACATAATGGCTTGCTGATGCAAGAAGACTTGCTCTGGTTTTGCATCCTGCTAAAAGCCAGTGTCCTTGGGCAGGTGGCAGGAAGGAACAGTGCTCTCTGAGATGAGGTATAAATACCATGAGGGTGATGGTGGGCTGGAGCTGTTCCTGATTCCACAATGCATCCTTTGTGTGACAAGGGTTTAGCTCAGGTGCTTTAGTTAAATTCAAGCAAACTACTTGAGTTTTGCTATCTAAAATTCCCCGTGTGGTTTCAAGCAGAATGACTCAACTCTAATCAACTATTGTACCAGGTTGTATTTAATGCTGAGATTCACTGACACAGGAAAACAGTCTCGCTGTCCAAAGGGAAGTTATTTGTTCATCCTCTGCTTTTGGATCCATCCAGTAATTCATTAGAAGAAAGATGTGTCTGTGCTCATTTCTAGGAAAAACATTCATGCAAATAGATGTTCAGAGCAGGTACTAGAAATGAGGATTACACTGGAGGTGCAGGGCGCTTGCCTGTGGGTGTGAGCTGCGAAGAGCTGGGAACTGACACACACCCTTTTCTGATGTGTCAGCAATGCTAAGATGTTGCATTTTGCCTGCAATAACAACTTTGAAGGTGATCATCAAGCATTCAGTTGAATTTGTACTCTTCTTTCTAACATCGTTTTGGTTGATGGTAAAAATCAGTTTATATTCACACAGAGATTTGGGCACTTCTTCAAGTTGTTTCTGAGCCTTTCAGGTGGCTGTTTTCTGTGTGGCCCTGAGGTCAGGCAGTACTTCCTCCCTTTTTTTTTTTATATATATTTTTTTCTTCTTTTTTTTGCCTGTGAGTTGAGGTCTGAACATTGCTGATTTTTGAGCCTCGGATAAGATCAATTTTCCGATTGTGTAATACAGTACCTGGCTTTTCTGAATGGCACTGTTAATTGTCATTGACCATAATAGAATATGAATAGCACAGCCACTTGACACCAACTTAATGGTTCTGACTTTTCAATGGTGCCAAGAGTGTAAGGCTAGAGGGAAAAAAGGGTCAGAGGAGAGATAAGAGCTCTTCTGATTCCACTGAGAAAGATTAAAGCCTCTGTGTCTTTCAAGTGGTACTTATGAGGGTCACCATTTCTGTGAAGTCACCTTAAACCTGGAAGTGTTTGAAAAATTTCTGGCACAAAAGGACCCTTAGAACAACTCCAACCCCCTCCTCCAGGAGGTTTTTTTCAGGTTAATAGGCAAACAGAAAGAGGCAGGTCTGGGGTGGCTCAAGGAGAAATGTGGACACTCATATTGTGGATGACACAACCTGCTCCGAGCGCAGCATCGCTAACCCTGTTAGCCCTGAGGAAGAATCACTCTTGTTTACTGCTGTTTTGTCCAGCTGGGAGCTCTGGGAAATTTTGTGATTCACTTTAGTACCTCTTTTAAGAAAAGCTTACTGTCCTTAAATACACAGCTATCGCTGCCTGTTGGGAATCCGATCAGACACAAGATTACCTCCCTAATCTGATCACGGCAGTTCTCACCCTTCTTGGCTGTCAGGGACAGAGGCCAGGAGGAAGAAGATGTTTTACTTCCCTGCCTCTCTTGAACATCAGTGCAGGGAACAGTCATTTCCAATCCATTAAATACCTGCCATTATTTGTAGCGGGCACTAGATTATAATTTCAGTATTTTAACATAATTTCCCTGGGATTTCTAAACAGATGAGAGCAGTAATTGCTCTGTGGAAATCCGGGAGAGGTACCTGGTGTGCAGGTGGAGATGTGCTTTGAGTTGGGTGCAGGGTGTTTTCAATGTGGGGCAGGCAGGCTGCTTCAAACTCACAGAGGGCAGGTTTAGTTCAGATATTAGGAAGAAATTCTTTGCTGTGAGGATGGGGAGGCCCTGGCACAGGTTACCCAGAGAAGCTGTGGCTGCCCCATCCCTGGAAATATTCAAGGCCAGTTTGGATGTGTCTTGGGTCAACTTGGGCTAGTGGAAGGTGCCCCTGCCCATGCCAGGAGAGTTGACCTTTAAGGTGTCTTCCAAGCCAAACCATTCTGTGATTTTATGATCTTTGTACTGACTGAGTCCGTAGCACTCACTCCACAGGTGCTATAGAGTCAGTCTGTGCATGCAAAATTTGAGTTATCCAGGACATGTCAGACTTGTGTTGCATTTGTTTGGATGAATTGCACACCACAAACCCAAGGTGTTAGAAACAGGAGCCATTTATTTGTCTATTTGTGTTCTGATGTTGAAAGTACACCATTAATGTGCAAGGGACTGACTTAGCAGAGTAGTAAAATACTGGTGTTGTTATGCTTTCAGGTGTTTCTGAAGGAGGAATTAAAAAAATCAGCTAGATGAGAAGCAGAAAGAAACTCTCTGAGATTGTTCATATAAATACCTGACATGAAAAAAATGAGTCGAGAATTTAGATACTGAGTAAAAAGATATTAGAAGGAGGGAAGGGTCTAATTATCTTAATACATCCAAAAGGACTGGTATCAAAAATCTTCAGTTTCCTTGAATCTGATGTTGGACAAACTCTGCCAATTTAACAAGTTAAAATTCACAGGGTTGCCTCAGAAGTGGTGTGTGTCAGTGGATATTTCACTGTTGTAACGATTTGGGGCGGGCGGGGTTGTTTTTGATGTTTTATCACTAAGACTGTTGTTTGGGAACAAAGCTTCCAGAAGTGGTTGTCAGGGAAAGTTTCTTTATTCTGCCTGATCTAAGTTTTCCCAGTAGATTTCTGTTTAAAAAGAATAAACAAAGCAAAAAAAAAAAAAAAAGGCAAAACAGTAGAAGTGAGAATTAGATATAAATATGACACTAAACTATATCTTTTAATACAAAAGAACTCTTTTTTAATTAGAAGCTTGGAAGGACATATCCTTTAATTGCTGCACTTGTAGTTTCTGGGCCATCAATATCCTTGCTTCTTTCATTAATAAACTGGCAAGTCAAGTAGGAAAGCTGCAGGAGTATAATTTTTTCCCTTAAGCTCTACTTAATCAACAGCAGACTTGATCAAACAGAAAAAAGAAAATGTAAATCAGTTGCATTAATTCTGCTGGCAGTAAATAGCAGGAAAAAAAGCTAAACATGAAAGAATGCTCATTTTGCAGCTGATATCTGGGGTAGGATTGAATGGGAGAAATAGGTAGTTAAACAGCTCTTTAGATGGTGAGTGACTAGGGGAATACTGGGGTTTATGTATGGATTAGCACAGTGATAGACCCTGAGTAGCAAAAGACGATGACTAATTACCTGACAGAGCAGCACTGCATTCGACTTGGTCATTGAAATTAATTTCTGTTTTCAGGACTGGCAGAAAGCAGCTGCAGAATTTCAGTTCAATACTCAAATTAACTAGGAGTCTAAATTATTTCTTTGCACATACAGTATTAGAGGAGTGGGTTACTAAATTGATCTTGATTTTACACACCGAGGCAAGAATTATTCCACCTTTTTCATCAGAAGTCCATGTCCCCTGAAATCGGGGAATAAAACCTGTGCTGTAATAAACTACTTGTCACTGATGTGAACTCTGTCAGATAGTTAACATCTTAACATTTCCTGGAATTCTAGATGAAGGAATTATAAAATAAAGTCTTCTGGGTTGAAAGAAAATTTTACTACCTACTCCACTGAGTAAAATGCACTAAGTTGAATTTAGATGAATTTACTTCATAGTTTGAATAAGATTATGCCCAGGAATTAGTTTGTTTTATGATGTATATGTGCTTGACAGTCTGGTATATTTGTAACTTCATTGATTTCAATAAAAGAGGTGGGAAAGCTGTCAGTAGGTTATTTCTGATTAACTTGTAACAGTTTGAGTGAGATATGGCAACAGAGAAAACTGAAACCAACTGCAAAGACCCCACAAAACCAACTTGGTAAGAAAAACCTGCATACACTAAATTGAAGTCATATATCCCATGATTCTAAAATGCAGAAATTCTGCCAGATTTCCATGTTGGTAGTTGACTCGTTATATCCATAAGCAGTAATTTCTTCTTTTGCCAGTAGCAAAACTCTCAAAGCCTTTTGTCTGTTTAGAGGTTTCTTGGATTTTCATTTATTTATTCAGCTGAAAGAAATTTGAAATGTTTGTAAAGTAAATAAATATGAGAGGGAGGAAAAGGCAAAAGTACGAAAAATGGAATAAATATTTAATATTTAAGGGTATATTTTATTTCAATGCAAAGTCGGACAGGAGGGGTCTTTGGAAGCCTTTCTTCAGCACTTGTGCCCCATAGTGTTCTTGCTGAATAAATTATGTTACTTCCTGCTCTTTCCTGCATGCTGCCTCTCAGTAGTCACTTCTAGGCAGAAGAATTACCACATAAAACCGAGAGCTTTTATCTTACTGTATCTTAGTCCTGTGTGGGATCACTGTTGTAACTGGTCACCTTAGTAACTAAAAAGTGGTTTGTTTCCTTTGGTGATGCTAAGCCAACACAGCTATGGAAGAATGGATAGGATTTTATTCTAGTTCCATAATGGATTTGTAGAGCTAGCAGTTACTTAGCAAAGCAAAAACAGAACCAAAGAACATTCTTTTAGTCAGACACTGAGCAAACTTGATCTGGAGGTCAGCGAGACACAATACATTGAGAAATCTGCCCTGGCATTTTAGAGTCACATTTCACAGTATAGCACGTTGGTAATGATTGTGAGGTTATATACAATTATTTATTTGTATTGTCAAAAATAAGAAATCCATAAAAACCAATTTTGTTAAACTAAAAGTGAAAACTTATTTTACTCGCCAGTGCAGAAATTAATAAGATTAAAATATCATAATAATAATAAATGGTTTTATTCCCTCCCTATTAATTTCTTTCATTGTCCTTTTGCTCTTCAGCTCCATTGTCCAGGTTGTATTTTATCACTTTGCAGACTATCTGTGTTTTATTTTTTCATTCATTAAAAGACTTGATTTTTTTTTTTTTTGCATACCAAAAAGATCCAGGAGAATCACTAGAGAATGACACGTGGTCTTAGAAATACTGTTTTCTTGTACATCTTGTTGATCTTACAGAGTTCTGTCTCTACAGTTGTATACCAACAATCTTGAATTAAATTGCATTTAGGCAATTGATTTGCATTTGCTTTGTGTAGAGATGTAGGTGCCATTTATGCTTTTATGTTCTGGAAAATTAATATTCCTCACATTAATGCCAAGAACCTACCATGATTACTATGAAGCAACCATTGATATGAATTCCCTTGCATTGCCATTATGGAGAATGATACTAATGATGTGCTTTTTGTCTTCAACGTGGATAACACGTAGTCCTGAGAGTGAGCTAGACTGAGAACTACAGAACTATCTTAGATGTTGGTGATCTAAGTTATTTTTTTCCCATTTCAACCTATAGCAGAAGGTATCAATAATGACAGATATTGGCCTGTGAAGGTCACATCTACAAGTCTGTTGCCTACAAATGTGAAAATAGGGCCAACTCTGAGAATGTCTTTGGGAGAGAAAACACAACTGCATTGAATGTCTTTCAAGTGGAACTCATTTTGGTCAGTCTGCTTTCAGAATGATTTCTACCAAAAGTAGGATTTGAAAGGCTCGATTTATCTTCGTCTTTCACCTAAGCCATCCATTCTTCAAGTCTTATCACTTTCCATTAAAAGACTTATACCTCACTTCTTACATAAAACTTCTGTGTTGCAGATGATAATCTGAGATATATAGATTCAGGATATAAATTTGCTGACAGGAATTGTGAAAAAAAAAATTATAGAAAATGGGAGAACTGTAAGAAACCGTGAGAAAATAAAAAAGATAAATATTAATGTCTTGGCTCCTAAGAAAAAAATGTTTTTTTTTTCTTGTACTTGTAGACACTTATCCTGCATTGAGTCTTTTCATTTTCCTCTGGGCTAATTCAGCACCTCAAAAATCTGGTGGAAATTTTTTTGTTCGTGAAATATTTTCTTCTCAGCACGAGGCCATTGCCATGGTCAGGAACTTCCAGGAGCAGGCTTGCTGGGCTGGGAAAGCTAAAATGCAGCTGCTCATCGTGGCAGCTGACACAACAAGTAGCACTGGTGAGCAATTATAGTCTCATGACCATATACTGTAAGTTGGTTAATTGTCTTTTGCTTGGAGTTAAACAAACTGGAAACTTCAGATGGCAGGGCACTGCCATTTTTCAAGTGAAATTGCAGAAACAGGAAATCTATAAAGAGGGCACATATTTCACCCATTTTCTCCACTTGCTGCTGAGACCATTATTAATGCTGCAATTTAAAAATAAAAGATACAGAACATTAGAGTTCTGAAGGAAGTCTCGTTTCCATGAGTTAGATTAATTCTTCTTATTGATAAAGTCTTGAATGCTGTAGAAAATTACAGAGAAATTTGCAGTCTCAAAACCAAACCTGCTTTGCTCTATGCCACAGCAATAGTGTTTGGGATGGAGAAACTGGGATGGCTGGCATGTATTTAACTTAAATAACATCTTAAAACCTGCTAAATAAGAATACTTTCTTTGGGCTGGATCCTGTCCTGGTGAGTGTTGTGGTGGAGCTTGCTTAGGGGTGTTTAAGCTCCCCCTAGGACCCATGTGATTAGCATATCATGTCATGGGGAGGTATTTATTAGAATAGAAATGTTCTCGGGACACTGGGGTTCACAGGTTTGAATCAGAGCTGTGCATGGAACTTTAGGGCCTTTATTCACAGTAAATTTTATGTTGGTGGAAGTTTATGGAATGGGTTTCAGTACCCATTTCTAGTTGATCTCACCAGTCTCAGAAGAAATATGGACTCTGAACTTTAGTGTGAGTTTTGTTTTAATTCTGCATTGCTCCTTTATGCCAAAATGCCATATCAGTGTAATATCCTGTAACAACTGAGGCTCCAGGATGAGTAGCTATTTCGTGTGTCTCAGTTAGAAGCTCCTTTCTCAATACCTGAGTCTGATGGCGTTTGAGTTATTAACACCATCGGGCACATAATCAACTAACTGTTCACAAATGAGTGATATCATTGCTAGGTGATCCTGGTTTTACATGGGGGCTTCTTCACTGCCCCCCTGAGCAATCTCTTAGGCTGTAAATCTCTCCCTCGGGACAGCAGGGGAGTGTTTGTGCCACAGACCTGTCCCCACTGTCTTTCTCACCTATAAAGAGGAGAGAGAATGAAAGGTGACTTTGGCCAAAGAGCAAATGTGATCCTAAGGAAATGTTTGAAACAGACACAGAAACAATATCTGTCGTTGCCTTGGTGTGAGGTGATTATGTACCGTGCTGTTTGTGTTATGTCATGCAGGGCAAGGGTTTCCTGAAGAAAAAATGTGGATACAAAGTACTCTAATGTTGTTTGTTGTCCATATATTTTGGAGAACTGGGTAGTGTTGCTGAATTGCAAAGAAGGGAATGTGTGTACACAAGAACACAAACATTTCCTTCTCAGCTTTCATGTTTAGTCCATATGTAGATTTCTGCTTATACAGAAAAGAGAATAGAATCAAACTCATGAGCTTGTGTAGGGTGATGTCAGTGTAAGCCTGAAATAACTGGCACAGTTATTGTTTGCTCCAGATCTGATGGTTTCATCACAACAGACCCAAGATAATGACATGTGTCTATACTTTTATACAGATTAATAGCCTTTTAAAGTGCATAAAATTCAGTCTACTCCTGCTGCCTATTGAAACAGTGAACTGTAAGGGCCCTTCCCCAAATCCCTAGGCCCTCACAAACAGTTCTACAGAATTCTAGTCACTGTGGTAATGCAATTAAGTACTTTTGTCAGTTTTGTTAAAAAAAAAAAAAAGGCATTTTAAGACATTTGAGCAATCTCTAACTAAGAGATGTCTCTATATAAACACACCTGCAGAAATACTTTTCTGAAGAGTGGAGAAAAGTCACCATTTTGTGGCAGGTAAAAAAAAAGTTCTGTCATTAATGAAGTTTTATTGGTATTAAAGTGGTTGTTTTAAATGTGATTACAAGGACCAAATCTTGTGTGCAAACGCACAGTGCCAGTAGGAACAGGGGATAAACCAAGCAGAATATGACACAAAACAAGTCCTGATTAGCAATCTGGCTCCCCTTATATTTTCACATAGTTCATTCATTTTTCAAGTCTGTTGTTGTTAGAATTGCATTTGTGGTAAGCTTGACTGCTCTTCACAAAGTTAAAGAGAATATTTTGATTTCTACGAAGCAGATATACTAAAGTTGGCTTGATAAACCCCCATTGGTATCTTCAGGGAACAAGTAGATTAAACAAGTAATTATACCGTAAGGCTTTTAGAAGTTAGTAGATTTAAATACATTGTATGAATCTCATCTTAATGTAGCCTTTTGTCTATAGTGCTTCCTGCCAAAAAAACCTCCTGACAGGAAATAAACATTAAAATAATCTTTAATCCCTTGTCTGGTCTATTACCATTAACAATTGATGCACTTTAATTTTGTGGGATTTTAACTACAAAATGGAATGGCTAAGTAGTGATAATTGGGTTTGGAATTATACGGTCATTTATATCAACAGAAATGCAAGTGGCTGGGAGGGTGATTAATTATTTAACATTTCCTGGCTGTAGTTCCTATTATAGAATTTTCTGATATATTCTGCTGTGAACAATTATCACCAAATGAGGATAAACAAATCTGTGATGTGAAGTCTTATTTATAAATAAACTATATTTAGAAAATGTCTGTTTCATTTGCATTTTCCCCTTTCTTCGTGACAGGACTGTCACAATCAGCTTGTTTTCAAGGTTTTCTGCCCTCTTGCTAATTCTTCAGGTTCACACCCCAGATTTTGTGCAAGAAAAGCAGAGCTTTAGAGCATCCTTAAAATAATTCCTATTCCAAATAAAGATACAGATTATACGGTCATGGTAATGTTTGCATGTTCTGTCCCCCTTTTATTCCCTAATAATTGAATTAGGGCATGCCAATGTATTAGAATTTAATCCAAGTGCTGGCAGCAGACTGGATAATTTGATGTGTCCAACTCATGAAGATTTGGGAGACGAATGCTGGTGTTTCCCCTCTTAAATAGGGTTCTCTGGCATTTGAGCTCTCATCTTTGGGTAGCTTTGTCTAAGGGAGTTCACATTTCACATTCTCTCTCATATGGAGTCTGACTGTCACTTTGGTGCATTATGTTTATGTGTCCTGGTTGATACAAATACAAGCACAATTTGCAATTCGTTTTTCTTTTATTTTCTTACAATATGTTTATTAAAAGAAAAATCATGTGTATTCTGCTTATCTGACAACATAACACAAAGTAATTCTAATTATTACTTCCCAAGCCATTTTTTTACTGACAGTAACCTGAAAATTTTTCCATCCTTAATTTCCATTAAAAAACCCCAAATGATTACAACCCTTAGTTTGAAAGAGATTACAGAAAGTGCCTGAGTTTCTTCTTCAAGCAGAACTCCTAACAGTCATCCCAGGCAGTCTTACCCAGAAAACAAAATCCAGTTTACATGCTTATATATCAACAAAGAAGGAACAACAAGATGATGATAATTATCGTTAGTGCAGTGCCTAGATTGTTAGTCACAGATAAGGACCCAGCCATATTAATAAATATGCAAAATCAACCAAAAAGATTGTTCCAAGTCCGTACTTCTTAAAATTTAAGTGCTAATCAAAAGTCAGGGATACAGATAGATAAAAAGAACAAGCGTATAATGAGATAATATTAATCAATATGGTAGGCCCTGGTTTTGGGCATGATATTTTTCTGATGCCAAAGAAAAGATTAGATACCAAAGAAAAGGAGATTTTTAATGTGGATTATGAAAAAAGATAATGAGATAATGTTGCAAATGCTCGTGGGCAGATCTGTAAGCAGAATAAAAGAAAGCATGAAAATGCTTGTTTGAAAATTTAGGAAGTCATCAATGAAAATGACTATCTGGAAGTCGATCTGGGGTGAGCGTTGACATGTTGATAGTGAATCAGGATAAACTGGATTAAACTGAAGATTTCTCTATAGACAGACTACAGTATTAGAGGAAGAATTTGTAGTGAAAAAGTAAGTTTTCTACCCAAGATGCTAAGCATAATGAGTGCAGAAGCAGAGAGAAAAAGGGTGAGATATTTGTGGGTTGGACCTTCTTGTGGGTGTGTAGGGTAAAAGTGTTACAGTTAAAAGAAGAAATGGCAGCAAACCAGACAGAAAGAGATCGAGAATAGAAATGTGCACACAGATGAGAATTAAGTTCTGGTGAGCTGGCAGTGATGGCAAGTCCAGAGGTTTGGTGAGTGACACTGGAAGAGTTTACAGAAGGGGAGTTGACCAACCACATTGTTAGAGAGACAGGTCATGTCAAGAAGACAAAAAGCTTAATTGCAAGAGGAAAGAAACAGGCAAGAATATCTTCAAAACCAAGGTGCAGTAATCTCTTCCATGTTCTTTACACGGCATCTGTGCAGCCTGGGTTCATGCTTGCTGTCTGGTAGTGCTTAGTGGCCTTGAAAGTGGGAGAAAGCAGTTTGGAAGAGGCTGTGCTGGCTGGGTCAGCTCGTGATTCAGTGTGGGAAACCATCTGGTCAGTAATGCTGAACAGCAAGGGAGCTGATGTGGGACAGAATGGGCAAGTGATTGACTTAAGGATGAATCATTAATGATCAAAATTCTCAATCAGTTCAGCCCTCTCTACCCCAGCTGCAGGGCCAAAGCAGAACACAGTTGTGTGCGTTAACCTGCCTCCTCTCTTTAATTCAAGAAAGATTTGTGCATTATCCCAGTAAGCCTCCAGTAGCCTGATGTGTGTGTGATGTCCTGGAGAGGCAGTGCAGGTAATGTCATACGAATTTAGGTGTGCAGTGTGTTAGTGGAGTTGGATTGAGATGGGCAGTAGCCCTGGGCAAGAGCCCAGTGCAGATGAAACAATATGCACAGTTCAGCTGAAAGATGAGGAACGGGGCTTAGTGAGGGTGCTGGAGCTGGTGACTCAATGTACAGGGCAGGACTATGAGAGAGCCACAGTATTAGCACGTCCTTTGTTCATGCCAGAAATAGATGTGCTGGTCAGCCTTTAGAAATTGAATCTAACTCAATAGCAGAGTGTTACGCACTCACAAACATTGAATTTTATTTTATTTTAACACCCTGGTTAGGTCTCACACTCAGCTTTCTCATATTTTATGTTATAGTGTGGGCCTTGAGCTACATTTAAGTTTGTCTCATAAACTAAAGAAGGAAGGTCTATCAGGAAAAACCGTGTAAAACCATAGGCTCCATTTTTCTTTGGGCACACAGCACAAGCACAGAGCAATGGTACATCAGCACTGCTGGCTTTGTGTCATTGTCAAAATCTTGGTGTGAGTCAGTGGAGACAATTTGAGACTTTATTCATCCGAACACATCCAGTATTTATCAGGTGATGGCCCATTAGTTAATGTGTCAAACTCAGCAGTATGTGAGGAAGTGGCAGTGTGTATAGCACATTAACATGTTTTTTTAGTTCACACTGATCTAAATGACCTGAAATCTAATTGTATGGATTGCTTATATCTTTTAGCACTTACTGCCATTTAGCAACTGCTGTACTTGCTGGAGATACATCCAGGTGTGCATAAATACAGTACAGGGGAAACTTTTACTTCAGAAGATTAAAGTATGTTAACGCTGCATGTAACTAATTAGAACAGATAGCCAGTGAAGTGTATTTTACATTTTCAAATGAAATTTCTTTCAGCAGATGCTAATACATATTAGGACATCTGTTTATATTTTTCCTTCAGTCTTTTTTATAACCGCATCTTATTTAAAATACTTTTGTCAGCTGAAATAGTATAGCCTTAAACAATACTACTTGTATATGTGGTTGTGAACTCATATGGCTGCTTTGGAGATGTCTTTCTGCATAAGCAGATTTTTGTTTTGTTATGTGTAAGTGAAAGATGTATGAAAAGTTGTTTCGCTTCATTTAAATTGGAGCAGGGATGAAAAAGGCAGAAAGAAGTCAGTAGGATAAAATGTAACGCTATCCCCACTAGGTAAAGTTGTCCAATTACGCCTGGTGTCACAACTTTTCAACATTTGAATGGCTGGGAGGGGATACTAATTTCAACCTTAATGATCGCTGCTTTAGGAGTCAACATCACAACACTTCACTTATAATTTTAGCACATCTGTCAGCCTGTGCTAAAAAGGAGCCCTGGGCTAGTGGGTGACTGAAGAGCCTTTTATCCCTAGAGAGGATTATGTATTCCCTTCAAGAGTGGGAAAATAAAAAGGTTATAAATACTCACCTACTTGACTGCTGCCCACATTTGCCCTGTTGACAAATAGTGACTTTCACATCCCGCTTTTGCATTCATAAGCACAAAAATAAATAAAAACTATGCAACTTCCCATTGTATAACACTTATGGAAGCGGCCCATTTATAATGTCACATATTCTATAACACCATATAGTCCCTAAGCTGGACTTTTTTTTTCATTTCAATAGATCACA
The DNA here is from genome assembly GCF_036250125.1 of Pseudopipra pipra. NCBI lineage: Eukaryota > Metazoa > Chordata > Aves > Passeriformes > Pipridae > Pseudopipra > Pseudopipra pipra. The sequence goes on from NC_087562.1 coordinate 3,447,890, forward strand.
TTGATTTCCTGTATGACTTTATCTACCTAATACCAAGTGGGATTGAACAGTTATTTGTCTGGATTTAGCCGTTCCTTATCAAACATTTATGATTTAGCTGTTGCTACAACATCTTCTTGTAAGGTCTTTCTTATTTTTATCTTTTCAGGAAGGGTATGAATGCGATAACAGGGCTGTAATAAATCTATCTCTCGAAAATGAACCATATTTTGGGAAGCTGTGTGCTATCTGCTGCCAGGGGAGGGGAAGTTGAAGGGGCAGGACAGTCGTGGGAGTGGATTGTTTCCAGGACACTGTGGGCACCCATTAATAAGAAAGATTGACTCTTCTGGTGGAGGGTATCAGTGCATTGAGATTGCAGTCTCCTGGCTGCATGGTAGGCTGGTGTTCTTGAGATGAAAGACCCAGTAGAAAAGAGAGTTTTGCCTGACCAGGCCAAATTTGTACAACCATCGTTAGGCTGAAGAAAAATAGCACAAGGTCGGCAGGTTTGTGTCTTCTCTGTTTGTAGGACTAAAAAAGTAAGATCTCAGTTTTATTATTTCTGTTCCTCTTTCAATTTCTCTATTCTTTATCTAGAGAGGAAAACAAAATATGTGAATACCTATAATAACACTAACTGTAATTTAATTAAATGTAGAGTAGAAAGTGCATGTCGTTAGGACCTTTTCTGGTTACAGCTTATTTTAAAATTCAGTTTGAAAGAAAAAAACATAGTAAACCTATCCACTGTGTATCCCAGGTGTTTTAATATTCCTAGCCAGAGCATTTTACCTGAACATTTTCCAAACAACCTCATCATGCCGAAGTAATTTATTTTTCATTACATAATGCTTTTCATTCAATGATTTCAAAATGCTCTGCTAAGTGTGTTTTTTGAAGTGCCAAACTAAGTGTCATATAACCCTGGGGAGATGTCTGCTGGTTTTATTGTACCTATTTTGCAGACAGGTAAATTCAAACACAGACAGATTAGCAGACACCCTGTGAATAAGTAAAGGAGGGAAGACCAAAACCCTAATTCCTACCTGCTGAGTGCCAGCCCTAAGCACATGCCCCTTTGTTCAATACTCAAAAAGTGCTCATGCTGTGTTCAGGGAAAGAAGAGAAGAAAAACTTTGCAGAAACTATAAAAGTTAATAATTACATTGTAAAGGCTACTTAACTGATAATGAACATTTAATACGGAACCATAAATTTGCATGACACTTAAAAAGAAAATGTTCTTTTGTTTTTGTCTTCACTTCCCAAGTCTGTTTATAGTTAATTTTTTAACCTGCTTAACCGAGGCTGTATTCTGTCCTGTCTCTTTTTTTATGTCTCTTCACTAGTGCTTTCAATGACCTCTCTGCAAGTTTCTTTATATAGAAACCTGCTATGCTGTCTTGAATGCACAAGGTCAATAATGATTACCCTCTAACTTTGAAGGGCATCCCCCTTCTCTGCTTGCAAAGAGTATCAAGCCAAGAAGTCCCTGCATCCCATAATTGTAATTTCTCTTATGAAATGCAGTATTAAGAAAGGTATTTTTATTTCCCAAACACCAGAGCTTTAGTCCATAAGCATATTAAGCCTGGTAAAGTCAAGATATAATAATTTTTTTTTTTTCATCGCAGGAAAGTAGACTTGATAGTTTATATTTTATTTAAAACAAATCCATATTAATGGAAACATTTTTGTAATGTATTTCAAAGGAAGGAAGCAGCCTGTTCTTTTTGAATACGTGGATGGAAAGCTGGATTTCTGTTGCTCAATATCCAAATGATGCAATAAGAGACTGCATTTATTTTTTATTTCTGAAAAACTATATTATGGTCTCAGCACACTGTAAAGGCTTCAGAGACTTTAGCATGATCTGTACAGAAAAGCTACTGTGGACCATAGAGGTTATGTATAATGAAATTTTGCCTATCTTTTGGAACCAGTGGTCCTCTAATAATTATCAATAAACAAAGTCAGTTAAAAGAAACTACAGAAAGGCATGTAGTGATAACAAAAAGATGCTTAAATTGAATTGATACTATAGCAGGCATTGACTGTGTCATCGCAGAGCTTAATAGCTGGAGTCCTGGTTCAATACGGTGAACTTGGGAAGGTTTTCTTAATGAAAGAACTGATGTTTTCTGTTCAGCAGCAGCAATTGCTTAACTTTTTTAAATACCCGCTTTAAAGTTTATGTGCCACTAATTGTGGTGCCATATAAAAGGAGGTTCTGTATTGGTTAATGTCAGGAAATGGGCTCTCAGACACAAATGTGAAATAACGAGTCATTTTTAAAATAAATCAGTGCAGCTATTTTATTTCACGTTAATAAATGCATGCACTGCAGCTCTTTTTACCTACAAGTAATTCAGGGTTCTAGGCAAGCATATTCTCAAAATGCTGCTTATTTGGTTTGCAGTGTCTTTTCCATCAGCTGTGCATTTTCAGGATCTGCTGGGAAATATTATTCTCCCCCCCCCCTTCCATTACTATGCTAACAGCTCAGAAAAAGGCATATAAGTTGGAAGAAATGTGCATTCATGTAAATATCTAAGCATATATAAATTAGCTTTAAAAATTGAATTCACTGAACATGAATAGTCACTTAAAGTGTAACTGGAATTGACTGTGTCATGTATCAGCCTAATAGCTGGAGCGCCGGTTCAATACAATGAACTTGGGAAGGTTTTCTTAATGAAAGAACTGACGTTTTCTGTGCAGTGGTTGCATTCATCAGACCACATAGTGTTCATTACACTACAAAGGACTGCCAATGTGAATTGTTAGGATCATCTATTAGGTAAACCGGATGGGGACAAAAGATAGCAGCGGAATGAGAGACTTGGGTACCTCTGCAGGGTATGGAAGTCCGGCTGCTTTGATGACCTTTCACCGCTGCATTAGCATCTATTCACTGAGAGATCCCAAGTTCATACCCTAATTCTGCTAACCAAAGCTGGCAAGGAGCCAGTGGTAGGTGGGTTCGTCTCACTGGCTGAGGTTACAAACTCACCCTGCACTCTGTAGGGCCACGTTCTTTGATTTGCTTTTTTTAAATACCTGGGAAGTCATTGAACAATGGGCGTTCTCTGGCAATGCTAATTAGGCACTAAAACCCACCCCGGTTTGTGGCGCTAATTTGGAGAGGTGCCACATGCTGGGGTTGATTTCTTCAGAGAGAAGATGAGCCCTGTGCCATTGGGAAATGGGAAAAACCAGACATGCTGATTGGCAAGGTCGAGGCTGGAAGGCCCATCGCTGACTCAGGAGCAGGCACGTTAATTCCGTGGGGATTTGCATCCACTCTGTCCCTTGCTTACCTAATAGGAGTATTGTTGTGCCGTTTCATAGGGAGCTTAGTGACTGAAAAGGGAGATTTAATAGCAAAGATAAAAGTTTTGCTTCAATTCTCCCAACATCCAGTTATTAAGAAGCTTGTCTGCTCTATGAGGCAGCACACCACAAAAGCATTCCCAGTTCACAGACAGGGGCTGTGTTAAAGCACATAAGGGCTTAAATTCTTTCCCGTGGATGTTTATAGTAGATGTGTTGGTATCATGCTCTGTTTTTACTCTCACTTTCAGTGTTCAGGTTGAAGTTATGTGAGGGTTACTAGCCTAAAAGTCCATACCTCAAGGTCACTCCTCTAACCTTATTTCCCATGTGTTTAAATGTATTTATATAGATAGGTAAAATGTGGTAGCTGCTGCCACATAACCTTGTTTCCTTTGCTGACATCTCCAGTGGATGAAATTTGATATAAAGCTGTTATTTGGGATGGGGACACGTAATGTCAGCCCTGCTTTGAGCACAGGTGCCTGCCATGCTGCTGGTGGCAGCCAATCCACCTCACTCCCTGCCCAGGCACCACCACTGATACCTTGACAGACACATAGGGCATAGCAAAAAAAAGCACAGAAGAGATGCTGGAAGTTGCAGTGAATTTTGTGTCCAGCAAAAATTGCTAAAGAAGGACTTTTTTGTCCTTTCATTTTATTTTAAGCTTGTTGAAAATGCCCTGTGTATTTTCATTCCAGCATCTGCGCTGTGTCTTTCATTCCTGTTCCTCTGTGGGCTGTAGTGCATCAGTGACAAGTGTTACATCAGTTCTGTGGTAACTTCAGTACCATGTCAGGATTTCAGAGCCCTTTATATCATGATTTTCTGAGCACATATCAGGATTTTCAGAGCACATCAGCCAATTCAGATTCACAGTCTAAAAGAACAATATGCTGAAAATGTGTCTTTGTTGATATAAAATAGAAACTAAAGACTTGCAGTTAGTTTTGCTTGCCTTTTTTTTTATTTGTCTTTTCTTGCCTTTTTAATTACCTAATTAGAGAGAGGTTTCGGTTGTACTCAAACTGAATTGCCAGGATTTGGGCCTCTATGCTATTTGTCAGAAAGATTCAGACTTATATGGATGTAGTCTTGGAAAGTTTGACTTTACGGGACAAAAGAAATAGGATCTGGATAGGCTCCTGTGCTTTGGGAAACCATGTGACATTAAAACTTTGGGAAGTCAGGCCTTGCTGTGCTGCAGTGGGACCTCTGAAGCACATACCCAGAACTGAGTGTATCCATTTCTTGGCTCTGTGCAGCAGGAGATGGGAATGTTCAAAGGAATTAAAGGCCCATGTGAAATAGTGCCTCCCACTGCTGCTCGCTCTCCCAAAACAACAGCAGAAGACCCAGGGTTGCTGGAAATGGTGAAGATACTTCCCTTGTGTGGAAGGATAAGCTGCATTAAAAAAAATTGGGATAGAGTAAGGAGAAAGAGGTTTAAATAATAAAAATCCAGGGGCCTGGTCTGTACAAAATCTCTTTTGGAAACAGGCCAGTCCTGAGAGAGCTGACAAAAAGAGACAGAAAAGAACTAGAAGCCTCTTTTGTAAAAACAGGTGACCTCAGAAATTTTGCTGAGGACAAATTGGTCCTTGCTGGTGTAGTGGAACAACATATATCCAACTCTTCAGGTGTCCCCTGGGCAATACCAGGGTTCAAAAGAAGAAAATAAAGAGGAAACCATCCTGCACAACTGTGATCCTTCAGAGTCCCCTGGCTCAGTCCTTGCTCGGTCACTGGCCCTGCCCCAAATGTGGGAGCAAGGAGTAGCAAGGGGACTAATGTCTTTTGGTTTATCCTGCTAATCATTAAGCAATACAATAGTTTTTTTCAGTATATGCATTTTAAGCCTGTTTTTAAGCTGTTACATCTTTTTGGTTATCCACTGCAATACAGGAGGAAATCAGTTATTTGCCCAAGTTATTTCACTGCTGAAAAAACATCATATCACAGCTTTTATTGTGCTGTATTCTCTCCCCTGAGCATGCACTGTATGCACATGTGACTACAGCTAAAAGTCTGTGAATTATTACTTGCTACATTTAAAATATCCACAAAAATGATCATCATTTTTTGTTAGACTGAAGGTTAAGATGTAGTTTTCTCATTAAAGAAAAATATACTATTTTAGACCTAGAGCTTCCCAAAATTGTATTTGTTTTAATGTTTATAAAAAAGAGATTTGAAGATTTAACACCAGCCTATTTAAGATTTTCTGCTTCTTGAAGCACAGAGCACAGGGGTTGATCCTCCATTACACTAAGGCTTATTAATGCCACTCTGCAGGAGTTTTAAAGGGGCTTCTCAAGAGTTTGTGCACAACCTTCACCATGCCCTGTTTCAGATCTCTGGAAACAATGAAGGGTGAAAACAGAGAGGAACTGCAGAACTGAGTTTATTGTGGCTTTGCTTGGAAACTTTCTTTAGGCAAAATATGAAGTATTTGTTTATATTAGATATCCAAATGCACAGAGATCTCTGCTGCATGATTTCCACTGCTGTGACTGACAGGTTTAGGGGACAGCAGAGTCACTGCATTACACTAAAGCATGTTTTTCGTAGTACTCTGGCTACTCTAAGAAAGAGCAGAGCGTGCCTCAAATCCATTTCCCTCTAGTTTATTTCTTTTTTTCAATATTGCACTTCACTAGAAGCTGAAACCATACTAGAAGAGCCATGAAGCTGCCATGACTGGAGAGACCACACTGGCCTCCTGAATGTGGCAGTGGCAGATGATTTAAATCTGCCAGGTTAACTGACAGGCTCTATCTATTCTCTTTATAAGGTGCTAAGTGTACTTTATAATAATACAAATAATAAATATGTACTGTTCTTCACTGTTCAGTGGAAATTACTTTCCTTTGTCCCTTTGCTATCTCCTGAAACCTTGTATGGTTTGAGGTACTTCTTGTTCAAAAAGTGTTGCTCTAATTTCATTGGAGGAGGTCAAAACCTAAGGTCTAAACAACAAAAAGCTCCACATAGCTCAGGACATTCCTACATAACAATCTTCTTCTTCCTTCTGTCTTTCTTCTGCCATATTCTGTAGGTGTGGTGAAGGGGGGGGGGGGTGTTCATGGTGAGGATTTGCTAGTACTTGTGAAGATGAATATATTTACTTGGAATAAGTCCTGTAAATCATCTGTCTGGGATATGGGTTTGTGTGGGAAGTGAAGAGGGTTGGGTTGGTTTTTGTGCTTTCAAAAGTTGGATGGCAATTATTTTATTATGGGATTTCAGTGGGAAAATAGCGATTTTGTGGAATGGCTTGTTTATGGAGCAAAGTTGTCATCTGTTGCTATTTTTCTCTTAATTAGAGAGGCATTTTTAATTATCTGTCAAGGTCTCCTAGAACCTGGGATAGCTGGTATTTCTTATGTGATGAAATCAAAACAAGCAAGTGGAAGGTGAGTCTGTCACAACCGATAGGAAGTAGAGTGAAGCCCAAGCATGAGAATAATTAGCATGTTTGGACTGCAGGGAAGAAGAGCTCTCTGTCAGGTATGATGGCTGTACTCTCTCCTTTGCACTCCCCTGTACTTTGTTTCTGATGCAGTTCAAGCACACTTGTAATTATACTGAGTAATACCCATTAATTTCCTATCTGTGTAGTTTTTGAGTGCCTTTAATACGGTCAAGATCTCCAATTTTTTTACTAAAATATGATACTCACTAAGCTCTTCATGATTTGTGAAAAAGAAAGAGAAATGAAGTTTGACTTGTTTTCCTCTGTCCCTGCAGACACACAGCTCCTTCTCACAGGGGTAGGTCTAGATCAAGGAAGCTTTACCAAAGCTCACTCACAAAACACAAAGCAATATTGCTGCAGAAATTCCTGTTAAAGTTGCAGGGTGGTGTTTGCTGTGACAAGTGGAAAGTTTATGACAAAAGATGACCAGGATCAGAATAGCTTTGAGGCAGATAACTGTGATTGTGTGGGTGGTCTACACGAGCATCCTGATGTGTGCACGGGGGAGAGGGCACACTGGTAGACAACATTTAATTGCACAATAGCTGTCAGATCATCTGTAATTGAAACAACTGTGCTCGTGTAACAAAACCTTAGAGTTCTCATTTTGAGAACACTTAAGTAAAATGATTTTGTGGTGTTTAAAAAGCAACAGAAAAAAAAAATTCACTAAAGACCATTAAGCGGCCTCAAGCCCCACGTTTCAGTGTTCATTTGTACCGATTATGGTGTGACAGCTCTTGAGTTTCCAATGATAACAGCCATCTGACTTGATCTGAGTTCAATGGATTTTCACTAAAATAGAATCATCGCCTTTGTGATGGATAGAAAAAGTAAAGCAATACATCCTGATAAATGCTCTGGCTTTTTTTTCCCCTTCCCTTATTGTGACCTTGTACAATCTATAAGTGAGCAAAGCTGAGCCCTGGCCACTGCTGCAACGCATCAGGACTTTGAAATTTAAGTAGCTCTGAAACCCATCAATGGGGTGAAGGGAGAATGGCCTGAGAAAGCGATGGATCATGCTTAGAGGGCTCACAGGGAAACAGGGTAAGCTGAAGGTCAATACGCAGACATGTCCTGAAGGAACGGCTCAGACACTCATTCACATTCACATCTCAAAGCCTCTGCTGCTGTAGCACTGCGAGGAGAGATCAGGAGGAGAGTAAAATAAAACAAGAATTTCAGAGCATATAATTTCTCCACAGAAGGAAATGGCACGAGGGTACAGTGTAAAATAGCTGTAACCTATGGTGTGGGTGCAGTGCCCTAATCATCCCATCCCATTCCATAACACCATGGAAATACATTCTTCCCAGTACACCCCACTTGTTTGCAAACTTTCTCAGTCCTGGTAATTGTGAAGAACATTTAACGTTTTTAACATGTCATTGATGGTTTGTAGCACATTATTCAGCGTGACATGAAAGTGAGCTAAACTAGAAAGGAGGCAGTCTGAATCCATACATGTGCAGACAAGTAATTAAGGGTCTTTACACTTTGTGCTTTTATGTGCCTGGGTGGATGGGAACGTGTACAAAACTTTTATGCGAGTTTATATTCTGGTTTCTTTGGAGTTGTGTTTTGAAAAAGGTTTGGATCCAGGTACGGACTGACCTGGCTGAAGAAAGTTAAAAAAACAGGGGGAGAAAAAGAAAATAATAAAATAAAATTAGTATACAAATTTGAACCCGCAGTTACCATGCCTAAAGCAGAAATTGCCGAACAAGTCAAGAGGCTTATTAGCATTTTATGTAAATCAGTTATTACTGTTCTCCACTTCCTTAATTATCCATGTTATTTCAATACAACCCTTTCTTTGATGTCCCAATTCTATATTTAAATAGTGCAAGATTTCTATCATATCCTCCCGCTGAGGTTTGTTCCATGCAAAAAACATGCCAAGAGCAGCTATTTTAGAGACTACTGGGAAATGTTTAATTGGTTAATCCCATTTGAGTTATAGGGAGTATTGCCACGCACAGAAAACAGAAACATGTAAAGTACTGGCTTGGAGAAGTTTACTAAAACCTGCAAGACTTCCCCTGAAATTTAGCCCTGAAGATGTTTTGTTTCCTAGGTACCCAGTGGGAAATGATTCAAAGGAAAATCCTTCAAACTTCTTTGAAATACACTAAATGATTGATTTCATAGTAGAAATATTTTTGAATTGAAACGCAAAGTCATTTTGCTTTTGTTCTTGCAGCATAGAAGGGATCTCTCTTTATATTTCACATAGCACTGCTGGGGCAAAGAATAGTGTATTTCAGCCAAAATAAAGCCCACAAGACTTTAAGAAGTTGTTAATTGTTACCTACTATTGAAGCAAATGATTGCTCCTCAGATTTTCACATTGTGAAGTTACCAACATCTTCTGTGAGTATTAATTCCAATGGAGAAATGTACATTCTGTGCCACCCATTAGGATCAATTCTACTCAAAGGGATGCTTAAAAAATTTAACATTTCTGTACAGCTTCCTATTTCCAACTTTGGACTGGAAAAACTTCGGAGCAAAGCATTGACAAATATTGCTTTCCCCATTTCCAACATTTGATAGTTTTTAACTCCTTTAAAAACTTCTTTGGAAACAGTGTAAGAGTTTTAGCACTAGCAATGAAGAATAAAATGTGTACATACCTAATTTGACTATAAACACAAGAAGCAGAATGCTACAGAGTGGTCAGATCTGGGAGTTCTCCTTCATAGATTTTAATGAAGTAAAGAAGTGAAATCACAGACTTTTTTTTCTTTTTTTTGCTTTAATTTATTTTAAGGGATGGCATTAATTTCCATATCTGCTGCAAATGTATCAGACAGTGTAGTGGCTGATAGAAGTACAGGTGAAGTATGTTAAGCTTGGTAAATAAGAGAGGAATTAGTTGATTAAGAAAGAAATCAACCGTTGTGGTGTTCTATAAATAACACGTCTCTTTTGGTGCTGCTTCCCAAACTAAGGTTTGGATTGTCCAGTTGAGAGGCTTTGGTGACAAGCTCCTCCATATTCACAATTCTTGTAAACAGATGTCTCCCTTGTGCAGAAATAGGTTAACTTATTAAAAAATCCACAGTGGAACTGTGGATTGCTGAGTTTCCATCACTGGGAAGTACATTGTTCCAACTCTGAAATTATACAGTCTAAAATCATCATCATGTATTTTCATCAGGATGAAATATCGGGAGCTCTGCTTAGTGCAAGGTTTTATTAATGATGTGCTGTCAGAAGCTGGATGCTCTGCATATTTGCATATTAAACAGCTGAGTGAAGAAACATTCCTTTTATTGCTGCAGGGAATAAATCAGTTTAAAGCAAGTTCTCATCATTTATACTCCTTTCAGCTAAGTCTTCTTTTATTGAAATAAATTGTTGAAGTGCTTTGCTCATTCTTTGAATACTGATGAAATTTACCTTGATAGGGCCTCAGGAAAAATAACATTTTCTTAAAGGTGCAGCATTGTTCTTTATCTAAATACAACACAAGTTTTGGAAATTATCTGGAACAAAATTTGTGCCTCTCCAGCCGCGGTAAAATCTTCTTTTAGCTGTAGGCTTTCTAAAGGTATTTCGAGATGTTTGTGTGATTTTTGTAGCGCTGCCCACCCGGAAATCTAAGCAGGAACTTTGCACAACATATAATGCTCACATTGGGTTTATTCTGTGTGCATTCATTAGATGCTGTTCAGTGAAGGGGCCTTCCTGCTGCCTCACATTGTGCATTGCAGATGAGCATCACCTTCCCTTGTCTGTGTGCTGTCTGTTGGTGGCAGCCTGAGTTTAGAAGTGCGATGTCTGGAAGGACTGGAACAAAGTCAGTACCAAAGAAAAAAAGTTTGTATTTTATTTTCTGCTCTTTCATCACGCTTGAAGTGAAGCACGCAGACGTGTCATAAGACCCTGGTTTTTTTCCCCAAATTTATGTAAATAAATAACTTTGAAACCCCACTTCGTTAAAAGATGAGTTTTATAATCTGTCATTTTTCCAGGTGTGAACTAGAAGAGAGCAGTAAAAGTAAAATAATTTAAAATGAGGTGAATGTATTTTACATACAGAAATCAGGTGGAGTTTGGACATTTTATTTAATGCTGCTGTATTACATTGGCTAGCACTGAAATGTTGTCTGTTACAATAAGCAGCAAAATGGTTAAGGTATCACAGGAAAAGTATATTGTGTGTATTCTTATATTTTATTTTAAAAGGTTACAGCAGCAAGCCATTATATGCCTTTCTTATGTCATACAAAGTATTTTAAAATATAAATAATTTGTGACAGGAGCTTCTTGTTTTTAAGTGGAAAATGTGCATTTAATAACATGAAAATAATGTCAAAACATCCTCTCCTAGATGGTTGCCAAGTGAACTGTTGCTTTTCATTTATGTTTTATTTTTGGAGGTTGGGCTTTGCAGGAATATTTTCAGATACTTAGAAAAATAGTGATCCATTGCAGCTGTAGTTTATTTTAATTGGACAGCACTAAGTGAGCTGACTTTATGATAAACAGTGCAGCCAGCGGCTAGTGACTGCACTTCCACTTTAAAGATTATGCAGAAAATAAAATCCTTCAAGCTAAAGTCATAAAGAACCAAGCTGGAATTACTTTTGGAACATATGTCTATGTTTGTCTCAGTGTGTGTTGTAAGGGATACCTGATCCTAAAGACTTAATAGTTTATAAAAGTATATTTGCCTCACCACCCAACCCATCCAATTATCAAAATCTTGATACTAGTGAGATTTTGGTTTATTTTAATTATTTAGATTGTCAATATGAATTAATAGGTGTGATACTTTATATATAATGTCAGAGAATTCTCAAGTACACTCTATGATTCTGCAAGTGGAAATCCTGATAATATTTCTTCCCTCTTCAAAGATTTATCTACTAGTGTTCTGAGGTGTTATCCCTGTAAAAGGCTGTCATACCTTTGATTTCTTTATTACTATTCAAAAATATAAGAGAGAGCTTTGCTTAATGTAAAGAGCTTTATTTTTTTTCTGAAGCTATATATGATTTTTTTTTCCTTGTGATTGAATAGTAAATCTGACATAAATTCACTTGCTGACATTTGGATGTTTATAAGGATGATTTGGTTTAGTGGTTAGACCTATTGTATTTCACAGGGGTGTTGTCAGGCTTAATTAATTATGCTGCAGCAATATGCAGTGCAGATTTTTGTGCCAGTATCTCCACAGCGCTTCCCAGGGAACTCACAGTCCAGGATGGTTATTACCAGCCTGGCTCTTGCACTGTGCACATCTTTAACCAGTAAAGATGTATCTGTTTGCAAGAGGATGCGTTTCTTTTTGTAGCTGAGAGGAAGGGGAACCAAACAACCGCTATTGACTCAATCGCTGCTAAAAAAAAAGCACTGCAAGGAAAATCCCATCCCAGTTTGCCTGCCATCTGCTGCTCTGGCTTTTAAGGATGGTTCAGGTGGAAAATTCGTGATGACTGGTCATATTTTCTGTTTTCTTCTGGTTGTCACAGGCATCATAGGTGGAAAAGTCGTATAGATCATTTTGCCTGACTAACCGCCCCTTGTGAGGTTAAGATAACTTCCGAGAGTATGCTGGTATATATCTTTTGTTTGTTTGTTCCTGGAGAAGTTATAAATGACTCATGCTCTGGGGCATTTACTACCACCATAAGGAAACTGTCCGACAGTGTAAGAGGCTTCAGTGCTTGGATTTTTTTCCCAGATCTTCAGCCTGAGGCAGGATGTAAAGTGTAGGAAAAAAAAAAAGAGAGAGGAGCTCTTTTTAGTGATGAGTCCACACTGAGATGTTTTCGTAGTATTGAACTACAAACCATAAATCATCTGTTTGAGGATGAGTTAAATATAGGGAAAACACTGAATCACGTATTCATAATTTCCAAAGAGTAAATAAAGATGAAAAATAACAGGGTACAAACTTGTAAAAATGTGTTTAAATCAGCGTCTTTCAAATTTGTGCCTATTTTCGTAAGACAGGAAAAATAATACCTGGTTTTAGAAAGAATTCCTAGAAAGATTATTAAAAATTACTTTGAGAATCAGGTTGCTTTATAAGGAGTGCCAGCAGTTTTATTTCTTTTCCCAGCCACCAGGAAACTTTCTGTAATCTTCTTTCCTTGGGGACTTTTCAGGAATAACAGGAATGTTTGAGATCAAGTGTACCGAGGGAATCATGTCTTAAATCTCCTGGCCTTTGCTGTTTGGACTTCTTTGTGACTTTTTTTATGAGCTACCAGGTTATTTCAAGAATTTTTGTGCACTGAGGGTGGATGGCGTCTCTGTGCCAGCCGCAATTCCAGGCGTGCAGCTTCCCTGAGAAATGTAGGGCTCAGAGGGATGGTGAACTAATCTCTCCTGCTAAAAGGTTTAGTTCTGTCTATGTAAAAAAAAGTTCAGCACTGTAATTCTTCTTTTTTGTTGTTGTTGTTTTTAACCTAGTCTGATTTACCCATCCGTCCAAATGCTGGGAAGAAAAAAATGCTCTTAATGTCGTAGATGGAGTAAGGAGAGTAAATTGCTTTGCTGCTGAGAACTCTATAGGGAAGGGTGTAGGAGGGGAGGAATTTTGGCTGCAAAAAAAATGGTATCTCTTGAGAAGCCCTGCCTATCTGTGTTGTAGTTTTTAAATGGTGCATTTAGTCAGTTTTCGTGCCTTTACATATTAGCTTTGGCGAGTCGTTACTGTGTTTTTAGGTTACACAGGGAAGGTTTGTCATGCCTGCTGGGATGATGAAGGCAACAGCTGAATTTTTTCATGTATCTTTGCTCTATGATAATACTTGAAAACACTTGTAGTCCTCAAAGGGTGTGGCAAGAGGATCTCAACCAGGAAAAATCTGGAATGCTTCAGCCTGCAAAGGTTTCATTTGTTCGAAGAGATGCGTAATATTCTTGAACTACAAATTAGCAAAAATCCAGCTCTAAATCTGCTGTCAAAACTTGGTGTCCATGTTCACCACCTGGGTACATGCAAGTAGGACTCTGGGTGCCCGTGCCCATACAGAGCTTGTGCTAATCCATGTTGGTACCTGGCAGGTACCACAGTCCTGGGTGTCACAGTGGGGTTGGGTTTCTGAAACAGGGAACGCGAGCGGTCGGAGTCCCCGCTTGCAGGAGCTGCAGTTCTGCTCCCTGCATCTGTTTTTGTTGTGCTGAACAATGAAACCTGATCGTGACTGAGCTCTTGGAGTGCTAATGCAAATAGAAAACAATACTCCCGACCACACATAACAGAACCAAAATAATATGAGAATGATTGGCCGCAGGTTTTCAGTGCAGAAGCATCAGTACACAAACTAGCACTCTAGAAATCACTAGAGGCCTCTAAATCTCTATAGTACCCTTGTTAGTAGATGCCTGGGGATTTGTTGTTATTTTAAGATTTTTCAATTTCAGCACTATAAAATAGGGCACAATTTAACTGAAGGTGAAAAAAACTATAATATATATTTTATTAATATCTACTTTGTTCTGCAGTTGTTGATACTGTGTGTGAGATGATCTCTTTTCCAAAAGGATATGTTTTACTTTGGCTTCTCTTGAAGAAGCACAACCACATATTGATTCTATATGAGAAAAGAGAAGTTGTGACTGCCCTGAGTTACTTGTAACATAAGTGTATATATCTCAATTTACCTTATGGTTCCCTGGTCGATACATCATTTAAACTGACTGTTTTTATTTTCCTTGTTGGTCTTTGATTTCTTATTTAAGTTCTTGAAGGAAGCAATTGAAGTTTCAAACTGCAAAACACATGGACAATAAAGGAGACTTCCATCAAAAACTACCTAAAAGTAAAGTTCTTAATTTTTAGGGAAGACCTTGAGTAGCAGAGGATGGTAGCTGAGTAAACATAAAATGTTGGGACATACTGCCAGTGAGCAGAGAAGGCAGTTCTCAGATGTAAAAGAGTAAAATCTGATATCATGTTGAATTTAAGGAATCTTTCAGGGTAATTTATAATCCTCTCCTTCACTAATGAGAACAATTCAGCATATTTTTCTTTTTACTTCTTTCACTATGGTTGGAAAGACACACATGGGGGAAGGCCAAACTGCCACTAGTACTAAACTACTCTCTAAAACCAAACCAATCTTCATCTTCTCAGTGGAAAACACAAAAACAGGGGACTATTTCTTCTTTTTCATGTGCTGTAGAACTGGGCTACTGCCATAAAGGCAACTAGAAGGTGTTAGTTGGGATGAATGGACAGCATTAGTAATATTTTCATAGAGATTGTTTCTGTTCAACGTTATCAGTGCTTGGCTGAGGGAATGCAAACAGTCTTTAGTCTGAACAGGTGAAATATATGTATTTGTGAAGTTTATTAGATTTTTTTAAAGAAAAAAGGAAAGGTTCTGCATTTCCTCTGGGTTTCTGTTTTGTTGCTGTGCTCAAAATTGCAAAAGAGAGATCAGATTGGAAATCTGAGCTACTGTAGCCTTTAACTCTCTTAAATAATGTTAAAGCCCTCATTCAGTTGAGGTATTATAAACAATTAATGTACCTGGAATTAAACGAACAAGTATTCAGAGGTAGGTTCATTTTTATGGATTTGTAGTTGTGTTTTTGTTTCTGCATTTTATTAGGAAATTTATATTTCACCTTTATGAGGTTGGATGATGGGAGACAATCCAATAAATGCCTTCTGGGTGGGGAACTGTTATCTGTGGATCAGCACTCCTGGTTTATGTGGTCTTTGTGGGTGATAGGGGAAAGTGATTTAGAACTGCATGAAAGTACTATGTCTTGATTTGTGATATAGCATACTATATGATCTGATAATTAAGACTCTCTTCCTTGTTCTTTTATACATATAATTGTTAAATGAGAGCAGAATTTTATTTAAAAAAAGAAATGCCTGTAATACAGTCCCAGGTCAGCTGTGGCTCAGAGCACAAGGGTGAGGGGGAGAGGGAATATCCAACTGAACCCTTTAAAAACTGTGGTCTTGAAGTACATAGGGAATTCACACCAGTGAAGTCATATGCATTACAGAAATAGGGATCTATTTGATATTACTGTAAAACTTCTTATTGACTTCCTTCACTTGTTCACTCTTGTCTGTGTCATACCTTGGAGAAGACTCTCCTTTTGTTCTATATATCTGACATTAGATATCCCGAATTTTATCAGATCTCCTCATGCCCTTCTCTCCTTAAAGCATACATTACAGAGCTCTTGCTGCTTGCAGATACAATGTGCACAGCATATGATCTTATTTAGGAAATACACCTTTGAATATACTGATATTAAAGTAGCTGATTTTGATTCTGCTAATTTAAATGTGGAGAAAATATGGTGAAAATTAACCTAACAAAGTACCTTGGATTTGGCTTTGTAATTGAGTGTAGCTTTATTTCTGAAGTTGTGTATACCTAATTATTAGTAAAAACATGATATTGTAAAAATGATAAAAAACTACCTGGAACAAAGATACTTCAAAATCCTGACAATTTCTTTCTTGGAGTTGCTCTTCTGGAACTGCTGCAAGAGCCACTGAACATTCTTCACTCTCTAAAAGTTTTGTTTGTTTTTTGGGGTAATAGCAAAGTTCAAGCAGCTGGAAAATGGGGTTCAGAGCAGGCACAGGGTTAAGCACACTCAGTTCCTTGGCATTACAATTTTATTTGCACTTTGTTTTAATTGAAGGTATAGGAACTAGCAAGCTTTCCTGCTTCACCCTATTCACTCAGCTGGAAAAACTAAATCTAAGCAAACGTAAAACTAAACCTGTACAGGAGATTCCTTCTGTCTTCAAGGTGTGTTTTGCCCTGTGCTTGGTCAGGCTGACAAACTCCTCCTGATGCTGGGGTGCAGTGCAGCCCCTGGCTGAGGGTCACAGAGAGGGTTTGATGGCTCAGTCAGGGACAGTCCAGATCAATTCCAATGAAAAATGTTGTCATTTTGTTATCCAAAGCATGAGTGAGTGTACACACACACACACACACACACATATATATAAATATATATTATATATATATATATACACACCCACTATCTTCTGGATATATATATACTTGTGTATATACATAGAAGTAGTGTGTATATATAGTATATATACATTTCGATATACTATATATGTACTTCTGTACTTCCATTCACTATGTACTTATGCTTCTCTCTATATATACTTCTGTGTACTATATATATATAGTGTATATATATATATACACACACATAATATGAGTAATGTGTTTGACAGAGCTTGTCCACATCATGCAGGATGTGAGTCCATGTTCATATTGTCACATTTCTCAGCCTCTGAAGGGACATTCTCAATATCTCCCAGGCCTGGGAGGGTGAGGCTGTTACCTCTTAACAAACACATTTGCTTTACCCGTAGGCAACAATCCACTCCACTGAGAGCAGGTTTTTATTCCACACTGTTCTTGTGTTTTATTCTGTTATACTGTTACATCAACTGTGCTTATTTGTGGGGTAATAGCTACAGGAGATGTTCTGTCATGGAGTTATTATGTAAGTACAAATGATGGAGTTGGGTTTTAGGCTCTGGATAGGTGCAGAGCTGCTCAGGAATTGCATAGTTTCTGGTACCATAAGCAATATAATATAGTACAGTGTGTACTTCGTTAAGCAATATCTGATTTTCAGGCCAAACCTTAGTCTAGAAATTTTAAGTTGGTTCTTGGACTTAGCTGACTACCAGTGCAGGACACAGATACAAAGCCATTTGCTGATTGAGTCCCACTTCATAAAATATATTGATGTTAAAATATGTAAATGTTTTAGTCTTATTTTGGAAAGGAAGAAGACTCCTGTCATTAATTTATTGCCCTGGAACATCCTTAAAGTGAACCCAAAGGAACAATTATTTCCTGGACCTTTTTTTTGAGGAAAGCAAAAATATCTCTTAGACCTTCTTTTACCTTACTCTCCTTCAAGATCTCCTGTTCCCCTCCAAATCAGCAGTTAAACCACAAAGCTGATCAGTAAAACTTATTTTATTGTGCATTAGAAGAAGCAGACGTTATTAACCGATTATACCTATATCAGTTTTTATAAATATGGAAATGTAGATGGTGGTATAACTACTGTGTAGTTACTCTTTTATGAGACTGGATGGTATTTAAGCAAATCATTTTCTCACTAGACTCAGCTTTCTTCGAGTATCAGTTCATTCTTTCAGACGTAAGAACTCCAAGAAACCATAAAATCTGTGTAAATTAATAAAACTGTGAACCTGATGCAAGTATATAACGCTTCTATAAAAGTTTTATAGTAAATTGGTTAGACTGTTATTGAATCCACTCAGCACAGATGCTGATGGAAGGCTTCCTTTGGTTGCTAATGTATTTGACAATCTATAGTGTATTTATGAGCAAAGAACTCAATATATCTCTAACATTCTGGGTTTGCTGGTAAATATTAATTGCACTGTATTAGTGAAAACACAGGACTGTAAGTTTGGTGGGATTTTTTTTTTCTTCCATGTGCCACTAAATCATCTTTCCTAAAATGACATGCTCTTTGAAAGACAAACATCAGTGTGACCTTACCACCTAATATACCTTGTGTATGTGAGAGCTCAGAAAATGCATAAGCACTTTAACAAAACTAAATATCTACTTTCTAGGCCCACATTATATTTGTCATGATAGCTTGCACTAAGAGACTACTCTAAAAAATGTGGAAAACATCAACAGTTTTTGTGGGATGTGCTTGAAGATAAATAGAGCTGTTGAAAAAGACACTTAGACATTTAAGTGCAAGAAACCACACTTGAGCTTTTAGCATACATGTATGTCTAAACTGTGAAAATGTGAAAGCAAAGGTTATGATTCATAGGGCAATGGATTTTTTTCATACCGATTTTTTATTAGCATATGAAGTACAGGAGCTTACTCCAGTTATTCCCCTTGAACTTGATTTAAACCACTGGTAGCTCTCTAACACCAGGAGCTGTGGTATTTTGCCATGTATCATACACCTCTACTTGTTATTACTAAATTGCTTGCTTATACCTTGTGATGGGTCCTTCGGTTTCTCATAAATTAATCAGGCATCTGTGAATATTTGCAAGCAGGTTGTAGAGCTCTGAATCTGCTCCAATACAGAGACTGTAGAAAAAAAAAAAAAAGAGAGCAGATGAAGCAAGATTTCTTTTCCTTAGAATGCTCTTCCAGTATGAAGCAAAATATTATTAATCTAGACTGCCTGCTACTTTCATTTACCATGTAGCTGCTCATGGGATTACAGGCACAAAGGTTTCATAAATTTCAAATGAAATATGAACATTTGTTGTCAAAATACTGTTAAGCTATAAAAGCTCTGCTAGTAGTCGTCCTGCTCTTTTATTGTAACATTTATATCCGTGGGCGTTAGTGTGTTCTTGGGTCTGAAGGAGAATTTTTTTTTTCCCCCTCTTTATTTTTTTTTTTACATGATTTTCATCCAGGTGACAGATAACAAGGCAGGGGATTGGAAAAGACATACTTCTCATTTTTCAGACTATGGCAGATCCTTTCTGTAATTATGTGCCATTGCAAGGACCTTATCTAAGTAAGCATAACACCTTAGATGCAATTTAGCATAAAGATGCTTGGAGAAGCAGGCATGACCTTTTTTTTCCCCCAAAAGTGTAGCAATGTGTCTGTCCTGTGTGCTTCCTTCCTTTCTTTGTGTGCTATTCAGCCCAATGGTGCTATTTGACATGGCACTTGTACAGCAGGGGAGAAATAAAAGATAGAAAGATAAGGGACACGTGTATCTCTCTGCTGCTTAATGTATGGGTGTTTGGAGTCATATAGCTGTGGCACTAAAGCTTTTACCTATGTGAGCAAAACCTGTCCAACTTAATAGTCAATAGGATTCTTTATGGGAATAATACTGTGCATAAATTGTGGTGCTCAGCTCTCCCTGAAATTACAGGGAGCTGGTTCAATGTATAGATATTTACAGAAAGGTTAAATGAATCTCTTCAGAAATCCAGATACAGAAGTCTCTGCTTTTAGATATCAAAATTAGAATTTTTTTTTGGTCCATAATGTAGCATTAAAAATAGGCTAAAGGCTTCAGATTCTACTTTAATAACACCACTTACAATAATATAGTCAATACAGTTTGCTTGGAATTTCTATTAGAATATATGTATAGGGTGCTCAAATAGTCATTCATTCTTTGTCCAAGGTATAAGGAGGGTTTCTATACTGTGAAAAACGATTATGACATGTTAAAACTGTGTAATAGTAAGCAGACACTTTTCAGTGCTGATGGGTGAATTCTGGAAATGCTCTATTTATTTTCTCTCTATTGACTAGTTGCATTCAGGCAAGACTGCCAGTGCATTGACTTGGAAAACAACTGAGACTGAACAATTTCAAACCATTGACATTATACTGCTTCATTTGTGAACTGCATTGCTTCTGCATGCACCAGTTACTTTTTTATGGAGTGCTTGCATGTTTAGGAAGCTTTCAAAAAAGGAGAGATGTAAGCTAGCCTAGAAAGAAAGCTGTCCATTTTATCAATTTTATGTTTATAAGACCAGGGAATAAAACAGACTGGCAATTTAGAAAATAAAGCCATGTAGCAATTCACGGACCTGCTCTCCATGCACTTTGATGCACTATTTAAAAACAAAAAAAAATAAGAAAAGGAAAAGTTTATGGGTTTAAAATTTCTCCTCAGAGAATGTTTTCAGCTTTTGAAACAGTATAATTTCCAGCTGCTACCTTCAGTGCAAGTTTTGCAAAGTGTTTCGTAGCACTGGTGTAAAGAAAAATGAATGAGAGATTAATTTGCGTCTGTAGATTTGATTTGTGTCTCTGACTGTCTGTCTCCATCACGCCAATCAAGCTTCTTTGTTACCAATTCACATCACTTCTTACTAGCATCATTTCTGCTACACCAGTGTTGGCTTTGTCTGAGAAAAGGCTGTTATTGTGAGGAGGACCAGTGTTTTCTTCCATTGAGATCTGAAATAGGACTATTCACCGGTAACTCGGAATTTCCATATAACAAGCAGAATGTCAGGGCTGTGTCCTGCACAAAAAGCTGGAGCCAGGATGTGAGCAGTCCTGGTTACAGCTGTGCTGGGAGCTTAATCCCTTGTGTGGCTGTGTATAGACTCATCACGGGTTAGTCTAAGTGACCAGTCTCTAAGTGACACTGCCTGATGTTTATTCATAATTTTTCCCACATCTGATCTGTTAATTAAGCAAGAAAAAGGGGGAAAAAATCCTCCTACTGAGGATATACCTCAGGGAACCTATGGCCTCTGAGATCTCTGCTGAGGCCTACCCTTTCCTAGACTAAGTCAAGAGGAGCAATGCAATCAAAATACTTGTAAAAAGAACAGAAAAATACCTTTCCTTCTTCAGACGAAGACAAGGCAAAGTCACACCAGCCTCCTGCTCCTACAGCAGCAGCATTGACAGAAGCTGCTAAAAGCTCACATCATTGTGCCCACAGTGTGTCCACAGTGTCCCCTGCTCCCCTCAGTGATTTGTTATAGCTGTAGATGTTTGTAATTTAGGAAATAATTCTGCTTATCTTGTTTATGATGATGCATAGGAGCCCTTCACACTCTCCTAGCTGCATCACTTGTCTCCTGCTAAGCAGTATAAAATGCAGGGCCAGGTGGAGAAGAAGACTGGAATATGCTTTTTGTAGCCCAGCAAGCTGTGTGATTCCTTATACACCTGAGGAAAACTCCTACTGTGTAAAAACCATCTTTTCTGCTCATCTTCTTGAGCCAAGACATGTTTTAACTGTAACATCGTTTTTACACCCTTAGTAGGTGGTTGACTGCTTGCTTACACTGTATGGGCATTTTGCATTCTGTTGTATAAAAATGCATAATCTTAAAGCTTGTTTTCACAAGAGAATGTGAACCATTAGGTTATCATCTAGCCACTTTGAAAAATAGCAGGGGCCTTCAAATGACCGATTATGAGCTTAGTTCCCAGCATAGAGGTTGAACTTACTGCCTCTGTCCAGAAATGAGAATACTGCCAGCTTGATTGAAACGGAAGTCAGTGATATGATGGCTGCAGTTCCAGCTGCACAGGCTTTTCACTTCATTATGAGACACAGAAATATTTAAACTCTGTAATATAGAAACTCCAAAATGGGTTATCTTTTCATTAATTTACCTGGCTGCCTGTGAATGATTTTCATATCTGCTGGTGTCAGTTATTCTTTGTATAAGAAAGATGGAGCCCAAATATTTGTGAGGAACTGATATTCTTCGAGTTTGCTTTTCACTTCAGTTGCAACCTCTCCTCTCCTGCAGAAGGAGATGTGGGCACAGGAGTATAAAGGAAGCTGTGATGTTTTTTGCTGGGCCCTCAGCTCTCCAAAACTGGGGGCCCAGAACTTGAAGGGTCTGCTCTGCTACAGACCCGTGCCACAGGGGGGAGATACAACCACCGTGTGCTTCAGATGCACATCATGCACCAGGGTTCATTCATACTTTGTTGAAGACATTGGCTTTTTGCAGTCAAAGGTTGTGGCTTTCTGTCAGGAAGCTTTCATAAGCTTATCGACTGCATTTCACGGGCAGCGTTTGATACATCGCCAGCGATCGGACGTTGCGTCTTGTTTCTGATTTGACATGACCCACCTCAGGAGTAACTCGGATCTACGTGCTGGGAGAGCCACTGGAGAAATCTACTGCATTCAGAGATCAAGTTTTGTTTACCTTTTAGCACTAGATACTAAAATAACACATAATTTCATGGGTTTTTTCTGTATGGATGAAAATGCACGAGCCACACAGACTTGACACAAGTCGGTGCAGTTGTGCTGCTGTTCATGAGTTTGAATTTGCCTGAATGGGGTCAACCTGTGAGTCATTTTTGTCCATGAAGGGATTGTCCTGGTGGTCAAGGCACAATTGGATAATCATACTTACACTTCTCCTATGTTAAGCCCCTGCCCAAGGTGTACTTTTTAAGAATTAACATTATAAGTGGGGCTTTTTCTTTTTAACATCTTGTCAAGAAAAGGAAATGAAGAATCTCACTGCTGTCATTGAGTAAATACGTTATCTTTGAAAAATGTGCTGTAGACTATAGCTCTCACCATATGGCTCTTGCTTCACCAGTTGAAGAGAACTGTTTGTGAAATCATGGGCTTGTTTTTTTTCCTTCCTGTTTTCTGATATTGCCCAGATAGGTTTCAGCGCTTCCAAATATTTATATTCTGATAGCCTCTCTGGTGAACTTCTCAAGAGCATTATAATGGCTTAAGAAACAAAGGCCATTAGAGAAAGAAAGGGCAGGCATGAACTGAAAGGCAAATAACATCTTAAAATATGTAGAGGTAGGCTGTAAATGAGATTGGTTCACCGGGAAGCTCTTTTGAAATATGAAGATAAACTGCCCCTTTGACCTCTGACGAAGTTACGTAATTATTTGGGAAGGTTTATCTCTGTGTCGTTTCACAGTTTTCTCCTGTTAGTGCCACTCTCTTACTTCACATTAGGAAAAAAAAAAAAAAAAGGCAAAAAGAAAAAAAAAAAGCAAGCAAGCAGGCGAAAGCCTCTCTGGCTGGTTATCTGAATGTGGAATCCACTGCTGAAAAGACCCTGGCCCTCCTGTTAACACAATACTTTTATCCGGTAATCACAGCCTGCGGGAGACAAAATAACAATTCATCTGGAAAACGAGATTAACTCATTTAAGTTAGGCAGTGATCACAGAGAGAAACACGTTGGTGTTATCTGTCTGAACGAAAGCATACAGATTGGAGGGCCATTCCGGTTCAGAGGGTCCATGTAGCAGGCCCAGCTTGTTGAAAGTAATTGGACCCTGTCAGAGTATGCCTTTGTGAGATATGGATATTACAATGGAATTCTATTAATCTCTGACAAATCCCCTCTCATCTGATAAAGGCTGTATACCTCTGCTCTTCATTACAACAACTCGCTCGTCACTGTTGTGTGCGGGCTGGCGGGCGCTGAGCCCCTGGGGCTCTGTCACAGGTGAAAGGCGGCGTTGCCCCTTTTTGGGGGTCTTTTAATCCCTGTAGTGCTGCTGTTCTGGTGATTTGGTCACATTTTTATGACGTTTCGGTTTGTTTTCAAGGGGAAAAGGGCTTATTTTGTTTTTCTGCTTAGGTGTCCTAAATGCTTCTGTCTTCTTGTGTTTATCGGAGTTATCATTGGTAAACAGAGAGACTGAATTAACACACTTTTTACAGCCTTTTTGTTTGTTATCTAATCTGTTTCTGATGGAGAAAGTTACGGGGGTACTATAACTTTTATAAATACTTGTGTTTTAAATCTGTGTATATTCACATCATAGGAAGAACAGAAAATATACTGGTAATAACTGCATTTAGGGATGTTCTGGAGCACTTAACACTTTTTGTCAGCTGGTAGCACACTGGGTCCCTTATTCATGGTTTAACCTCCTAAATCCTTCAGCAGTAGCACTAACTATAATAAGATGTGGAGCAAAAACTATAGGTAAGATGTGCCAAGTTAGTGTGAGAAAGAGAGGAAAGAGAAGTTACATTAGTCAGTGTTTCTTCATTTATGTCACTCTGTTCCTAGGTACAATTCTTTTAGTTGTAATTGTCTCTGCTTCCTAATTTTGTTGTTAGCATCCTAGCTTAATTTCGCCTTATTTCTCCTGAATGTCACAACAAATTATGTGCAATATCTGTATTGTGAACATTTACACAACTCCAACAGGCTTTTTCCCAGGGCAAGCCTGGGAAAGTTGTGTATAAAGAAAGTAAAACAGAAGGCTCTTTCTTTTAGGCAATAAAATAAAGAAATATGGCGTTTGATCAGGAGGAACTGAAGAATCCAGGTCTGTTCCTTCCTCCGTGGTGTCAACCATCATTAAAGGGAAACACAGCTCCTGGCTGGAGGTGCCTTAAGGGAACTTGGAACCTGTGAATTGCAAGAATTTTCCTTTCTCAGAATCACTTCTGTCTAAAAGGTTTTGCCTTTGTCACTTGAAAAGATCAACAGTAAGGCCTCATTCCTGTTTGTAAATGCCTGTGCTGAGCAAAAGATACCTCCATAGAAATGGAGTTCTTTGCTTTCTTGTCCTTCCCTAAGAAAGTCCACAGCCACAGTCCAGCTGTGCATGCCTTGGGAAGAGTTATTTATAATGATGTTGCTAGGGAGATTTTGACAATATTATCTTAAAAAATCAAGCTAAGTGTTAACTCAGAGTTGTTTTATTAGCAAGCTGGACTGCATGTTTGCCTCTTATACACACAAGAGAAATACATACAGCCATGTACAAGAATGATTGCAAGTATTGAAAGTGCTTTTAGCATTTAAGTCTGCTGTCATTAGATATATCATTTTACTCGAGGGGAAAAATATTATTTTTTTAGATATAAACACAAATGGGTTTCTGGTGGGTTATGTTTCCTGAAACGTTAAGCAATGTTGCTTTTAATAAATGTTCAAAAATTCATAAGTCGTTTTTGGTGCTAAAAATATCCATCTGCTTTCCCCAAAAGATACATTGCGGCAAAGCCACGTGGATTTCTGATTCCTTTGCTGAAGCAGAGGGAGAAAGATTTAAAAAGTCAAAAGCAGCCATCCCATATCATCTTAAAATATAACCTTTGCAATATACCTAAGTCTCCTTCATGGTATTGTACACACATTCAGCAATAGAGAGGGAGAAACAGTGCAGAAGTGTTCAGACAAGTTAGATGGAGTTCAGCATTAATAGTTGAAATATTGGTTAGCCAGGGATATAATAACATTTTAGCTTCTGGCTTATAATTGTAATAGTACAATCTTTCAAAATTCCACTCGTTCACTCAACCCAGGTGATACTTTTCTTTGATAACAAAGGAAATATCACCAGGTTGTTTTTTGGTTTGGGCTTTTCATTATTGTGTCTTCATTGCAAATGCAGGTGAGGAGATCTCACACTAAGGGAACTGTACATTGCACTTACAGTTTCCTTGGCCCAAAATTTAATTTTAATGTCTATTGTCTTAATCTTTTGAATTAGAATTAGTTTTGCAAGCCTTATTTCTAAGATGATGTGAGGAAGATCACTATTCAGTTTACAAAGTCCAGCAGGATCAGCCTCTTTTATTGGTTACTACTTAAATTTGCCTGCTCTCCTCACAAACTCATAAATTAAGGACCAAGTTTTGCTGTAGGACAAATATCTCCCTGGCTCTTACAGTAATTGTGTGTTCAAATCCAAAGGGAGAATTAAACTACAAGCATCAGATTTCCATATTCATCCAGGAGGAAGCATACAATGAATAAGCAAATTCAAAATAATTCTACTAAGGGCTCAGCCCTACAAAGAGATTATTCCTTCACTACTATGGGACAAGAGTTAGGTCTTATTTTATTTACCCATAGTCAGGTACCTCAGTGTGTCACCTCACACCCTTTATCAACCAGTCAGTGAAGTGCCACAAGACATTTTTGTTTGTATGTGGCCCTGACAACAGCAGTTGAGTGAAACATAGTCACAGAGAATCAAGTAGAAACGTATGGATTACAGCTACTTTTGTCAAAGTAGTTAAACTACCAGGAAGTTATACCAGAAATAAAAATATAGGGCTGGCAGTCCAATAACATGGTCTGTGTCAATTGGCATTTCCAGGCAGGATATCAAAACCTGAAGATAAATACATTTACAAACTGTTAAAAACAGCAGATGTGGCAATTGCTTTATATATGACTTCTTTTAAAATCCAAGGGAACTTTGTAAACATAGTTTCCAGTCTACAGTCCCCTCCTGGAGTGTCCAGCATGATGGTTTGGTACAGAACAGCTGTTCAGGTTTGACCATCAGATATGATTGGATTGTTTTAAGGGATGTTGGCAAGTGAAAATGACAGTGATGAAATCATATGAATTTTAGTGCAAAAGCTGAGGGAAACTTGTTGTAGTATGTTAGCAAAGGGGGTTTTTAAATGTGATAATGTGATTATTTGTATAATGTAGTTCTGTTGTAGTGTTTTTAATCATTCCTATAACACAGTTATGTATTTGGTGGCAATACACATAGTTTAACAAATAGAATCAGTTTCAATGAAAAAGGAAAAGTAAGTGCATGTATTAAGAGGCTATCTAAATATATTTGAAGCCAGTTTTTTATCCTTTTTTGTTAGCAGTGCATCAATCAAATATTTATTTACAGGGATTCTTTTTTTCCCAGTGTGTGTGTGCCTTAGTTGTTCTTGATTTTGTTCATTTTAAGCACGTTTTCACTAAAGTGTTCTTCTTCAAGCTATTCTCAATTCAATTTGAAGTGAAAGGTTTCTGAGTTTGGGTAATTTACATATAAAAGCTTTACTGTACATTTTATAAAATGACTGTGTTCAGAAAACAACCATTTCTATTTAACAATATTGTTATTCCACAAGCTGAGGTGCTTTTCTCACTGTCTTTTGCTTTTACTAACAATATTTGTTCTTGTCTTAATTTTAAATTGTTAGTGCCTGAAAAGGTATAACTTCCCCCTCTTCTCTCCTACTATACTGAAGTGACTAGAGACCTTCTGTGATATGTGATGTAAGAAGATTAAAAATCTGTTTCTTTTGTCAAGGTAGGAGTGACATGCACACAGTTCTTTTGAGACTCTCCTCTTTTGTTTTATTTAAATAAGTGATAATTGTTGATGGCAATTTTGAACTTAAAATCATTGCATTCTGTACTGAATTTTAAAATGAGTCTTTGCATTTTATTGTTATCTGCAAATCCCTAGCAACCAGTTCTGAGCCTCTGACTAGTCTGTCATCTCTTGTTTTAAAGGAATATAGGAACATATGCAGTATTTATGAATAACAAGCTGTAAAGAGAGGCAACTGAGGGTATTTCAAATTGGACCTTGAATCAAAATGAGATCTGACCATATAAAAATACACAGAGTAGCTTAATGATATTAAAAGGTGGTGCTCTACCAGAAATCAGTGCATTTTAATTAGTCAGGAATTAGTGTATAAAGTTTCTTCAGTTGCCAGTTTTTAATGGTTTTCTCTTCAGTGCAGCAATTAATTCCTTTTGAGGACAATAAACATCTACTTTAAAGAAGATCCATAAACCAAGTTTAGATTTAATATTCTCTTCTCAGGAAATATTTGGTATAAAGCTTTATTTCTTACATTTAGACTCCTCATTGATGAATCTTTTTTTTTTTCAGAGCAATAAGCAAATGCCAAATAATGTTTGCTGACAAATGAAAGATTTTGTACTTTGCAAAGTTTGGCTTATCACCACTGCATTTATGCATAATCTCATGAAAAAAAATTGAGCTGCAGGTTACTAGTGCTCAGGTAGTATTCAGCATGTTCAAATGCCATTTATACTGGGATAATCAGAAACACTACTTTGTAGTTGTGTATTAGAAGTGGCAGTTGCTGTAAATGTTCTGTGCATCATACACAGCTGCCAAAATGCTATTAAATATGAAGATTTTTGAGCCTAAAAGGACTTTAATAGGTTTTGGACTGGTCTTTTAGAGTCTTTAGAGTGATTTATTTGTTTGTTTTGGTTTGTAGAATTAAGTGTATGAGATCGATTTTTGCACTTTTTTATACATTTGAAGATGAGCTAAGTGTAGTTATCAGATGGAGTGAGGATGTTCCCCTTAAACAAGGAGCAGAAATTTTTTGCATTAAAATCTCTTTGCAGGTTTTCTTGTGAAGTGGAAACAGCCTTTGGATGTTTTTAATCTATTGAGTTACAATTGTTTATTTATTTACCTACAGTTTTAAGGAGAGGAGTGGGGTTTGGTATCAAGAGAAGTATGCTGAGAAGTGAAGGCAGATGATATCTGAGTATTCTGCAACTTCTATCAGTGCCTCCAAGCTCTCCAACTATTCCTTCCTGTGTCATGATAACCCTCTGCCCCAAAGAATCACAAACTTTCTGCTCCCTGTAATTCTGTTTTCTTAGTTGCTGAAACAGCATCTGTATATTTTATTTTTTCAGAGATACTTGAGCAGAGTAACAGAGGGCCTCATTAAGGGCATCTGTTATCTTAGTTCATATTTTATTCTGAATTTTAAGAGTGCTTCAACAGAAGGGATTAAGTGAGAAAAGAACAGACCATCTTTTTTTACTGCTCTTCTGTAACAATTGCTCCCAGTGTCAGACCTACCCCTGATTACTGCTGTGCAAAGCTTTGCAATATGGTTGGTGCAACCACATTTGGCAGTGATTCACAAGTCATTGCAAATACCATTTCACAGCAAATCCTAGTGCAGCCTGAAGATAAAAACCATTGTAAGCACTGTGTGGATTGAGACCGACTTTGTGCTGATAAATATTTCCTTAACATTTAGATGAAGATGCTGTACTTGCTTTATTTAAGTACAATTGTATCTCTAATGCCAGTAAACAGACATAACCATGGGTGAGAAGACTGGCAAGTCATGGAGAAAAGAGCAAAAACTTGGAAGTTTTGGTAGTAGAGTGTCCTGGGAAACATTTTGCTTCTGTGAACCTACCTGAGGTTTGCCATGAGGATGCGAGTCTGGGACTTGGGTTACTCTGGCCTTGGGAGGCATATGTTTTACCAGGATATTGCAAGCTAAAACCATGAGTTTTATGGCAAAAACATTCTCAGAGCAAGGAAGTGCTTTGCTTTTTAACATTGCATTGCTGCAAAACAGTGTTCTCCCCTATTACCCCGAAACAATTCCGCTGTCTTTGCGGGGTGGTTGTGGGATTATTAACATAAATTATGCTGTGAGTAGACTGACACTGTGCACTGCACTTGCAGGGGACTGAAATAAAACCAATTCTATGGAAGTTATGGCAAGAACCAAGTGTTAACTGCATTTTTGGCCACAGGGTTTCTCTCTAACAAGTACAAATTTTGGTGGGTCTCCAGAACGGAACAAACTGTAGGCCCTGCTACTCCTTGGAGGAGCTGATGAGTAAAGCTGTATTTGGAGCTCATAAGCTGTGATGTTGAAGAGTGGCTTACCCTAAATACAGAGTTGTTGGGATTTTGGTGTTGTTTCTTTCTCCCCTCTCCTCCCAGTACAGAAAAAGAAAGTTTTATATCTGACTGAAAGATGGTGGGAGGGAATGAAGTGGAGGGAAGAGAGACAAATCACTATCTGTAGCTGTAGAAAGATAAGTGAGTCATCTCTATTTTAGTGCTAATTTAAGAAAATGTTGCAATTGTCTGGTATTATTGGTAACGAGTTGCTTTTTAATGAAACCCACTTGATTGGGATGTGCAAGCCTCAGGAGTGCTCTCTCTTATCGGGTAGTTAATGCTGCAGCTAATATTTTACTGTCAACATTAATTAGAGATTTGGGAGGGTAACTGGCACAGTGATCTGGTGCCCTCCTGTTCTCGAGGATAACAGATTAAAGCAGGGAACAGCATAAGGGCAAAATGTCCCTCTCCTAGGGCCAACTCAAATACCTTAGATAGAGGCACAGAGAGAGAGGAACTCCAGCAAATCTTTGCATATTGAGAGTTACACAGTGCAGGCTTTCTCCAGCAGAAGGGGTCTGGGTTGTATCTATGTGGTTAAGGTAAAAATGAGAATTTAAAATGTACCTGTAGAATGAAAATTTGACAGATTCTATGGAATTTTCTTTCACATTTCCTATATATTGTTCCAGCTGGGGCCACTTTTTTTTTTTGTTTCCAGGGTGCAATCCAAACTGAAATCAAAATACCCTCTGCTCTAACAGTCAGAAACACCAGGGAGCACAGTAGCATTGCCAAGGGCTCCTTGTTGGTGCATCTTGGGAACAAAAAGTGGAGGGATGAAAATGAAATGCCATGCAGGTCTTCCTTACATTTGGAAACCCTTAGGATCTGTACAGGACATTACTGGGGATATTGGCAAACAGTTCCAAAGTTGGACTACTCCGTGCTTCCTTGCTAACTCTTAAGAATAGGATAATTGTACTTTTTTCCTAAGGTTTGCTACCTGAACAATCAGTTCCTCTCCACATTTATCTTTTTTCTTATTTATAGTGGGAGACAGTAATATTGAACTCTACTTGAAAGAACTTTGTGTTAAAAGCCACACGTTTAATTAGAATTGTGTTGTTAAAGATAATTCTAAGTATAGGTGATACATTTTTAACTGTTTCCAGGCTTTTCAGGTAGCATTCTTGTCAAATTCTTCTTTAGTACCTAAAGGTATCCTATTTGTACTCTGAAGTCACTGCTGTAGGGAGGTTTCAGAAAATGCAGGTAGTCTTATTCCGGTCCCTGGGGTTTAATTAGGTCTATTTGTTTTTAATCTGCAGATAAATAGTAGTTAAGAATTACTCTATTCAAATTTGTTTCATATCTCCATCATGCTATAGTGGTGCTGCAACTGCTCTCGATGTTCCCTCCCTGTCCAAATCTTAATTTTGTAAATTTTAAGCAAAATGATGAGGTAGTAAATCTTAGCTACCAGGCACATGAGCTGACTAAATTACCCAGTGGAGAAGTTGCTTATTTGAATCATGTCCAGGACATGAGGAGCCCGATCTGAAACTATTCAAGGCCAAGAAATACTAATTTTAATATATAGCACGATATCTATGCCTTTTTTAATCCTGGAGGGCACGTTAGAAAAGAAGCTCTTTTCTAGAGTTATGGCCATGGGCAAGGCCATACAGGGATGGTTTCTTTTAAAATGTCACTGCTTCTTATGTTTTTTTTACCAGCCCTAGCTTTGTACCCGCATTCACTGGGTCTAAAGGGCTGCTGATCTTTCATCACCAGGAATGTGGCTGTTTGGGAATGCACATTTGTTTCTCTTGCCTGCTGCTATCAGCCCACAGATCTCGTTTCTGTCAAACTGTGTTCAGTACAAGTTGCAAACTTGCAGAAGAAACTTGCATGAAGGCTTCCAAATTTGGGGAAAACTAAATAAAACCTAAGAATTTTTTTTCTCCATGATTTGCTTTAAAAACCAAGATCTCTTCATCTTCATTTTCCTAATGTTTAACATAATTGGCTTGCTTCTCAGAGCCATAATATGAACTAATAAAACTAATAAAATGTCTTAAGTACTCACCTGTTTTCAGCAGATATTCTGCAGTAGGAATATCTCGTCTACAGAAGAGTAGTTTATGTATGTGGCATGTTTAAAAAATGATTAATAATGATTATGGACAAATTAATTATGGATACACAAAGGCTTAAGGAAGAGCTGAGCACAGAAGGTCTCAAAAAAATCTAGTTATGCAAATGTTGAGAGGATTGTCATAAATATGCAAGGACCATTTTGGAAGTAATCAAAATACATGTTCTTAAATATATTCACTGCAGTAGTGTTGCCTCACTTTCTAAACAGGTATGAGATCTTTTCGAGAAAAAACATAGTTAGACCTGGATATTCTCCAGACCCATTTCCCCATGGATGGATTGGGGCAAAATTTCTGTGTAGTTGGTCTAGAAGGAGTTCTCAGAAACTCTCTTTCAAGATCTTTACAGTAATAATTTGATATGTTCTCTGCAGAAACTTGTTCCAATGTTTACCTGTCTGTATGTGCATTTGTACGTTTTATAAGCACACACACACATTACTAAAAGTTTGCCCTCGTCACTGAAGAGAGGAACCTTAAGAACTTCAGGTTGCAGTGCTTTAAGTTCTGGTAACTTTTATCAGAGTGGGAAGTGCTGTCTTCAAAATCATTCAGCTCCTGAGTTTTACAGCATTGACAAGAATTGGAAAGACTTGAATGTAGAAGCTGTGTGCATGCTTTCCACAAACAACTCTGCCCATTATTCTTGCAAGGTACTAACTAGTCAGGATTGACCTTTTCTAAGGTCACCTTTGGTTGTTTTTAGTGGAATAACTGACTTAAAGTATAGGAAGGTGAAACCACTGCTGTCACCTACGGTAAATTTTAATTCACTTACCCAAATGAACATTGAAGCTTGTACGTTATTGTTTATACTCTCTGACTCTTTTGAGTTATGTGTATTTTAAAATATAGTTGACATGAGAAAAATCTTCTACTGCAAACAAACAAGAAAGAAAATTAAGAATATATTGTTTTGGTTGGTTTTGGTGGTTTTTTTTTATGTTTCCAGAGAAGTATAAAAAAGGATACTCACCATTTTAAATGTTGTGCAGTAATTTAACAGCTTCTAATCAAGAAACAGTAGAGTGAACTGCTCTTGCATCCCTTCTTTTGAAACAGAGTAAGGGCTGACAAATTAATTTATGAAGGTAGCACTGTGGATAAGAGTTAAAACTATTTGCATAGACTCTGTGTATGGAAGAAAAAACTGAAAAAGATAACTCAATGCTCGAACTTTGGGGGATGTTGTGGCTTCGTATATTTTTATGTTGTCCTCTTGTAATTACTTTGACGGGGGTTTTGAAAATAATTTCAAGTTGTGGGACAGATTTATCTCTGATTCAGCCTAAATATATTTGGGCTTAGTCAGTCTCCCTGCAGTGGGACCTGCAAACCAAAACTGAACAGAAAAGGTGGTGGTGACGATTCCACGTGTGGGGCTGCTCTGACTGGGTCACTGAGGAAGTGACTCCCGGGAGTGGGAGGGTGGACAGGGAATGTAGGATATCAAGGCTTTAAATGCCTGCTGGGCTATGAGCTTTGCTCTCCCTGGTGTTAACTTATAGCTGAATTTCAGTATAGGTGGTTGAGGTTACTCGTGCTCAGAGTTTGCCTTCCCCAGGCTGCGTCACAAGTGTTTGAGGGCAGAAGTCTCTAAAAGGCTGTTCAGGCTGAGAGCACTCTGAACCAGTGAGGCTTCTCCATATCTGAGAGGGAAGCAGGAATGAAAGGAGTAAAGAAATCCACACTGTTGAGAAAGCGTGTGAGTTTAGAACCTAATTATACTCCCATTGAATCCAATAACAAGAATTCCTATTGATTTTAGGAGGAGTATGATTTCGCAACACTTCATCTCCTCACTCTGCACCAGCAAGTGCATAATGGTCTCTTTTAAACCTATTCATTTGTTTCAACCTTTATTGGAGGAGAGAGTACTTACAGCTGGCAGAAAAAGGAGAGGAGAGAAGCTGTTTTATTTATAACACAATTCAAATAAAAAAGTAAACTAGACCATCACAAATACATTCAGAATTGCAGAAAAACCCATTATTAAGGAATTACAAGGTTTTTGCCTTCACATTCTAACCAGCTCTTTTTTGTGGCTTTGACATTGCTAAGGGTTTTTTTTGGTTGTTTTTTTTTTTTTTTTTGTAAAGCAAGACACAAAAACTTAGGAAGTCTGCACAAAAGTCTTATTTGCCATTTTGTGTGTTGAAGCTGGCCTTCATGGGAGCATTATTGTTTGCTTTGGTTTTGCTTGTATTTAGCATGTAGGTTTTAAAAGCCCTTCATGGCTGGAGAGTTTTTATTGTAAACATAAACCATTAATTTAAACATTAAAAATTTTACAGCTGCTTTTTAGTACATAAATTTTCACAGACACTCAAAGACAGTGATTTTTGTTTTAATATTGTCTTTTTTCCTGACTGCTCTGGAGTTGCATAGAGAGGGGAGAAAAGCAGAATACTGATAAAATACTTCATGTTTAGGTCTTTGAGCTGTAAAACTGACATTCTTAGCACAGGGGAGAATTCCTATTAAGTACGGGATAAATATTAGTGCTACCAAAAAAAGCAAACATTCCCACAGTTTGGGGTTTTGGGGGAGGTGCTTGTTTTTTTCTCCCTTAAACAGTTTTTCAGTAAATCAAAAACATAAAAAAAGGACTGAGAAGAAAGAAGAAAAGCGAGTCAATCTGCTCATAGACTACAGCAGCATAATTGCTACTCTTGGTGTGTTATGTTCTTCACAACAGGGCCTTTAGAAAAGCTCATTCCAAGGCCCAAGACAATAATAACAAAGAAATACATAGAAATTGTATAGCAGTGTTAATGTTTGGAGTTTTTGTGGCAGTACAGAACTCAGCTGTATGAGGTTCAAAAGCAGTGGCTGCCCAGTTGTTCTGCTCTCCCAGGGAGTGTTGGTTTCTGAAGGGAACGTGCTGAATTCTCAGCCATGTAAATGGGAGAAACTTCGTTGATTTGAGTGGATCTAAATTTTAACAGAAAATCAGTCGTATGCAGCAAGTAGCTCTGAAATTTTCTTCTGCAGCAATACCTGCAGGAATGCACATTTGGCAGAGATCTGCTCAGGGAGAGTGGCAATCAAGTGACATTTGAACTTTCGGAGTAAGTGGTGGAAGAACAGAGCTGGGAGGTGGGGTCATGAGTGAAGCACCATTTGCTAAAGTAGAGGGGATCAGCAGTTTTTGTATTATATTAATAGTGTCACATTTTTATAAAAAGAAGTAGCTAGAGGTGCTCAGAAGATTGCAGGTACTGGTCTCTGGTTATAATAAATGCTGAGAATGGAAGCACTTAAAGAGAGGTTCTATTGTTATAAGCAGTGTAGAAAAAGAAACATAACAGTTTCATCCTATTCTATTGTGTCCAAACTAGCAAAACTAAAAAGCAGATGCTTTTTGTTTTGAAAATACTTGAGCCGGAGAGACAAGATGGGCAAGCCAGCTCTGGTGGTGAGGAGAAGCAGTAACCAAGAGCTCTGTGTGAATGAAGTGGTAGTTGGGCCTTGCTTAGAAATGGACAGCAGGCAAACTCCTGTCCCATCACCTCTGAAACAGCAGCTTTGATGTATTGGAAGAGTGGGGAATTGTTGGATTTTTTTTTTTCTGGTCTTTCCTATACTTCTGCCTTTTTCTTTGATGGAATAATTTAGAGAGTGGCTGATATATACCCCTACAAACCTCCTAGCTAACTCAATTTCATCAGCAATCAGTCACTTTGAATTAAAAAAATTGAAACATACATATACTGGATATAAGACTACATTATATGTGTGCTTAACGTCCATTTGAATTTCATTCAAGGGTGTTATTAGTCTCCATGCAGATAACTTTTAGTGACACAGCAGATAAGTACAATAGAGAAGGCTCTTCAATGTACTCTAGCATTAACAGATTTATCTTTGTGTAGAGCAGAGTTGGCTGGATAAGGTGCTGAACAAATGAATTCTGTTTTTCTGCATGTCACTGGATTGGCCTTTGCAGGTCTGGAGGAAAACCAAAATCAACAAATTAAGAAGACAACAGCATTGCTTATTTGTTTCGACTTCAAACACAGAAACAGCATATTTTGAAGTTTCCTGAGGCCACTGAAATGTGTGCTACTTTGACATTGTTTGTTATTATGCGTGTTTGTGTTACAGAATTTAACAAATCTATCCAGCACTCTTTGGCAAAAATGTAGCAAAAGCTCCCCAGCCATCAGTTTGCTTGGCTCAGAAGGATCTGTTGATGGAAATGACTGGCAAAGTCATTTAGTGTGAATTCACCAATGTTCTTTTATAAAGAGTACTAACTCAAAAAGCTGAGAAATGCACAAACCCATCTATTGGAAAATTTCTGGGTTTAAAATTAACAGTAATTCAGAAACTGGTGGTGGTGCTGTATTGGATCAGGATGGGGGGGACTGTTGGTTGAGTTCCCTTCAGCTACCAAAATAATACATGAGATGAGTAAACTCTCCACAGGCTTCAAGCGAAACAAAAAAGTGGAAATAGAAATCTTCAAACTTTCAAGGAGTTTCTTTCATGTGCTGTTTTTTTTAAGTGGCTATGGAACACAGATGGATCAATTCATATGAAATTTGTACCTGTACACACAGATGCCAGCCTAGTAGAAAATCTTTTCAGTGAGGGGAGGTGATACAGAGACAGGAAAGTTCAGTTGTAGCAAATCTACAACCACAGAATCAAGTTTCCCTACACTCAAGAAGTCATAGGGGCTAAAAAAAGTCTTATAACAAAGTTTTAGAAAGCCATAGTTTTTATTCATTTTCTTATAAAATCTATTTGTATACATATATGTGCCTGTGTACGTGTCCATGCATTTATGCTGTCTGCACACATAAAAACCAATGTATAACACATGCATACATGATCTGCCCATAATTATTTTAAGTAAGCACAGTTGTATTAATATAGTAAATGACTGGTTGCAGGTAGATAATATAACTGGTTCACAGCATAAGTGAAAATGTTATTTTACATGTGCCAATATAGAAAGTGTGCTGGTACAGAGCATTGGAATCACAGGCTTTTTACTGCTCGTGTGCACACACTGTGTATAACCACATCATAAATACCTGTACACAATGGAAATTGCATGTGAGTTGTTATCAGGACTTGATATTAGTACTTAATAACTTAAAGAACTAAAATCATTAAGTAGATCCCCAGCATATTCACTGGCTCAACTCGCTGTGCAGAGATAGAGGTTTGTTTTTCAACACAGTTTTCTTTGCTGTTTTAAGAGCAGTGTCTACTCTCTGTATTTCTTTGTCACCATGAGGTTAAAGTGTTTGTATTTCCTCTAACCAGTTTTTAGTAGACTATTAATGCTCTAAGCCAGGAAATATTAAGAACTCTTTAAAGAAAAGCACTGCAACTCCAGTAACTCTGATCAGCTGTTTTTTATTAATCTCCCTGAATTTCCTTGGCTCCTCTTCTCCAGTAGTTTAGTGGAGCCACTCAGTTTTCTTGGAGTATTTGTTGTGTTTACTTGAGCAGCACCTTTTGACTTGCAGACAGCCAGCATGCCCCTCCCTGCCAGAGCTCCTTCTGTCTTGATCAAACTTGTGGTCTGTGTGAAAAGTCTTTTTTCTGCTACTAACACCAAGTTCCTGTCTTTGTGGTTTGTGGTAGGTGAACAGTTTTTGACCTCATAAACTTTGCTGCTCAGTCCATCTGTGGTGGGTTTTAACAGCTGATGCACTTTGAGAAAGTTTGGGTTCCAAAGAGTGATGTCCTTGTGCGACAAAACAACGGACAAAATCACTGTTCTTCCCTTGATGGAGCTGCTGCTTTGCTTGCTGTTTGGATTTTAAATTTGTTTTACTGGCAATAAAAACTTCTAAAAACTTTTAGTGATTTATATCTGAGTCAGTAGTTAAATTAAGAGGCAAGAGGCAGGTGGTGAACTCGTAGGATGAACGTTGATATTTTAATATAAACTTGTAGCTTCACAGATGCTCCCACTCAACAGTTATCCTGTCCAAAGAGGACTGACTTCCTCAGTAAATAAATAAATGAATGAATGAATGAATGAATAAATAAATAAATTCTTTGGTAGAAGATAAAATCACAAAGGGAAGAAAGGAATAAAGTTACATAAACAGTTATAAATACTCAACAGTATGGGTTGTAATACATATTAAGCCACGTGATTTTGGCTTACTTGTTGCTCTGGTCCTAATTAGGAATGCTCTGAGGCTGGCAGTTTTATATGCAAAGTAACATATATCTCTATCTATATATCTGTATTAATCTGCTGAAAGTTCAGAGGGAAAAACTTCATGGATGTCTCCTTTGTCCATAACACTCTTCAGATTTTCTAAAAATGGGTATTTCAATATTCTTTTGTATTTCCTCCATGGACAGGCTCAGACCTTGTAATTCTTGGCATTTATATTTCATAACTGTGTCCTTTGTTTATTTTACATTAAGGCAAACACTGCAGCATTCCCTTACCTTTATAGTGTTTCTATTGTACCTTTCTTATTACATGTAATAAGTGAAAGCACAGCTCTGTTAAATTTTATCCAGCTGAACAGTAAGGCAGATATGTGAAAGAAAAATTATCCTGTGTTTTCCAATCTTGAACTTCTTCCAGTATATTCTGTGGCAATGGAGTTAATTCATTTATTGGGTTGTGTTCAGTTGCTGTTTAAGTGATAAGTTCTAATACTCAAGTAGATTATTTTTTACACTGGCATCTTAGTGAGGTGTTCAGCTTTACAAAATGCTGATAGATCTGTTGTAAAAATGAAATAGTAAATCTTTATGTACTAATCTGAATTTATTATACTTTATGTCCATTTCCAGGGAAAAATAATTTAGATAATTTTCAATGTTTTACATATTTACTGGGTGAAAACCTAGCTTACCATGTCCACAGCAGAATTCCTCTGGATGCAAAGGAGCTGTGATAACCTCTCTGGGGTTTTTGACTTCTAGTTTACCATTAGAATGTAGTTTGTAGCTGAGCAATGTTAATTTTCTCCTAAAAGAATTAATTTGGATGGAAGCTAGTAGAACTGCTTCAGCACAGGTCTTTTTGAGGGGTTTGTATAGAATAGAGCTTGTAATGTTTGTTTTCTGTTTACTCCAAAGTAAATTTTTCAGTTTTTGTCATAAATAATAAGTTATTACTTATATGAGAGGAACAACAGTGATTTTTCAGGTTTAAGAAAAATGCAGTAGCCTGAGTGGTTTGACCATTTTTTTTCCAGTTGTATTCAAGAGTGACAAACTCTTTGGTCTGATAAACAACAAAAATATCAGTGTGATAAAATTGGGTATGCAGGAAAATCATAAATTCCATGCCTCTTTGCTGGGGAATGTGGTTGGCACTCTACTTAGATCAGGTGATCTTCATCCACTCAAGATTTAGCCCATTATGAACATCTCAGATAACAGGGATGGTGTTGGACCATTCCCAGTCAAAGAAGGAAATAGAAATTGTTGTTTGTGCACAACGAAAAAATGAAAAAATATTTTTTAAAGGTTTTCGTATCATCTGTTTGCCAGTATTTATAGAGGGAAAAAAAACCCCAAACCCACTTTATTTTTCTTTTTGAATCTTCTTGCTTTCATTTAGTTATAACTTACAGGCTGTGTGGGTGGGTTCAGAATTTATAATGGTTTGCAGGTGTTTCTCACTGGTTTTCTTTCCTTTACTGTCTTTTTGTTTGTTTAAAGGAAATCACAGTGGTATGAGTTGAGTTGAAGCTTGTGAATGTAACATAATGGTTTATCCTGGCAAGGTAGGAAGGAAAGGCAAGGGAAGAGAAACAAAGTGACAAAGATGGAATATAGGTTCTATTAATTAAGAATAGCAAGTAATTTATATCTGAATTCAGTTATGCAATTCTAGTGAGAATCGTGTTGAAAAGTTACATATGGGAAAATATTTTCTTAGGTAAGACTGAAGTTTTAGTTCCAAGACAAACTTAATTTTGACCCTAGTTTTGTGTGAAAATCTATTTTCTCCGTCACATTTGCATTAGAGAAATGTGTCCAGTACAGTTTGCCCAAATTTTATGCATATAAGTCATTCTGATTTTGATGCGTGGGATTTATTATTTTTTTTTAAATGATTGTATAGCCAAGATTCGTTGAGCTGCTAAAGATTCTATTTTTTTCTGACAAGTTGTTGTTTCTGTTAACTCTGAGCTTTCTGTGTTGGAGTGATTATTTCTTACGAGTCAGTCATGTCTGTATGGAAGTCAATCAATGGATGTGTTCTTTCCATCTTCAAAATATTCCAGAATCTGAATTTAATTCCAGGCCTGCAGAAATGTTAAGGCAGGGCCCCTTCTGAGATTTTGAGTTTCTCCAGCTCCAAGGGGAGCAGAATTACTTTGCAGCAACCTTCCCCCAGTTCTGTGTTAAAGTGTCTCCACTTCCAGATGTTTTTTACTCAGTTTCATTTTCAGTAGGTGATTTTTTTTTATCCGGTTGTCAGTGAATCTTCATGTCACTGCAGGGATGGTTTGTATTTGGAAAAAAACCCAAAACAACCCACCACTGAAGTGGACACCCAAGTGAAGTTCTCTGAACTTTTTTTATATTTCCTCCTTCTTTTTCCTTTTACATTTCCACTAACTTTCTGGGCTCCAGAACACAACTGGATGGACTGGATTTGACTGCTGACTGCTGTTGTGCAATCTTGGCTCCCAAAAGGTCCCATCTGTGTTGCTCCTTGATTTAACAGGAGGGTTCACTTAAGAGCAGGGCAAAGTATTTTTCCCATTCTGCAACTCGATGACTCAAATACATCCATGTTTCGTGTTTTATCCTATTACATAAATAATCTTATCTATCCCTGCAGTATTTCTGTTAGCTACATCATTGCTAAATTTTGTAACAATATGCCCTTTGCAGTAAAATGTCACCAAAAAGTTATATACTGTAATAATTTTCATCTGTTTCATAAAGACAGACAATTTTTAAGATTCATGTTCATTTCATCATTGAAATCCGAGTCTTCATACATTAATTTATAATGAAACCTCATGCTCCCTTCTACATTGATCACTAATTTTCTGTCTCCTTGATATGTGTTAAAATAAACTATAGATATAAAGGGCACGTTATATGCCTGACACTGTTGAGTTAAATAGAACACACTTCTGTAACTCATCCCTCTAGACTGCCCTGGCCTTTGTTTCACAGTAAAAATCCTCAAAACCCAGTTGCAAAAGGTGGGCTGCACTTACCACGCAGATGATTCGATGTGTTCCTTCATTTCTGTCTCCACATAACCTGCATAATGAATTTTCAAAGGCTGACCTGCAGCCCGTGAAGCTTTTGAGTGCAGGCTGCAAAAAAACCCCCCATTTTTTGAAGTCAAATATGAAAATATTGCTCTGCAACTTAATGTTTTTGTGGGCCCTCCAAGTCAAAGTCAGTGTTGGAAAAGAAAGGATGATGCAGGTTAAGAACATAACATGAAAACCGATAGGAGGGATGTGAACTGAGGTGTACCTCGTTTATTATCCTGCCTGACAACACTGAGTACCAGCTGCATTTACAAACAGGGAAGCTCCATCAGAGACTCCCGGGGAGATAATCTGTCCTGGAGCACTGGCTTGCATCTCTAATACAGTTAGAGACTGATTTAAGTCATGAAACAAGATGTTCAGTGTATTTCCAATTGTTTTCATTAACAATGATAAACCTATTGAGCTGACTGCTACAGTGCAGTTTTACTGGGAAAATGTCACATTTGTGAGCCTTCCAAATAGTGGGTGACATTTCCTGCTCCGAGGCAGTCTGGAGGAGATAGCCCTGATACACTTGGAATAGGAGGGAATTACATCTGAATGTCGCCCAGTGCAAATAGCAGTGGGGAAGAAGGTAAAGCTTCAGAGGTCCCCTGGTAAATTAATTTTCCCCTAATTACATTTCATGGCAGGAAACACAGATATTAGAAGTGCCTGTTGAAATAATACAGTATTTAAATTCTGATTAATCCATAGGTCAGGCAAGAACTGTTCAAAACATATCTCTAGAAGGAAAGGTCTGCTTTGGAAGAAAAAGGTACAAACATCCACCCTTAAGTAGACAGACTGAATTTTTTCAAATATTAGTTGGAATTTGGTGGCAGACCATAGATAAGTTAAGCCAGTAGCTATAAAATTGCCAAAAGTGTCAAACATCATCACTAACACGTCTTCTAGAGGTCTGAGGCAGAATGATTTATTAACTTAGTTTTCTTCCCTCCTCCTACTTAGGAAAGTTGATTTTTTTTTCTCCCCTGAAATACTTTGCTAAATGCATATTAATAATTCACCAGGACGAATAATTGCTGATAATATGGATGGCATAAAATATTTGTATTCTTTGGGAGGG
Organism: Pseudopipra pipra; assembly: GCF_036250125.1. Lineage (NCBI taxonomy): Eukaryota > Metazoa > Chordata > Aves > Passeriformes > Pipridae > Pseudopipra > Pseudopipra pipra. The sequence goes on from NC_087562.1 coordinate 3,490,018, forward strand.
GGTGTGATAGTTCAGGCTAAAATAGGGCTGGTTAGAAAGCTGTTATTTTATTCAATTTTTGCCAATAACTATTTGTAAAGCATTTTAATTTCTCTGTGCTTTCTTTTTTTAAGCCATGTTTCCTTTTTGCTGTTTGATAAACCCCACCAGCTTCTACAGGGAGTCCCAAGAATGCTGAGATGCCCAATTACTCATTCAATTTCTGCCTAAGTAATATTTTATGATCCTCCCTGTTCCTTGGATTGTCGTGCTGAGAGCTGGACCTCCAATGTATCTGCATGCTGGGGAAGGGATGTGCAATCCCTTCCTGTATTGGAAGGAGTTACAGTCTTTGGAATATATGGAGGAATAGATGGGAAAGACTCCCTCAGTTTAGCCAGTAGCCCCTCTCATCATTCAAATCTCCCCAGTCTTTTAAATAAACATCCACCAGACAAGTCCCAAGAATATCTAAAAATCATATCCAAGCTTTTGAAGGGAACACCCAAGTGCTTGAAGTTTTCCAAGGTGGGTTTCTTTGTCTCCTGGATGTTTATACACATTGTCCTTGTTACAGGCAAAAAAGCAGCTTCAGTGCCTGGAGTTCTGAACTGTGTAAAGTTTGGTGGTATTTACAGGTATTTTCAGTTTTCTTTTCCCATTAATTTAGAGGAATATACAGCAGCAAAAGTATTGTAGAAAGGGATAATTATGAATATTTCAAGACTAGCTGTTTCTGGAAAATATGCCTTAGTCATATGTGCGTGATTGCACTGGATATAGAATAAACTGGATAAAATTCAGTGATCTGTGTTATATAGCTTAAATTTAGAAACTTGAATGCTCCTTTTCAGTCTCGTCATCTGGTGAGAAGGCATTTTCCATGAGCCAATATAAGTTTTTTGCAGCACAGATTCTGTGCAGAATTTTTCTAAAGCCACATTTCAAACAGCAGATCATTTTGGAACCTGAGTTCCATTGCACTTGGAACCCGAGTTCCACTTTAGTTTACAGCATCTGATGTGGTTTTTTTGAAGGTGTAAGTAATGGATAAAGCAAAAGGATGAAGCAAAGGAAGCTAAATAGTTTGCTGTGACCTCTGGGTGACTTCACTGATGTAAATAAGTTTCTTGGGATTTACATCATTACAGATGAGAACAGAACTTCCCCTTGGGGTGTGGGGAAGGAGCTCTGTGCCTTATTCTTGGGCATCAGGAAGCTGAGGTTGGAGGCAAACAGCTACTGTACTGCTGAAAAAAATATGCATAGAAGAATTTCAGTGATAGGTAAATATAGAGATTCTTTTTCTGGTAGGAATGGTAGAAGTATTTTACCAGTTTCAGAGCTGAGAAGAACTTTTATTCTTAAACTTAAGCATATGGGCTGAAAAAAAGCATCTCAAGAGCTGTGATAGATGCTGATTAATGACCTAATTAAAGGGACATAGTTGGTGTACTTAAACATTGCCTCTCTGTCCCCATCAAATAGAGAAGATGCTCTGAATTATGAGAGTGTCTTCCTTTTGGTCAACAAGATGTTGTTCTACAAATTGTCACCGTCTGACAAGGGCAAAATATGTTGTAAAAGTACTTTGCAGCACCCAAATCCCCTCACTCAAGCACCTGTTGTGAAACCCACATGAAAGGGGTAGGAAGGACTTCCAGTTGGGACTGAAGAACTCTTATAAAACTCTTGGAAATAATTATAAAAGGTGCTTCTTGAAAAAGACAGTGTCATACTACTGATGTGTACTTGGCTTTCTAGAACAGCTACCCTCTGCTGCCTTGGCTTTATTTGTTCATTGTTAATATGCATTATGAAGACTACAGGGCAGGAAAAATTCTGAGTATTTGTGTATTTTAAATTAATTCTGTGTATTTGTGCATTTTAGCCCAGAAGTAGAATCTCCTCACAGAATCATATCTTCAAATACATCTTTCTTCATATTGCACAAGTTCGAATATGTAAACAGGGAAACCTCTTTGACCTATATAAACTAGGAATTATATTTCAAATATATTTAAATAATAGCTCAAACTGACATCCATCTGCCCTTATTATTGAATGAACAGCCCTGAGATGATTTTCACTTCTGAGTATTTGAATAAATTGCTAAGCAGTTAAGATTACCTCCCATGTTGAGTACAGTGGCTTATTTTCCGTGTGGTAATAAATGAAGGTGATTTAATCATAATCAGTAAATGACCTGCAAAATTTCATTTTGCAGTGAAGCCTTTTTAACCTATTGAAAGGTAAAAGTACATTTAAAGTAGGTAAACCTTTCTCCTCGTTGAAGGCTGCTTGAATGGGCTGAACCTTTGCTTCCCTGAGTCTCAGTTTAGAGATCCATTGACATCTTAGTTCTAAAACTACTTTAAAATGTGTTTTTTAATGTAAACACAAAAAAAAGGCTTAGAAGTAGAAAAGTACACACACACACACTTCTTAATCTGGTGATCCCAGAGCTGATACCCCGGGGGCACACTTCAGGGAGCAAAAATCAAGGAAAACTTCTGATTTGTTCTGCAACATGAACACGCTTGTTACAGGCTTGGAATTGCTTATGCTGAATAAAACTAGATGAAAGGGGGTGAGGAAGGAGTACATGTAGTGTGGCACTTAAATAAACACCTGCTCTCAGAAGTGGGTAGTTATCCTTTTCCATTGGATTTAATCTGGAATTTCTGGCCGTGGTGAAATGCCCATTGTGGTGCTCTTCTGGACTTTTATTGGAGGGAGAAGAGATTTGATCCAATGTAAATACTGCTTTATCATAGGACAGATAGTTAAGATTGTGTATATAATGTATTATAATATTTATTTGTATAATTATTGTAATATAATTCCCTTCCCCCCATACTGAGTCTTGTGTTGTGTCTGGAAAACCCCTCTCTCACTGGGTTGAGTTGTGGGAGGGGGGCTTGGACTTGGAAATTGGACTTTTAGGGGTCTCAAACCACCACACCCAGAGAGGGGCAACCTGCTATCAGTTGGCAGAGTGAAAGCAGCTTCTTGAATTCTGCCCCAGTTGCAATTTGGGTGGCAAAGAGGTTTTTTTTCTCTGCCCTGGTGCAATACCAGCTACATGCAGCCCTTGGGGCTGCAGGGCACAGGCTCCCTAACCACAATCATTTGTTTTCCTTATTTCAGTGGGTTTTATGGTTCATAAGGGAGAGATGAAACTGGCCAGTGATCTCCAAATATTTGCTGTCCACTTCTCCAGCTCTGTCAATATATTTGAGCTGTATTTTTTCAGCGTTTCTGATAGTGCAGCTCTATTTCTTCCAATCTGTTATTCCCGAAAGGCCCTGAAGCCATGTGTAGAAAATACATCCAGATAAAGATGGACAGTTATATTCTAGTGTTTGAACTGCAAATGCTACATAAGAGTTCAGAGACATTAAATTAATTGTTCTTGTTTTCTGGCACTCTGGTAGTCTGCCTCAGCCCAGCCCAGTATGTGTAGGTGTTTTAATAAAACATGATTGCAGCTTTTCAGCCTTTTGACTAACATGAAGTGTCATATTGGCTTAACAGCTGATGCATCCTCAGTCTGAAAACCATATCATGCAGGAGGAATTGATTCAGATTTTAATGGGTCTTTTGCATCTCTGAGGTCTATTCTCTCGCAATCTTATTTTACACCATTTTATTTTGGGGGGGGGAATCTTTCAGTGCAGTAATTTCATCACCTAGTTTCTCTTAATTAAGGCATTTTACCCAATTCGATAGCTTACGAACTCTAAATCAGAAATGCCTAGGCAGACAGTCTTTTTATTATCCTTATCAATAATATGATACTTAAGCTTTTGTGGCACTAACACGACGCGCGGAGCTTTTCCTTCCCCTCTGTCTCCTGTTAGCGCTCCATATGGTAACATTTAAGTGTGTTTCTCAGGCAAAGACTGTTGTTGCTCACCAGACTGGTCCCTTCAGGTGCTGGTCTCCATCTGTGGATTAATTCACTTCCATCAGTCTTACCACTGATACTGGAAACAGCTGTTGCCTTTTCCTTAGTGGCAGGCGGGTCAGGAGATGACCTTAATGAACAAGGAAGCAGGAACGTCTGTCTGCCAGCCTGTCTGTCTGTCTGTCTGCCTGCATTTTGCCAGAGCACCACAGGATAAACTGACCAATTCTTCTACATCTCTTTTTTCCTCATAGAGGGTACATTTTTTTTTTCTCCTTATAATGCTTTAATAGAAATAATAAATGAACACCACCAGTGGAAAGTTGGTCGTGTCTGTGAACATAAGCTAGAGCAGCTGTGATAATGTTTGTGTTCAAACTCTTTGTCATGTTTAATATTTTTTTTTTTTTAATTTTTTTTTTTTGTGAGCAGATATTACCCAATCACACGTGGTCACTTAAGTAACAACCTAAGTTATCTTTTTAGCTCGAAGAAAATTTCAAAACAGTCTTAACCGTGAACACGTCTCTTCACTTTAAAAGAGATTTAAGATATTGGGTGGAATATATTCTTTTGTTGCTGCCCTACAAATTCTAAGGTCAAATTTTGAATTTACCACTCTGTTCTTACTCGGGAAAAACTGCTATGAAATGGAAATTCTGCCTGTTTAAGGATCTGATCCTCCTTGTGTTTTATGGCATAAGAGGTTCATTCGTAACCCGCTCTCCTTGCCACAAGGAAGAGATTCCGTGGTCGTGATTCCCTGACAAATGCTGCAATGTTCAACAGGATGTCAGAATCTGAACTCAGTTTGTACCTGGGAAATGTTTGAGTATTCTTGCTTGGTAAAGCTATCTGAAACCATCTGACCTGAGAAAATGTCTCATTGAATACTTGTAGAGGCAGGCTCCAGTATTCTTACGTATTCTCATATATACGAGTGGTTTCACTGGGTTTTTTTCATTGTTTTCAGTGCAGTTCGGGCAAAGAAAATATTAGTAAATAGTAAAACCAAAGGGTGTCCACCATCCAATGATACTCTACTGTTGTTTGTCATTTTACTTAATTTCCCTTTCATCTAGAGAAATTGTTCTAAAACCAGTCAGACTTTGATGAGTTATTCTACAGCACTGAAGCATGATGGAGGAAGTTTGGGTGCAATAAGATCCAAAGACTGGACGCTGAAGTTGCACAAATACAGCTTGAAAATGGGATGGATTTTTATAGTAGGAAGGGTACTAACTCTTGGAAAAAATATATTTGTGCCTGTGTGTTACATTTTCCATTACTTCAACCATTAAATTGAGATTAACATTTCTGTATGAAATGAAATAAAAACAGTCTCTCTTAGCAAATAAAAGATTCTGAATTATATGTAGGAATTATTACTTGAAATTCAGTGTGATTGGATGACCGTAGATAATTAGCCTTTCTGAAAAATAGATCCATCATTAATAAGCTTTTTGACATCTTAGATTTTAAAACCTAAACTTAAAGTAATGTATTTTTAATAGAATATAGATCTATCTATCTCTCTTCTTCATCATTGCTGTCTTTTTTTTCTTTTCTGGATAGCCCAGGCAAACAGCACACATCACTGACTACAGGAGTGTTTTTAAACAGACTAATTGAAATTTAGATGTATTGAGATGTAGATTGAGTTCCATAAAAAATCAAATCCTAGTTCTTTTTTGATTCATGAACTGCATTTTTTTTTCCACTTTAAAGGGGACTGAGCTTGCCTACCTGAGCTGTAGGTAAATAATGTGAGGGCAGATAGCTGAGGGAGAAGGAGGATGTGAAAATAGAGCTACAGAGCTGCTGCCTGTGGTGGAACTGAAAAAAAAAAAATAATCAAAAGATAAATTATGATTAAGATGCAACATTATGTTATGTACTGATTCTGTAAGATTTATAACAGAAATAAAGTGATTTTCTCATATTAAAGCAATGCAATCACTCATGAGATTATATGTACAATTAAAACACTTTTGTAAGGGGGATATCCCTTCTGCAGCTCTGCACTGATTCTGACACTGTAAGTTTATCTTTAAATTTATATAGATTTAGAGATATATATTTAAGTTTCTGTAACTCTTAGGGGTAAATAAATATATTAAAATAAGCTATGGCTTGTATAGTGCAGTATAACAATGATAAATGATGTTGTGTGTAATTTTTCTACTATTAACATAAAGTAATATAAACTGAAGGACACTAGTCTATTGAGAGAGTTAGTAGCTAATGTTCCATATCAGATGTGGACAATGTCAGGACTGAATACAGATTAGGCAGTGTCCTTTTCTCCCCAGGGGAATTAAACTTTGAGACACCACTGGCTGCCAATGGTTTTACTGCATTTTGTTGGTGCCTGTGGTGCCTTTCTTGGTCTATTAATTCAGAAGCTGTAAATGACAATGTGAGCAAAAAAAGCTTTTCCAGTGGGATGCATTTCATTTATGTCTTGTATCTACAATACCTTTTCAATCCGTTTTGTCACAATAAGTGTTTAAAAAAATGGGTAGATTATCTGTACTTTTGCATGAACCATACCAGAATATTTCTTTTTTTTTTTTAAATATTTTATTTCTTTTTTCTTCTCTAGAGAAGACAAATTGATATGTTAGGGAGACTTAGAATTACCTGGGAACTTTAAGTATTGAAATGGATTTTCCCTACCCCCTCATTTAATGATTTATATAAAAAATATGATATTGTATTGTTAAGCACCAAGGAGACTGAAAATATACACACACTCTCAAATACACAGCATGTTTAATTAGGAAATATTTTGTTGAAACATCATTAGAATTTAGTAAATTTTAGGACTTCTTGTACACGTGTTTTAGTAGTTGCATGTTTAAATGTGTTTCTGATCAATAATATGATGTGAAAACAAGATTTGGTTCTGAAGGTTTTCTAACTGAAAACCATTTTACTTTCTGAGAATATTACATCTAACTGGCTAATGCAGGAGGCTGTCAGCAGCTGTGGTGAAAGAGTGGGGGCATGCAGGAATTTTGCACGGGTAAAAATAGGAATACTGGAAACAGGTTTGGAAATGGGTCTTGTGCAGCAAGAGCTGTAAGGTAATTAGATACCACACTTATAGTACAAAAAGCACAGTGATGGAATCAGTAAAATCTGCACACAAAATAGATTTTTTTGAATTCTGAATCTCATGACATCTTAAACTTGTCAACACAACGTGTTTGAAGAAAAATGTCTTTTACAACACCACGTTTCCTTTTGCTTAGGAAAAAAAAAATTGTGATATCGTTACCATTTCACGGTTAACAAGGGAATACTATCTTAAGTATTTATCACCCCCCCCCTCCCAATCCTAAATTCCTGTGAAGCAGAAGCCTAGATTTCCTCTATTGACGTGCACATTGTTATTCTTCGGGTGGTCTTTGGTATGATACGTTTGTCATGGTTCATAAATTTTATTGTTGCACTAAAAACAGAGTTAGAATATCCTCAATGCAATTATAAAAATGTATTAAAACTGAGAAGGATAAAAATATGGTGCAAGATGAGCTTTTAATGATTGTATAAATGTTCACTGTTCCATGGGAAAAAATGGGGCTTTTCAACGTGGGCATAACAGTGAAATGGAAGTGTAGGGCCAAATTTTTTGCTCCTGGAATTATGTGGGTTTTCAGGATAGAAAAGGAGGTTTCATTCCTGCTTGGAAAGCTGGAAATGTTAAGGCTTTGAGAAGAAGGAAAAAACCTCATGCCCTCCCTTTGATTTGTAATGATATAAGGATATATCCCTTTTCACCGCTGAGAGGCTGGAAGTCATCTGGAATAATACATTGCACTTTGCTTGTTCCTTAGTTTAGTAGAGATGGGAAATAAATGTTATTGTGAACTAGACAGCACCATCCAACTTAGTGTCCTTGGGAAGATGCAGCAGTGGACAGACGCTGTTGGAATGATTTGCTGTTCTGTACTTCACTTTCTCTGCTAAATGGTGTGCACAAGTATCTGAAGTCTATTGACAACACTTAGAGTGAGAGGAAGGAAAACTGAAAATGGTGCTGTGAAAAATTGAAATGCTTGGTCTGACCTGACTATGACAATTTTGGAAGGTGTTTTATGTGGTGATAGAATTGCAGAGGAGATCTATCCTCACTAATACACGGTGCAAGAGACTCTTCTATTATATGTGATGACATACACAACGCTGTAGTACATTATTCATTCACGGCCCTTTTTGAAAAGGTCTTATGTCCTATATAAAACAGGCTATTATGTGATGCATACGCAAAAGAGGATGGATGTGACATTCCTCTCAAACTATACAAACCCTTTTATCTGGTACCACCAAATACGTACTGTGCATTATTTTTGCCAGTAAAATAATTTGAATTTAAAGTTCAAAGCACACTGAATGTGTGGTTTCTTAAAAGATGCCCGTTTGCAAAATTTGAGAGATTTATTGTGAACATGTAGACTGAGATAATCTATTTGGAAAGATTTGTCAGCATCATAAAATATTTTTAATTTGATTAAGTTTTCATTTCTGTTCTTACTGTGTTTTTGAGTACCTTTTTAAGTCAACTCTTCTCTAATTGCTGTTACATATTCTGTCCACCTGTGCTGTGTCTTGTGTAGCTCCATCTCCATAGTGAATTCTGTAGCTGGTGATTCTAATTCATTTACATTTAAACTTCAGTTACCTGAATATAATACTGGTCAATAATACTGAATACAGAGAAGTTGAATATATTCCCAGTAAGTTAAACTAAATATGTGATTTTCTACCTATTTATTACTGTCTTCATACTATTCTTCCTTGTGCTTTTGTGCAATATTGAATGACTTGGTGCAAAGTTTTCTTGTCCTCTTAATGTTGTTGTCTTCTTAAAAGACATTTCAGTCTCTCCCTTCATCTGAATATGGACAATACGTTGTCTGTGAGTTCAAGAACTTCACCTACTTTTCTTGGCACTTTGCACAAAAAGGATGTGTAAATATTTTTTTCAATACATAAATGACTACAACTTCTATAATAGGTAAAACCTAAAACATTTTATGATAGGCAAAATCTTTTAGGTAAAGGTAGTGAACATGTTTTATGTAATGTTAGAAGGTTGGAACACAGTAAAGCTGACATTGGATTGGAAGTTTATGGGATTTGTAGGTTTTTATAGGCATTAAACCAAATGACATCAAGCCAAAACAAAGCCTTGCATTTTTAATTGATAACTCGTCCTCATTCTCTGCATAAGTAGTCATGCATAAAAAAGTAGCATAACATATCACAGGAGCAGAGTTTTTTATGGGTATGTAACTATAACAAAAAAGGAAGCTACATGAAGTGTGCATAAATAGAACACGGAGTATTGGGTGCAACGTGTGAAACACTAAATGCATGTTCAGATCATCCTGAATAAGGATTGATAAATCACTGATACTGTTGATGTCATCCACTGTCTCCCTATGTTGCTTTCTCTTCTGGCACTGCTCCTTCAGACAGTGTTTAAAAGTCTTATAATACTGTTCTTCACCAGTCTACCCATGAAGCCTGTCTTCCTTTATAACATGAACTCAAATACAGGCTTCCAGGAAAAAAAAAAAGAATTGTACTTACAAACACACAAATTCTCTTTTGAGAACTCTTTCCTGGGTGTGGAACCCGTAATAGTAGCTTCATTGCTTGCTTTTGAAAGAATAGAGCAGCTAAATCATCTTACAGCTGTAATTTTCAATCAGAGATTTGAGTGAAGATGAAGTGGTAAGATTCACGATCTGTAAGAGCGTTTGTAGGAAACAAAAAAACCCAATGAATTAGAACATGAAGCAGAAAAATGAAGAGGCACATGTCTTATGCAGAGGTTAGTGAAATATAGTCAAGTGTACACTTGAGGAGACAGAACTGGGAAAACTTCTTCCTGAGCCCTGTAGCAGCGGGTGAAGTGTTACAGTCCTACAAACATTGGGCCGCAGAGGTGAAGGATAACCCTCCTTGTGCAGCCTTTAAAAATGGTCACTGAGGACTCACAAAATTATCAGTGACTCCTTATCAGTGCTAAGCGCCCTTAACCCCCAGTGTCCTCGTGACTTTAAGGTATTTAGCAAAGTATTAATCACTTCTCTGGAGCGGGACTTAAAACTTGAGCGCTAAGTGGCTGCCAAATAAAGTTACTGCAATATACTCTACTACCAATCTAACTGCACAGTTAATTGAGCTGCATTGCATTGATTTCTGAGTGTTTATCTGTGTTGTCAAGGTATTTACATAAGTAATGCAGACTTTGTTAAAGGCTTAATGCAAAACTGACAGAATTTTCAGCCCCTCCTCTATGTATTTTCCACCGAACGTGTTGCTCCCTCAATAATAAATTCTGAGGGCTGACACTGTCTAAGTCTGCTGCTCCTTTGCCCTCAATTTCAGTGAGATGGGCCATTGAAAACTCATTACAAGCTGTTTAGACTCTGACTTTGACTTTTGCTCAGCAGTGAACAAAATTAACAGCTCTTGGAGGTAGCAAAAGAGGCACTGAGCCAAAAAAAAAAAAAAAAAAGAAATGATGAGAAAAGACATTCAATATTATCTCTATTAGTCATGCAAACAAGCTTAAGTCCAAAGTACATGTGTTCTGCACATGGCTCTTATTGTGCAGCCTTTGGTGCTTTCATCCTTTCTCCCACCTTTTAATACTGTGTAAAGAGGTTCACCTGCATGACAAATATACACCCTGGAATTTGCTTGCATGCCAAGCAACAAACCTCTGAGTGCAGCTGAATTGCTTCATAAATTTAACTATCACTTTCAAAATTCTGTTTTTTTCTAATTTAGTGCTTGATAGTTTTTTATGTGATAATTTTAAAGTGCTCTTTATAGCAAAAGTTACCTTGATAGGTAGATTTGTCAGGAAAAAAAGGTCTGCTTATAACTATCTATCTGTCTATCTATCTATCTGTAAATTGTCAATACTGAAATTGCTATTAAAAGCAAGTTATTAATTCACTCAAAAGAAACCATTTAGCTCTTTTCTGATGATGAAAATTAAATTCCTTTAGAATATGAGTGACAAAAGTATTTATTATCTATCTTATAATGGCAGTCCACTTATTTTTAAGTTCTAAGCAGGTGACAGAGAATTACTTGGTTAACAAGTATGGACTCTAGTGGTAAATTTAGGTCCTGATCACATGAATTGCTAGATATTTGTGGCATGTTATTCTAATAGTGGTAAAGTTTCCTTCTATCCCATTTTGTTCTTTCTGTTTTTTGATGTTCTTTTGTGAGAATTATGTTGGTAGCCAAGTAAAATTTGAAATAGGTACAGTAAGAACTTTGAGAAAGGAGCGAGTCAAACAGTTCAAGAAACAAAGTTCTCTTTAGTTGGTGCACTGTGGTTCCAAGCTGATGAGCAGCTGAGAGAAAGGCATTATATATACTAGAAAATAGTGAAAATTAATGGGTACTTTATGTACCAAGTTAAGCTTCACTCACATGCTACATTTGCTTTAAATGAAGTTGCTTTCTGCTCCCAGTTTTCCAGGTTGTGCAGCTAAAGTCAAACCTGATCAAGTCCTTTTATTTAGGGAGGTCAGATAGTCAGTTCTAAGAAAGAGAGTTGGAATTTGAAACCTTCCAAGTTTCCAGTTGTGTTATTCTGATCCTTAAACCACAGAATGTCTGACCTTCACATCAGATAAGGTTAAAAATAGACAAAGTAATATTTTTTTTCTGCTTATCTGTCATTATTTGGTTTAGTTTGGTATCCCACTGCTGTATGCAGTGATAACTGCACATACTTTAATTCCAGTGTAATCACAACTCCTGGCATCCATAATGATTGTACTGCTGAATACTGGGGTTTGGGTTTTTTTTTTGTTGTTAAACAATAGTGATTACTTCATCTTGTTGGTCTTCCAGAAATGTACTCTGCATACTTGATCTTGCTTCAAAACTGCAGCATTTTTGTTCTGAAAGGTTCCTACCTCACGAGTCCCTTTGCATTACACCTTACATCCTTCGGTGGATGCTGTAAAAAGTTGTAATTGAAAAAAAAAAAGAGATACAGGAAAGGTTTCTTCGAAAGAGTTATTGTAAAGTGAAGCCTAAGTGTTTCAGATATTCTGGTTTTATCAGTCAGTATTTCTGCATACAGATTTAGGGGCTGTATTCTATACATCTTTTTCATCAGTTTGCTTGTTTTCTTTTTTCTGTGCGGGACTGGTGAAGGTCAGGCAGGAAACAGATGAGCAGCATCTTGTACCACAATGTCAAAATACTTAAAAGTGTTTACAGTGCCCACTGACACACAGTGAATTTAAGGCTGGCAGACTGAAGCAGAAATAAAACTATTCTTATTCTTCTAAACCTGAACAGGGGCCCCGGTGGTTTATGGTTGTTTTAAGGTCCATTAATCCTTGAATCATGAGGCCGTGTAAAAAATGACAGCTTTAACATTCAGTCCCCGGGTTTATTTAAAATGTTTTTACTTCGACACTGTTTCTAATTAATAACAGTGACTATATGACCTGATTTAAATGTATCAAATACTTAGGGATGTGGATTTACATTCCTTCCTAGGACGTTTTATCATTTACGGCAGCAACGCGCAGCCTGAATTGAATGGTGCCAACTCTTCCCAGGGAAGAGCTTACTCTAACAGAGAGAAAATCAGATACTGGACTTTAATGACTTTTACTCTTTCTATTTATGGATTTATTTGGGGGTCTGGGCAGAAGGAATATGGCTTAGAAGCCAAAAGACAGAGTAATTATAGAAGTGTGCATGCGTGTGTGCTCCAGCATATGTTCATGCTCGAGTTTTCTACCAACATTTTCCTTTCAAGCTGATCCCTGAAATGCAAGTCCCTGGAAGAAAACAGCTAGAAAAGCATTGTGTAAAATAATACATTGAAAACTAAATTGAATTGACTGGCTTTACAGAACATGGCAGATGTGTTCTTTAATGCAAACTGCAACATGTTAGGAATGCTTTTGATAAAACTTTAGCAAAGGGGCATGTTATAACATCAGGTTATACATTACTGGAATCCACTGACTTCTTTTTGACCTGTGGTCAGAATCAACAGAACAGTGTTGATAAAAGTTTTAGGTTTATCTATTCATCATTATTCTTCAAAAGTACCAGCTTATGTGATACACTGAAAGAGGAGACATTTTCTGTGTACCAGAGTAATTCTCTCTATCAGTGTTCTGCTTCTAAACAGATGTTCACAAGGGCAGATATATAGACTTAACCAGAACATATTTTTAAAATAATCACGTTAAAGCTCTAAACTAAGCAGTGTTAAATTGGCAGGAACAGAACTAATATTTGGCACCGAGTAGTTCATAGTTCAACTGAAAGATCTGGGGAAACCATTAAAAAAAGAAAATAAAAATTAACAAAAAAAAAAAAACAAAAAAACCCAAACAAAAACCCCAAAAAAACCAAAACCAAAAAACAAAACCAAAAAAACAAAAACAAAAACAAAAACCAAAACAAACAAACAAACAAAAACAAAAAAGAAGAAAGCCACCCCATCTCAGCAGGCTGGAAGGCATCTGATTTCTCAGTGTAACTGCATTGTGATGTAGATTCCTGTGGTTGCAATAGGCTGTGTTAGGAGAGGCCACTGATCTGAGACCCCCAACAACAAGGTCATTCCACTTTCTATCAAACAGAGGACAAATACAAGCTGTCCTAATGAAAAGACTGTGTAATATAATCCTACTTTTGGGCACAGTAAGATTTTATGTAAGGTTTAGACAAGATAAAGTCACTCTACCTCTTAGGAATTTTGAGCAGATTAGGGTTTGTAGATACTTTCCAAATAATATGTTAATCTTGAGAGATACTGAAGGCACTTATTGTACTCAATGATTACTATTTATCTCCTCCTCATTCATACCAAGGCTGTGGTCAGCAATGTCCTTTCCCCCAGTATTTTTTGCCTCACCTCTTGCTCTTCTTGCCATTCCATACAGGAATATTTTAGCTGGCTGAAAGACATAAAAGAAACTTTCATGCCAATAGAATGTTTTGGTAGCTTATAACTGTATTCTAAAATTACAAGAAATACCCTATTTGTTTTTTTAGTCCTCTCTTTAGGGCCCAAAATAAACTATTCAGAACTGCTTACTGTGTCAGTTAACAACACCAGTTACCAGAGGTCTTGCTAAATTCCTCTTATCTGGTGACGTCCTTTAGCATCTATATTTAGGCAAGTGGAAAAACCCTTTTCATGGAACAGCTCAGTTTCAAAGATGACAAACAATAAATTCTTCAGTAAGGTAGTTTCTCTGACATTACTGTCTTCTGGTGTTGTACAATTGAATTCCAGATGTTGATTCCTGTGTAGTCCTTATATTCTTGTCTGTCCTGTAAAGTTATATTTTCTGTAGCTAAATTACTTAATCACCCTTAGCCTCTACAAACTTGTTTAGTATTCAGATGTTCTTTTTGAGAAATGGGAATGAACAAAAACTGAGAGCATGTGGGTGTTTATTCTGTGAAAAAGTCATGTTTGCCATGGGGTTGCCACAAAGTTGGGAATTAAAGATTCTGTCGAGAAAAGTAGTAGTTGGAAATAAACCAAAATTTTACTGGTGTGTATGAGCGAGTCTTTATTTGATGAAATTCATGAAATTTCCATCTGATATTTGGAATATTTTTACTTAATGAAGTTAATTTTTTGAACGTAGTCAGTATAAAAATGGGTTAAGATACCCTAAATCTTGCTTGGGAAATATAAAGAAATAGAGACATCAGCTAAAATGAATTTAAGAGAAAGTTAAGAATAAAATCAGGCAGCTTGGATAAGCCATGATGTGAAAGGCTGAAATACTTCTAGTCTTCAAATGACAGCCAGTGTTGTACATGACCAAAGAGGCAATAATATGCTATGCAAAATGATGGCACTGCACTGCCTGTGGATGTCATTCTGTGCAAGTACCTGCCTGCTGCAAGAGGGACACTCTCCTGGATCCTTATTACTGTGTACATGGTCTCTTTGCACCATCAAGAATGGCATAACATCTGTATCATGTGGGCCTAAATGAGGCCATGGCACAGTTTTCATCAAACATTACATATATTGTAAGCTAAGGGAAGAAAAGCACGGGATATAATTGGCATTTTTCTGCAGAGCAACTGACAGTGCTTTACAACTTATTTTCAGCAAGTGTTACGCGGATACTTTTGTTTCTGGGAAGTGACAGTACCTCGTAAAGGAGGACAGTGTAAAGTAGATTAGCTTTTCTAGCAGGAGTAATGCCATTATGACATTCTCTTGGACACTTTTCGTGGTATGCAGGAAAACCTGAGTGCATTTTTTTTTAAGATAAATTACGGCACGAGAACAAAAAAAGACAAGTGCTCTGTCATCTTGGCATCATGCTTGGGATTTGGGGCTATCCATGCGTGCTGCCTATACTGTGCTGTACATTTACACCAAGAAATATTACTGGTCTGTACTGCTGCACCTTGTTCAGAATACCATAGTTAATGTAGTGTCCATTAAAGTGTCTTTATTTTCAGTGGCTTTATAGCTCTGACAAAAAAAGTCTTTGTAAGCTTTAACGGGACAGCAGACCAGCGCAGAAGAGAGTTATTTTGCAAAAGCTTTGAAATGAAATGTCAACTTAAAAACAAAATCCCGTTTTTGTTGTGAGGATAAAACATTTATGCAAATGTTAGTGTGCACGTGTTCCTGACTCCTGCACACCTATAGAAACTTTTTATAAATTGTGGGAAGAAAATGGACCCAGAACCAGAAGGTTGTTCTTCTTCATAAACCCTGACTGCATGACACACTTCTAATTTTCCATATGCTCATGATATTTACTTAGAAGCCAACTGTGCATTGCACTCCAGACACTAAAAGGTTCTTGCAAGTATCATAATTTCAGACAGGGATATCTCTGTTCATTTGTTTTTTCCTGTTCACTTTAAAGAGTTACAGCCCATTCAGGAAAAACTTTGTAGGCATGTGAGCACTGAAAGCTGCTCCAGCCTCTTTGCCATTGAAACACAGGGTCGATTTACTGTCATCAAATAGTCCAGCCCTGCTGATTTCACTGAGATTTCCCAATCTCACTCTGATATTGAACTTGGACTGAGATTAGAATGGAAAAGGGGGGGGAGTTACTTTTTCTGTCTCTGATTTCTGCAGCTTTGCTGTAAAATCTCTGTACAAGACTGCTGCTGTGTTGTGTTGGGGTAACTTCTCTTAAGTATATCAACAGCAGATTGTTTAGTTTTTTTCCCATTCCCAGGGCTTCCATTCCTTCCTATTTTGCCCTTTTTCCCTTGACTTTTAAGAAGAGACACTCCTCCTGCTTTTGTCCCATTTTTCACCTCCAGGAGGTGGTAATTCTATTGCTCAAATGGATTCCTGCTGGTTGCCAACACAACCATGTAATTCTGAGGGGAGAAAAATGCCTTATCTGCAGTTTTGATTTAAAGCAATTTCTTGAAAACATAATAAAGTTTCTCACCAATGGCATTAAAGTTAATAATCCTTAATGTTGAAAAGTGGTGGTTAAAAGAAATGAACGAGCACTTGAAGGTTGCACTCTTTTATTTTAGCAGATAGGAACTCACTTTGGGTTAAATTATAGCTGTACCTAGTGCTGGCAAGAAGGAGGCAAAGGGAGGGAAGAGTTTCTGGGCTTGTCTTGGTACCCTTCTGTCTGTCCCATAGCTTGGGTGAAGGCAAGGTGGTGCCCAGGAAAATCCTGTCAAGACTTTTGGTCCCAGAAGGAAAGAGCACTAAGAATGAGAGGAAGAAAAGAAATGTCTGGCTCCTCTCCCCCTCCCCCAGCGTTAATCAGTGGTGCAAAGCTCAGAGAGCTGCAACTTCCCTGAAGTGCAGAAGCTCTCTGAGCTCCTCCCAGCATAACTGGACACTTCTGGGCTTTGCTTAATTACTATTTCCATCTAATTTTTTTTCTTCTGCCTTTTGCATGAAAGAGCATATGACCTAGATTCAGTCACTAGAAATTACCTCTCTCCCTGTCCTTGACAAGTGCTAAAGTGAGCCTTCATTTGACTAAGGAAGGATATTTTGTTCTTCAATATTCTTTATGCCAGAGTGTCTCAGTTTATTTTAAATGTGTATCTTCTTTAGCCTTTATTATTGTCCCTAATGTATTTTCTTAAAAAAGCAAATGCAACTGGCTTCTTTTACTTTAAAGGTTTCTGTTATATATGTGTGTGGATATGTGTGTATATATATATATATGATCTTCAAATTCCTGTTTAAATGTCTCCTTTCTAAGCTGTGTGAACTTAGGTCCTATAAGCTCACACTTTTTAGTCCATGAATCAGCTACTTTGCTTTTCCTAATACCTTTTCAAGTGCTATATTAATATCATTTTATAAGGTGGTGACACAATATTCTGGCTGGGCTTTGCTAGAGAATTAAATAATCCTGTTCTAACTTCAGTGAACATGTATTCCTATTCTAGGCAACTGTGGGTATAAGCACGTAGAACAGAAGACATGTGCTGTGTGCTGGCTCTCACTGCTTTTCCCTGTCACTTCACCTTTTGTTTTTAAGTGATGAGTTTACCATTATCCCAACGTGTTTTTTGAATTCCTTCTGCTGTAAATCAATCAGATTTACCTGGTATTTGTTTACTAATGTGTATTACTTTACGTGTCAAACTCAATTCTGTGTGTCACGTCAGCTAAGTCAGGGAGGAGGCCCAAACTCTTGCACTGTGTTTGGGTTTGGTTTGGTTTTGTTGTTTCTTCTCTTTTTTTTTTTTGCCTCCTCCACGTTTGACTCTCCCTGCCAGTTGTGCAATGTCAGCAAGCACAGCCCCTTTAGTTGCTTTTTTTGACTCGGTCATTTGTCTGGATTAGTTACTACAAAGGTCTGAAGTGCAGCCTTTGGAGAACAGCCCTTGCCAGGACCCCCTAAGCACTGCTCATTCCATCTATGTGCATGTACGTGTGCATCCCAAAGTGTGCATCCCTGGCCTGGAGGTCCCTAATCCCAAAGCCTGGGTTGGCTCAGCCCTGACCTACTGCTGGTCCTTCTTGAGTCGTCGCTGATACAAGAAGCTCTGGGCTTAGTGCTCACAGTTTAAAAGGGTTGCTGGATACATTTGGTCAAGGCAAAAATACTTATTTTGGGAAGAAATCCAATAGTGTATTTAAAGAATGCACATTTGCACTAATGACCTTGAAGGCTGCAACACTGAGCTGCCACTGATCTGAACGATGGGTTTGAAGCAGTGAGCTCCTTTGGGAGAGCGTCTGCAGGTGTGTGCAGAGCTCTGGATGCACACATTTGTGCAGGAATATATCCACACAAACCATTTCCCTGCAAATGTGGAGTGAGACAAAGCTCCATGGCTTGAGACTTCAGCTAAAAGTATTCTGATACACTGAGAAAATCACATGTTCATTTGGGAAGCAGTCAATTTTGGCAACACCCTCCCAAAACAGTTGGTCAGGCTGAGTTGGTTGGGGTCTTGTATCTCCTAAAATCTTACTGTTTGCTGTCTTCCAGATTACTACTGCATTAATTTTCATACTGGCTGTCTGTAAAGAGAATAGAGATTATTTTAGATGTTAAGCATTAAGGTTTAAGTTGACAGATTTAACAGCTATTTATCTCCAGGGAAAGTGGTCTTTCTAACTTTTTGAGTTAGCAAATGCACCCTGCTGATATCCATTGCTCTTTTACATGTGTGCCAGGCCCCCTGGAAGTAATTAGCAGCAGGATAAATACCTGGAAGATTATAAGGTTTACATTTTATTAAACATTTTTGAATTTCAATACCTTCTCTGTCATGAAAGCTCTTGTGATAGTGAGCATACATCTTCTAATAATGACACAAATCATATTACTCTCAGCCATTTATCAGCATTCATACCATTTTCCCCCTGCAAAATTATTCTGTGATTTATTTTTAAAAGAAATAATCTGAAGGATGCAGCAGTACTTAACACAGTGGAGATAAGATGAGGCAAAATTAGTGAACAATTAATGAAAAAGGTTTTATTTAGTTCTTCAGTTGAATCTGTATAAAAAGTATTCATTTATTATAGTCTACTTAGCATAAAGTGCAGCTAATTAATCTGTAACTCAGTCTCCCAAGTGATGAAGAGGCAGATGGGTGAGTTTCTTAAGATTGAGATTTACCACGTTGGTCATCCCAAACTATTTTAAATAAAAATAGGCTTTTATGTGAATTCACCATAACCCATCTATGTTATTCTTCCGGGTTTCCCTACAAATCCTCCTTAGATTTGCAAACCCTCTGGCAGGTCCTGGTTTCCCTGCAGGTCATGGTGACTGTATTAGAGCCAGCTGTGCTTTTCTGCAGATGTTTGAGGGTGATGGTGCAGGAGGGGAGCAGAGTTTTACTGTTGCACAGAGCAATATAAGAAACAGAGCAAGGCAAACATGAAAAATATAATCTGTATTTATGTCAATGCAATTAATGTACATGAATCTATGAGAATCCCAAAAGACTTCATCAACCTCAGGAAAATAAAAGCAACCTTTACCTCTCAAGAGGATTTTTTTAAAAATGGCCTCCTTTTCTGGATAGGGAACACCAAATGTGATGCCACATATAGTCATGTGGGATATAGGTAAAAAACCTGTGGGATTTACCTCCTGCTGGAATCTGTTTGGTCTCTGTGACCTGTACATCACTTAGTTTAAATAATACTTCCAAGGACTGCTTGCTGGGATGGACAGAGTCCTCAGGCAATCAGTGTTGATTCGATTTAACAACTTCTTAATTTGACTTATTTCAATGTACGGTATTTTATTTATTTTTCTTGTTACTTAGAAAGAAATTTCAGTGAAAGTGAATGCACGCATTCTTCTCTTGGACATTTGTCTTCTCCTGCCTGAAATGCAGTTCAGAGTTTATTAAACAAGCCAGAAAATTGCATGCTATCTCAAGAATGTGACTATTTGCTGTTCTCCCTGAGATAGGCCACATGCTTAGTTCTGTTGTCTTAGTAGAAGAAAGGTCTGCTGTTAATGACTGCATTAATGTTATCATATAATTTTTATTGGGTGATTCTCTTATCAGACAGTATGAATGCATGTTATGTTTGGTCAGTGCCTAGTATTCTTGGTGGGAGGTGGAAAATCTACAGACCTTTATGAAAATAATGCATTATTTCTAGTGTAGAAGTCAATGTTTTGGTGTTACTGATGGCACATAAACCAAAAAAAAAATGATATAATTTACTAGGGTTTTGTAACAGCAGCATGAGTTCTGCATCTGCTTAATTTTCACAGTTGCAACGCATGAGACAAACCCAATACAGAAATCATGAGAGTTTTGGTTGAGTATGATATCAAAATGACTATTTTCAAAAGAGTTTTGGTCATTAAACAGAAAAACACTTAAGATGTATTTGCCTGTTACTAATCACGAGGCAGATGCTAAAGCACACATTTTATGAAAGAGCTTAGTGTTGATATACCATTAAAATCTGGTCTTTTCTCACACAAATTTTGAATATATGTACACAGTTACATATATATATACAATATTTTGCATAGGGAAATACATATGTAACACATGCACAAATACATAATTAACGTATGCATTGTACCTGAAGCTGTACAAAGATTCCTGTCCCTACATTAAGTGGGTTTTTTTCCTGCTGGTTTGCTTTAACTCTGCAGTGTTTTGGTCCGTCCTGGGCTTGAGTCAGGGTTTGTGTCAGTCAGTGAGAAGGCGTCTTTTCAGCAGCGTTTGGGGGCAGATCTGTGGCAGGGATAAGAAAGCAGAAAACGAGGTCTAACAAAGAAAGTCATTAACGTTGCCATTTTCAAAATAACACCGGAAAAGCGGGAGCAAAACTGGGCTGTTTAGAAAGATTTTCACTTTGAAGGTTTTTTTCCTGTGTTTCAGCTGTGTTTTATATGCAGCATGAAAATGTTTACCCAGTTAAAAATAGAAAAGAAAAAAATAATTTTTGGT
This sequence comes from Pseudopipra pipra, assembly GCF_036250125.1. Classification (NCBI taxonomy): domain Eukaryota; kingdom Metazoa; phylum Chordata; class Aves; order Passeriformes; family Pipridae; genus Pseudopipra; species Pseudopipra pipra. Next base: position 3,510,851 of record NC_087562.1, read on the forward strand.
TAAAAACTGGCCTTTTCTCTCCTGCTTGGAATGTGTTAATATTTGCAACACTTGTAAGCATGTTTTAGTAAAACCATTATTAACTACTGTGTGGAATAGGATCCCCCATTATGTCACTGATAAAAGGGAAACAATTGAATATGACCCAAGGGTGGATTATTGCCACCAAGCAATGTAACAGAATGTGCATTACAGTTAGCATAATTGCACAGCTAACTGATTTCCGTCCCTTTAAATTAAAATTGCACTATGAAACTACATTATCTAATTTTGCTTACCGAGACATTTAGGAACTGTTTGCAAAGTAGAGCAGACTCGAAGTAATGTGAAGAAATGGAGAAAAAAAAAAAAAAAAGCCCTTCTTGCACAAATTATTTTCTATGAGCATCTTAAAGTTCTGGGCTGCAGAAATCTGGCAAACTACAACAAACTTTGCACAGAAGGCAAATAAACATTCATTGTCCCACGATCCAAACACAATTACATGAAACTGCAGAAGTCAAATTGGTTACAATTTTTTTCGACATTTAATGAAACTAAAGAAGAAAAGAAATGATATAAAAATGGTTTCTTTATATTTGTTGCTTTTGTATGGGATAATTTCGTCTCTGTCTGGATAGAGGAAGACTCAGGGGACAACAGCCTTGTGCTCTATGCAGAAAGTCTGCTGTTGAGATAGCAGCAAGCCAAGACTCATTAATTAATCTTATTCCTATATTTTTTTCTCGTGAGTTTATTATCTCTATCTCCTTCTAGGGTGTTACATTCCACCAAAAACCTTTGTATATTTTAAAAGCCAATATCATCTTAAAATACCAACTACCACAAAACTGAAAAGCTACCAGAATATTTTGGCTCTTTTTTTCCAAGTTGGGAAACACATAAGACACAAAACAAAATAGATACAGAACTTGGCTGAAGTTTACTTGAATTTTGCCAATGAAAGCTTGCAAAATACAGCCAACTTGGCTAGTAAAAAGATCCCTTGAGCCAGCACTAATTATGTCAACAAGTAGTTCGTGCTCAGTCCTCACTGAGTCCTGCACTTTTATAGGATGGGAGGATGAATGTCTTATATGTAGGGAGCCGAGCAGCTGCTTCGTTTACCATTACTCCATTTAAGGGTGTGCTAACCTTGCAACAACCTAGTGACATCATCATTTTTCACCTTATTCCTTTCTCATGGGGTATGTCTTCACAATAAGCCCGAGGTGAAAAGGTTTCCTCGGCAGGCAGACAGCCTGCATGACAAATGTGCTGAGGAGTCAAAGAAAATTTTAACCTGCCCTACCTAGCCATAGTCACTTTTTGCACCTAGGAGCAAAGTGATAAATGTTTTTCTTCAAAAGAAAGGGAGGGGTGTAAGGGAGAAGACAAGGGAAAAGAAAAAGTGGGATATGCTACATATGATATTGTGCTAAATGGATCTGCATACCTGTTTTTCTTTCCCCCTCAGGTAAGTGAGCAGTGTGCCTGACCCCTTACATCTTCATTATGGGGTTCAGACAAGGGGATGCTCTTTGTCTGAAAAATCTGTGCACTGTTTGTGTTCAACAGACCTATGTTAAACTCACCTTAGCAACACTGGGCAGTTGGTATTTTGACTGTATTTTTGCTAGTCCTAATCATTCAGAAAATGTTTTCCCGCAGAACTAATAAGTCATTGTAATTTTGTGAGGGTTCCCTCTCACTCCAGCATAATGCCTGGTTTTCCATAGGTGATTTCAACTCTCCTGATGTACATTGCACTCTATTCTGTTCTGTCCTAGACTAAAATCACCTGTAAGTAAGGCTCACTGGGCTGTGTAGTTGCTCATCCACAAAATGGTTGCCTTAACAACAGTGATTTTAAAATAAGACATAAAATTAATTTTGCGGGCAGTGTAGTTATGAAACGAGTAAATATGTGATCCAGGAGTTTATATAACGTTTTCCTGTAGTGAACTCAGGGATGACAGGCAGGTGGCAAGGCAGTGAAAGATGAAGTCTTAATCTTGCAGTGCTGTGCAGTGGCAAAGTCCAGTCAGAGCTTCTCAGCTGAACCAGGTTTTCAGGTGGAAGGTGTTTGTGTCTGTCCAGTCAAGCTGGGAGTGATCTCTTAGCTGGGGAGGTGTGTCATTGTGTGCCTGACTCCTTGCCTTTTCCCCAGAGCAGTGCCCTGCCACGATGGGAACGAGCCCCATAATGTCACCCGTGACTCCTGCAGTGGTGACTGATGTGCTCAACCCACACCCAGCCCAGTGAGCTGATCCCTGTGTAATCTCTGCTCCACGATTTCCCAGCACCAGGGAGAGCTGATGTAATGAGCAGGGTAATTTAAACCTGAAAAAAAAAAAAAAAAGGCGGATGAATGGAACAGATTTAGGATTAGGATATCGGGATGGATCTTCAGGAGGTGTGTCAGGGTCAGGGAGCGGGTGACACGAAGCTGCACTGACAGGTCCTGGCACACAGCTCTGAACTCAGACTGTGCCTCTCTGAGTCTCCCTCATTTGTAAAGTTTTGTGGACCTGGTAATAAATGTGTGTGTTTGTACCTGCACAACGTGTCTGTGCAAGCCTGCACTGTAAAACCAGTCAAAGAGCCAGATGAAGACAGATCTTCAACACCGTGTGATTTCTTATGCACTGTATAGAAGACTTTTCAGATATTTTAATTGTCACGTTAAGATTTTTAGATGTAAAAGCATCTTGATTGAACAAACAGGCTTTTAGCTAATTTAAGTTGGAATAAAAGTGAGCGTTTCAAAGCTGTGTGGGGGGAATAGCTCATAAATGAAGCATTTTTCCCCTTAGGGATATAATCAGAATGCAGAAAAATCCCTGTAGGAAAGAAATTCATAAATTATAAAAAAAATTGCTAAACAGAAGCATCATATTGCCAGATATTAAGCTGGAGGTATGCTAAAAGAACCCTGGCCTTGTTTGTAAAGTTGTGAATAAATCTGTTAAAAATAATTGAATTTATATTTAACTTGAAAAACAGGGTAAGATCTTTTATTCCACACTTATAAGTTTGAATACACCTTCAGCTGCTCTTAGTTATCTCAAATTAAATCTTAAATTGAGCTTGTGGTTCTGTGAATTAATACTCTGGCCTTTCAGCTCTTTTGCTGAGGTCATTCAAATCTAATGGTAGAAATGGTCACAGGGTCAAGTCTGGGTATGTAGAGTATAGAAATGGTTTAATGATGCCAGCAGATGTTTGCATTCTGCATGTTGGAGTTGTAATGCACTGGTGGGCTCTGTGAAGGCACTCGATTATCACGTTATTATATCTTCATTCTATCTGAATTGTGAGGTAGGGAATAAGAATGCATTAAAATAAGGTGACAGTTCTGCCTTCAATCAACAAAAATAAGCAAATTCAGAGTTAATTTTCTACCTATGCCCTTCTTAACTGTCCCTATTGTGCTTAGTCATTGTCAGGGCCCTGGGAGGTTGCATAAACTTAAATAAATAGGCTGCAGTTGGCTAGAAAAATTGAGACACATAAGAATGACTTTGAAATGCTTTGGGTTTACCCATTATAAGTCAGAACTTCAGTATTACATGTACAGACTTTATATCTAGTTCTCTATTAATGTCATAATTCTATAAAAGGTTGAAAATATCCATGAATATGAAAATATTAATAACCAAGGAGCCAATAAAGAATTATAAAGTACCAAGCAGGTTCTGTCATATGGGCTCAGTGCTGTTCATATAAATAAGTGCAGATTTTGTATAAATATTTCAGGAGAATAGGACATGCATTACACAGTAGCCAATTTTAATAATTTGCTGATTATAAAGATATTAAAAATCAGGTAAACATACGGAATTGCAAACTGCGCTGGAAAGCAAAAGCTTCTAAATACAAAATTGCATTCTTAATGCTTTTTTTATTCTTTTTTTGTTTAAATTTGACCTCTATTCCACCTCCTTCTAAAACACATTGTTGCAAGAGGGCTTGTGTTTTTTCACTCAGAAACACAACATAGCCAACATCACTAAACAGAAGGGATCCCAGGACAGCTGCATTCCAGGAGTTTGTTTTAAGGGCATTTTGCAAAACCGTATTCCTGGGCTAAAAGTCACACGTGAAGTTTTGTCCTTTCATTCATAGCAGTTTTAAAAATAATTTTACAGTACTTTTAAAAGCAAATAAATGAAGCATGACCGAATGCTGACAAGCCTTTTGTTTGGCCATTCTGCATAACACCAGGATGGGATATTTACTGCTGTTGTGAGTTTTACTTGTCATCTCTCCTATTTCCTCACTGCCATCTTTCTCCTTGGCCTGTACAGGTAATTACAACCAGCCGTGACTGTTATTAGGGCTATAGCTGTAACAGCTCTTCACAAATTTACTGTGATTTGCACCTTCTCCTCTGTAAGTCTATCCAGTAATAATGCATTTTGTGGGCTCAGAGGGGATGAATATGTGGCACTGTAAATTGTAATAACTCCAGAAGTCAGCGAGGACTCAGTCTCGTGTCAGATAGGACGCGCATTCCATGTATTTCAAAGGCTGCTTCCAAACTATCCGTCCCCTCTCAAAAGGTCTGTGCACATCAGTGTTACCCAGGCTTGCTGTAGAGGGCAAAGTGTGTCTGTTGTGCTCTGTTTGGAGCCAACAGACCGTAGGAAAGGGGAAATGAGCAGCCGTCCTCTGGGTCTTCCATCACTATCATTGCAAATAAATAAATAACCGAAATTCTGATCCCAGAGCCAAAAAGCTACCTTCAGGTTCACCTCTGCAGTCTCGTTGGAGACAATGTATGAACTAGCAGAGCGCCCTGTGTTGACTTTTAATTCCCTGGTGCATTTCCTGTGCTACCACATGTGCTTGTGAAAGAGTCCGTGGAACACAGGAGGGGAAGAGGGAGCATCTTTTTTTTTTTCCCCTCTGAAAGTCATTGGCAAAAGCTGCCTGAGAAGTGGAGCAGTGCAAGCATGAAAAGATCACTCAGAAGGAGGCTGCACTCGAGCCTACTGTATTGTTATGTTAGTGTAGAGGGCTGTGGTGAAGTGTGATAAATTTGGTTCCTCTGCACTGTATTATCACTTTGTTGCTTAAGTGGCCTTGTGAAAAAAGGCGACAGCGGCACGTAACCGGCAACACGATTTAAGTCCATCAACAGCACGTTTTTTCTAATGTAAAATCTTGTTACCATTTGTCAGCCCGCAGATGTATTTTGACAATCAAGAGATATTGTGCAGGTGGTTGAAATAATTTTGATGTGTTGATTTTTGGTTGGTTTTTTTTTTTTTTTTTCCAATGCATGCTGATTAATCCGAGCTCATATATCACAGCAAATTGGAAAACACAGCCTACCTGTGTGATGAATGTGCTTAGAAAGGTTTAAAGTTTTGTTCGCTGTAACATCAGTGCCCTTGAAGGCTGTGGACTGACTAGAGCCAGGATTGTGAATACATTCCTCTCTCCCTCTCAAATTCCCCCTCCCTTGCTGCCCTGCTCCCTCCTGGGGGGCTGAACTCAACCTTGCACTTCAAGCCAAGGGGGCAGCACTTGCTTTCAAAGTCTGTGATCACCCAAAAAACCAATGAATTAGGTAATTTTTTTATTGCAAACTTTTCTGTTGGTGGACTGTGCTGGTGGAAAAAGGTGGGAAGGCAGTGATGAGCAACTGGAGGACATTTATTGTTCATGAGTAGCAGATGGTAACCTTAGTCCACACACAGATAAAGCTGGGCACCTCTAGTCTCCCTAGGAAGATCTTCAGACCCTGTAGGTATGACTTAAGTGAATCACAAGTATGCTAAATGTCCAAAGTAATAACACATAGAAACTACATCTGCATCCATTTCACCTGTGGACTTAGTTGTAAAGTTTTTTTGATGTGGGTTTGTGCCCACGGATTTATTATGTAATTATCATTAAATTGTAAATGAGAATTTCCCTTTCTGGCCCCCATACGAGGGCAGAGGAATCCCAAGCAGTGATCCTGGTCATTATGAGCAAGAAGAAGGGATGATTGGAACAAGGGCATCAGGTTGTGCAGGCTAGTTTTTACCCTCAGTCGCCTGAATTGCAAATAAAGGGATAAATATGCATCGCCAAAAAATGGATTATTCTTTTCTTTTTCTTTAAATACTGCGGGATCTCTCCCTCGTTCTACCAGAAGACCTACAAGGTCGCCAAATTAAGCCTTTATACAATCCAAAAATTGAATCTTAGTACATCCATTTTCCTAATACAATTTCTGCAGTACCTATTGGTGCTGACAGTTTTGGTCACATATCTCTATTGTGCTGTTCAGTTTTATTTGACAGTGCAGGATGGCATCAGCATGTATTGGAGGTAACATCTGAGCTGTGGCTGCTCTCTTGGGACTGCTGTACTACTTTACCTCCTTGCCATCATAAATGGATGTTTCTGTCATTCCCTAAGATTTCCTCCTGGGTTAGGCATCTTTCTTTAATTATTAATCAAAAGCAATGTAACAATCATTGCAAACAAATGTATCACTGCACTGAAGCAAGTATGTTAGATGGGATGTTAGAAGTATTAGTCGAACGGGGTTTGGATGTAAAGGTTGTGATCTTGTCTTTTACACATCTGCTTGATACATAAATTATTATGCTCGTCTGAGTATTGTATTTCCCTGCTGCAGAAAGAGAAAAATAAATGCAGTAGGCTGGCTTTTTCTGCAGTGTTCTAACTGAACAAAGGCCAAGTGACTTATGCAAAGCCGTTCCTGAAATCTGTGACATAGCTAGGACAAAAATGTCCCGGGTTTGAATGCAAACATATGCTTAGCACAGGGAAAAAAGAGAGCATGGCTACAGATAGGCAAAATCCCATTGCTTTTGTTCCAGTTGAGACTAGTTTCTGAACGTCTATCGAGTTGAGATTAGTTTCTGAACTTCCTATATCCATAGTTTTCACAAATGTTTTACTTGCAATTGTCAGGCTTTGAGAAGGAAATCTACATTTGATAGTTTTTTCTCCTAGGCACAGATCCGTGCGTCACTGCTCGGTTCTCAGTTTGCATGCACTCACACAGGTCTCACTTCAGACTTGGGATCCTTGACAGTACCTGGGAAATATCTGCTTTAAATTAAATACCTCTTGCTAGAGGTCAGCCTAAAGAGAAAGCTCAGGCTGCTGTAGTGGGCACGGAGCCACTTTGTGTTTCCCCTGCAGGGCAGAGGGTAAAGGCCTGGGCGGTGCTGTCAGGGTGTGAGAGGGAGCCAGGCTTGGGCACACACACACCTCTCCTTGAGCAAAACTCTCCAGCTCCATCCCCACATTGCATTTCTGAGTGCACAGAGACACCCCAGAGAGCTTTGGTCTCTGCACAGGGCTGCAGTGTCTGGTGGCTGCACAGCTCCCCATCCCCAGCCTGCTCTTCCCGCACATCCACCAGTTCAGCCACAGAAGATGAGGTTTCATCACTCGAAACTGCCACTCATTGTCTCAGAAATAGAATATCACTATAAAAGACATGCATTTCCACAGAAACAAAGCAATGGGCTCATTGGGTTTCCATTCACAGCATTAGCTTAATCCTGCTGCTGAATACGCAGATGGACAAAGCTGTGGATCTACCTAATAAAATAAATGTGATCAAATCTGAACTGCTTGTCTCTTTGAGACATTCCTTTAATACGTAAATTTAATATACTTTTCTTTGATAAAACTCTTATTAGGTGTTGAGGACATTACCATCTTAAATATCAGGCTAAGGATATTTATTGACTCCTGCATACCAGTCATTCTGTTGGAGATATTAAGCTCCAAAATAAATTATCTGTATTTCAGTGTGCAATATATAAGGGTACAGTACTTTGCATTGTAGTGTTTAAATTTTTTCTTCTTGAATTTCTTTAGGTATCAAACTTAATTCAAGGACCCCAGGGAATGGCCTGGAGTTGTGTCAGGGGAGATTTATGTTGGATATTAGAAAAAGGTTCTTCTCCCAGAGGGTGGTTGGGGATTGGAACAGGCTCCCCAAGGCAGTGGTCACAGCACCAAGCCTGACAAAGAGTGTTTGGACAACACTCTCAGGCACATGGTGTGACTCTTGGGGATGGTCCTGTAGAGGGCTAAGGGTTGGACTCAATGATCTTCGTGGGTCCCTTCCAACTTGGCATATTCTGTGATTCTGTTACTTGTCAAAATCAGGGGTGAAAGACCGAGAAATGCTAATAAAAAGCTCCATTTCAACTCTGGGAACTCCAAATTGGATGCCCAGTTTGTATTTAAGCAACTAACACGGAATTTAAATGTCAAAAATGCGTATTTACAAGTTTAAATAAACGCTTTTGCTACTGACAGGAGGACAATTGGGGCAGATAAAAACATTCCACCCAAATGCTGGGATTCACCTTCGCCTTTGCTGTGTGCAAAAGATTGTGAGGGAGATTCCTTCCTCAGGGGTGAAACTGAATTTAAACCTTAGGTCACCCACTAAGAACCTAATGAATTGCAGAATGTGTCTCTTTACTCTGAAAAAAGAGTAAAGTAACACGAGCAGCCTTGGACTCTATGTAAATTGTTTCATTGTACCTGCTAAATATGACATGAAAAACTTGAGACTTATAAAATGTCACCTGCTCTTATCGAACTTTGAAGAGATTACCTCTTAACAGAAGTTTCATTTTCATTTTCTCCAACATTTACTGAAGTGAACGAGGGCCGTGACTCTTTTCTTTCCTAATCCTAGCCAGCAACTTGCTTTTTTCCTGTGTTTTATGTCATTCCATATGACATTGCATCAAGGCAATTCAGTGCTGCATGCAGTTGAACCAAAAGCAATTTGAGTCAAAAAATGGACAAATATGGATGTCATTTATAAAGCTTGTTCAAAGGTCTTTGGCACAGCTCAAAGCTGCACACTTTGGAGGTGCAGCAAGGTTTTTCTCCTCATTTCCGAAGCCAAAGTGTGGGGGTTTAATAGAGGTCCACTGAGTAAGTAGCAGACAACACTTTGTACTTAGAACAATCCTTTTGTAAACTAAAAATGGGTTTGCTTTTATTATTTATAGAAACTTTTTCGAAGAAAAATATAGGACCCAATATAAAAACAAGTGTAGCAGTATCAGTGGAACAGCTTTGCAGACTAAAACCCAAACATCTTGTTGTACAGTCTGTTCAAATCTAAAATCTTGTCCAGTGAACGGAGTTGGAGTATGATGGGGAAATAAATTATGGTTTCTTTGATGGTTTTTCTGTTTTCACTCCCATTTTAGTCGTATCCTAAATGCTGTTTGTTCTAAGGCTTTGCTTTCAGAGTATTTTATTTATATATATATATACACATACAATATATATCTATATATTTACATTTACAGATATATTTTTGGATATTTTTAATATATATAAAAAGATACACTTCCCAGCCCAGTTAAGACACTGTGTCTTGCTCTTTCTTTTGCTTAGTCATTACCACCAAAATCCCAGATGTATCCAGGCATTCCATTTGTAAGAGAAAGTTCGTATGTAGGACTTAAAACCTCAGTGTAAGACCACAAATTCCAGTATGTTCCTGTACACTGGAAGGGATTTGTGAAAGTGCTCTTTCTTCAACAGAGAATGCTCAGGGATTCTTGGAAATGTTTCTTTTACCTAAGTGCTGAAAAGTTTCTCTGAGTGATTAGTTCACTAGTGATCTTAAGTTAGATCTTAGCAGCAAATAAAAACATCCAATTTACAAATGTTTCTTCGTGGGATAATTTGTTTTCTTTTCTTGTCCTTAATTCAGCTAATATGATTCATGTGTCCTTTGCTCTGGATCTCAAAAAAACACTTGGAATTGCTTATAAATGCATTTCTTTAATCTTGTTTGTGATTAGGACATGTTTCAAAGCACTGGGGTGTCCTGCTATGAAAATTCAAGAGATGGATCACTGTTAAGTGCATCCCTGCACTTGTAAATATTTCCCCTCTCCTTTTCTCCCCTGCCTTCATGACTTGTCCCATCCCCTGAGCCGGGGGCCTGCTCGTGCTTTTACCATCAATGTTATTTTGTCAATTGAAGTGTGTCCAAAATTTCCAGCACAGATTTAGTTTGTTATTTAAACGGTTCCATTGCAGTCTGCAGTCTTTGCAAATAAGGGTCGCGGTAACAGCAGCTTGAGAACTGTTTTCATTCAGAAGGTATAATGGCAAATAAAAGTGCAGTTTGTAAGTCAATTTATTACAATTAATTATCGTATGTATGCTGTATTTTCAAAAAATACATTTGTCAAAATATTGCTGTTGGTAAAAATGGGTTTAAGGATCCTTGTCAGTACGTTTGGCTGATTAATTAAGGAACTTATTTTAATATCAGAATAACATCATCATAGCTTCTTGAAGCAATTAAAGTAATGAATTACTTGCTTTCCCTACATTTTATCTTCATTCTATATCTTCTGCTACACTCTTTTCCAAATAGTAAATGTATTCAGTAATTATATCTGATAACATGTAAGTAGTTTATATTAGATAGTGAGATATATAATACAGATAAAAATAGTCGAGATTACATCTAGTGTATATTACATTTATTTTATAAATGTAGTATGTGATGCATGATTGCTGCATATTTCAAAAGGGCTCTGAAAGTTTGATAAACTGATAGGCACCTTATACAGAGGATGCTCTTTCACACACCTCCTTAGCTCTTGCAGTTACTTTTGGAGCAAAACATGGTTTGAGAGTGCATGGCAACAGAACTAAACACTTAAAGGAAAAGATGGGAGTATATCCAGTTCAAACTGCCCCTGATATTTAAGGCATAGCCACTGTTTAATATTTTATTAACAGAAGCCAATGGTTTATATATGGCATTTGTGGAGTGTTAGATTCTTTAAAAAAAAACTAAAATCAGCCTACTGCTGTAGTATTTAAGACTTTACCCTGCATGAAAATAGACTGGTAATAGCAATTGAAATGCTACTACAAAATTGTTGCTGTTTTCAGATGTTCTTGAGATTAAAGCAAAGATCTCTAAAACATTTTGCTGCTCTTAACTAGAAGCTTCACCTTCGTTTTCCCAAGGTGGCTGTACGTCTAGTGCTGGTACCAAGTGCCAGTGGCAGGAGGTGTGGGATGTCCTGGGGTGCTGGGAATATATGGAATTCACCCAGAGAGGTGTATTCCTGTGCTCTCCTACTGGGTACAGGACTGGTTTGGGTGGTAGATGGATGGGACAGTGAATCTGAGTTCTCACACCCTGTTGTTCCTTAAGGGGTGACCCCAGTCATCCCCCAGTGGCTCATGACATCTGTGTCACGGGCTCCTGTCCCCTCCAAACGGCTTCAGGCTGCATTTGTGAGAGTAGCTTTTGCCTGTGTTTGACCTGCAGGATGGAGCTTGATTTGGAAAGCTTTCACAAAGTGGCAGAAAACAATCCCCTGGCAGATTGGGAGCGTAGTCTGAGAAAAACCACCACCATTCCTCAGGCCTGAGTACAGCTGACCCCACAGTTGTCTCTCCTGTGGAGTTTTGGAGGGCAAAGCCCAGTGAAAGACTAAAGGCCGTGTTATTAAAGTACACTTTGGTGAAATATTTCCCAGCACTGAACAAACATTACAAGTAACGCATATATTTAATGGGGTGTATTATTTTATTATGGCTGGTTGCTATAATAAGCAGTTAAAGCACGATAAACAAAAGCAGCAGAAATGTGACATGCTAGAAGATCAGATCTCTTTCCCTTATATCTGTTTTGTCAACTTGCATTCGTCTGCTTTCTGTTTTCTTTGGTGGGCAGTCATCAAGGCGTGAAATAGCTGCCTTCCCACGTTACTAAGCCATGTAAATTTTGCTTTGGGAATGAGCTTATTTCAGAGAGCATTCCTAATCATGGTGCCTTAGCACCACTTGCACAGGGAGGAACACTTGAAGAAAATGTTTCTTAAACATTTAAATTCTTAAATTCTTCAAGATGACATAATTAAAGTAATTTACTAATCTGTGGCCCGGAATGATGTTTAGCTCATGAAATAATGATAAAAAGTCATAAGTATGTTAGAAAGTTAGCATATCAAAGTAATTGAGTAAAAAATGGTGACACTGGGATTGTTGATGCAAATGAGCATATCATTAAATGATGCTCTGAACAAAAAGGCTGGAAAAATGCCTTTCAAACATGTATTCTTCTGTTGCCAAGAGCAAAATACTTGTGGGGTTTTTTTACATTAAGGTTTTACTAGTCTTCCTGTATTTTGTCTGTTTATATAGGTTGACTGTATGTTTTTTATTTCAAGACCTGTAATCTACTGATGTTATTGCTGTCCACTACACTCCTTCCTAATGGCAGAGTAACACTGAAAGCATAATTACATTTCCTAATTATGTGTAATTAAGCAAAACCCAGATGATGTATTCAGTGAGCTCTTGGTATAGCCAAGGGTCAAGGACTTTTGGAATTTTGTAGCATTTCTCTAAATAAGCACATTATACTGTTAAAGCCAAGATACAGTTTTGTGCAGTCTGTTCTGTAAACCTGCTTAACAGCTAAAATATATAGTATTCATTTATTTAGCTGAGTAAGGATATAGTTGAGATTTCCCCCCTCCCGTTTTTAGATTTGTCGTACTTAACCCAGGAAAGGGACTTTAAACTCAGCACCATAATGTTCTGCATGCTGACAAGCTAAGTGATATTTATTTTTTCAAACCTTAATCCTTTTGAAACATGGAGAAATAAATACATCCTCTTATCTAGCATATGCCTGAGACTGGAAATAAATTCTTATTTCCTTGTAGTCCTGTACCAATGGTCTACAATGAATAATTTGGGCAGTCTCACTGAATATAATAGAAAGAGCTTCTCTATTACCAGTGATAATTATAAGGCTCATAATGGGAAACCTCCAAAGCCCTACCATCAATCAAGGAAAATAAACAATGGAAAATGATAGGTATATAGAAATGAAAATTGCAAAACCACATATGGAAATGCAGTAGTTTCTGCAAGGTTATAAATCATGGGGGAGTCATATTTTAAATGTAATTAATATTCTCAGATTAAAACATAACTTTTTAAGGAATTTAGCAGACATTTTTACAGTCAGAAGCTGGGTGAGTCAGAGCGTTAGTAATGGGATTAAGAAGACTTTCACTTCTAGATCATTAGGTCAAATATGACCCAAATCTGCAGTGCCTGAAAGTTATCATTTCACAGCTGTGCAGTGGCCTTTGTAAAAAGATTTGTTGGTTTTGGTCTATACCCCAGCAGGCAAGGGTCTGTGGACCAAAGTCAGCCATGCTGTAAGCAGTTTTATTCTCAGTGAAAACAAAAGAAGTTGGCATCCATCATCTCAAAGCTTGAATTTTGGAATATTAGACCATCATTAAAAATCCTGTGACATGAACCCTTCCAGTAGCAGAAGCCAAGAACAAGATGACCTTGCAATGGAGCTGCCTGCTTGGTCCCTGGCAGTGATTCCTCCAGGTGAGGGTGCAGATGAGCATTGTTTGCTGGGATTTTTCCTCTCCTTTTGTGTCATGATTGCTTATCCTGAAAATGTAAGACAAAGGTGAGGCAAAGGCTTCACACGTGCATCTTAAAATAGAGGCTGATTTGAGTGATCACCCCAAGGTCCAGTGCCATCAGTTTAACCATCTACACCATTTTATTGGTAAAAAACTTGCTAAAGATTTGTAAGTGAATGATATATTAGTTTTGCTATTGGTTGTGATAGAAGGGGGGAACCCACCTAGTGTAAAGTATTAGTATCTAAATTAAGAAAACTCTAATTTTGTTGTGTGGGTTTTTTTTTTATCTTGTTGGTAAATTTTAATCATACATGGTCTTATATAGATGAACTCAGAGGCACGTTTTGGATTGTCTCAGGAAGGATTCAGGCAGGAGCTGGATCTCCCAGCAGCAAGGCACTCTGTGGGAACAACATGTCTGTTTTTTTACCCCATTTCACATCATGGCCCAGAGGACTCTGGCTAAAGCATTTAGCTTTCTTCATACATCAGTGCTGGAGGTTAGAGCCTTTAAAATGCTCTCCACTCACACATAGTGCCCTTACCCTGCAAAATTTGGTAATGTTCAAAATATGTCTGTTCATGCTGGTTGAGTTCCCTGTCACTTGGTTTCCCTTCAGTGAGATCTGAAGACATTCAGGGTGTGTTTGGAGTTTTCTGAAGTTTTCATCTCTGTGATGATTCCTGACTTTGGGGAGGCAGCGAGGTCACTAAGGTTTCCTGTGGGCTGTCTGTATGGATGAGGATCCCTGGAGCACACTCACACTGAGATGGGTGGTGGACTTGGTCTGGTCCACAAACCTCTGCCCCTGCTGTAGTTGGTTTGTGCTTGCAGACCCAGCAGAGAGGCAGGGGGCACACATTCAAGGACAGCACTACACTAACATGTGCTTTCTTACATGTTTTTCTGATGCTTTCCTGAACAGGAAATGGTTAATGGCTTAAAAATGCAGTCCCTGAACTAACTCTGTGTCTCCTAGTCCTTGTTTCCATGCTCTGGATGGGATCGGTGCCGTTGCCTCACCCCCGTTTGGGCTGTGGCTTATTTACCCTTCTTGGGTCTAGGACACTTACAGAGGTGCTGACTTGCAGTTTTCCATTCCTTTCAGTTTTTTTTCCTGGCCACAAGCAAGCCTAGTTCCTTCCTTGTTTCCCACCCTTCCTTCCTGTCCCTTATGGCCCCCCAAACCACTCCCCAGATGCAATCCTTTTAGCAGAGCTTATATTGTGGAAGTAATGCAGGACCAAGGAAATGTCTGTCGCTCTAGTTCTAGTTAAAATATGGTGATCACCAGTGGTTTATTCTATGACTAAATCAATGAGTGCCTAAAGGATTCCAGTTTTTAAACCCTTTTTCTTGTTTTGCAATTCCTCCATGTTCTTTTTCATACATCTGAGTGAAGGTGAGACTCTTCTTCAAATGATTTCCACCAAAACCAAATATATTTTTGCCAGTGGAGAAACCCGTCTACAGGGCTGAATAAAATTATTTGCAATGTTGTTTTTTTCATGCATACACAAAATCAAATATTTCCAGAAATATTTGTTCCTGTGTTGGAAGGTTACAAAGGGAAAGGACCAGTGAATCATTGGTAACAAGGTGCAGCTCTGTCAATGCAGTTTGTTTGCAGGGCTTTGTTTCCTGTTGTGAATTCCATTTATTAGGTACCCATGGCACAAAGCTTTATTAATTGCATGAAGAAATGGCACCACTATTATTCCCAGTAACAAATGAGTCACTAAGTTTGCAACAGCAGACGAAAGATAAATGCGTGTGTGTGAGATCTGCAATAGTTATAGGAGCTCTTCCTAAAAATACATTTCAACTGATTTACAGCATTCTTGAGTAGTTTAATGTGCTGCACTGCGTGTGATATATTCAGATTTTCAGAGTCCCCATGCATTCCTGAAAAGAATGTTCAGTGTTGTTGTAAGGATTAAATGTCCCGCGGGGAATAAAAGCACCAGAGAACGGAGGACAATGAAACATTAGATGTAAAAACAAACAGATGTAGCATAATAAGTAAAAGGTCAATATGTGCTGAGGACCAGCATGCGTAAAATCCGAATGGGAATTTCCAGCAGTCAGAGGCCAGTACAGGAGCAGAGCTCCCTCCAGTCCCACCCGGGTAGAGGAGTCATTAGGAAGTCTGTGCTGCAGCATGGGCTTGAGTGAAAGGGAAGATCTCCTCTGATATCTTTACTTGCCTCTTAAAAAATTCATATGGTTAATATTTAAGTTTCAGAAACCTGTGGCCAGCAAGAGAAAGTTCTTCTAAATGACCCCATTTGTGCTAATGTAACAATCTAATGAAAACTTTAGTGCTTATCTTCGCATAATTTCCAGTCGTTTTTGCTGCTCTGATGATTAAAATTGCTCATTTAAGGAGTATCTTTTGTTTTGTTTGATTTCAGCATTCCCTTTGGTAAAAATTGCAAAAAAGTGTGAGGAAACGGGTTTAATAGACGTGGTCTCAGGAATGGTTAGTTAAATGGTGCTGCAAATACTCCCAATTTTTCCCTTTGTTCTTCTACATATGTTTAAAGATATTTCTGTTAATTTACAATTTGAAAGGTGGGTGAGGAGCAGAGAGTTTGAAAAATAGATTACTGTCTTCATTAATACAGGTTTGACCTACAAAGTCTTCACGTACTTAATGATTAAAAACCAAAGTACTAAATAATAAATTATAAGAATTTATAGGAGTCATCATCTTGAAATTAGCTTACTGAATGTTCTTATCATAATAAATCTGAGTGGGTGTCTAATTTAGTGTTAGCTGACTAAAATTATATGTTGCAGTCAGATAAAAAAAAGGGAAAAAAAATTTTTGTTTCAAGACAAATGATATGAATTTAATCAGAAGTAACCTGAAAAGCTACCATATTTTGTTGTGTCTACTTTGCAGAAACTTTGGCAAAACTGGTAGTGGTAGAATGAAGATCGATTTCAATTTGTGAATCTGGCAGACAATAAAATTTCCTCTAGCAATTCAGAGATGTTTATGGTAACACTTCCCTCGCTGCTACAGCCAGTCAAAAACCCAGGGAACAAATGACTAAATATCTGCTGTATCCCTTATTCAATCTCAGCATAGCAGAATCGTGTGCCAAGATCTTTTTATGTGATGGTAGAACAATCTCTCTCGTCGCTCTTTATCTCTCACTGTTATAAAAGACATTTCTCAATTCAGTTAAAATGTATTTCTCCCTTCCAGTGAATATGAAACCTCACATATAGACTGGAATGTTTTCAGAGCTGATGAGCTGCTTCTAAAATTCAGCTAACTGGGAAGCCTTGAAGGAAAAGAAAGAAAACCAGCCATTCATACAGGAAGCATATTAAAGGCAGCCCTAATCAATATTTTGTTTCAGTCCAGGCAGTAAAATACACGATCCTGAGCCCATTCTCAGGACAGTCAGTCTGAGCCTTTCTACTGTGCCAAAGCAAGTGGGTTTGGCCAGTACAGAGCCAACCTGCACACAGGCACTGCTGCTGCTGACAGACTTCACTGAATGAAGGACTGGGATCCCAGTTTACAAACAGGTGCTGAAACCACAGCAAAAACAGCTTGGCAGGGGAAATTTCTCTCTGCAGCTTATAAAGAGCAGCAAGAGCTGCAGAGAGCAGTCAGGTTCTGCTTCATCCCTTCACTTCGCCTCAGTCCCTCACCCTAATTAATTAGAGGGAAATATGCCTTCCAGAGAAGAGGAAAATACCTCTGGGATTTTCATCAGGAAGTCGTAGCTCTTGTGGTTAAAAGGGAAGAGATTGATTGTTGTTTTAAATGTTAAAATTTTAAGACGTGATTGACTAGTACTTAATTTTTGTCATTAGTGCCAATTCTGCAGTGCTAAATGCTGTTGATAATATTTAAGTTTCTTTACGTAAACATAATTTTTGAGTACAGATTCCTAATCAGAACTAGAACACCCATGTGCCTCAATCATTTTTCCCAAAGAGCTCCTGGAGATCAGATTCATCTCTGAAAATGCCGATTAATCAGGTTTCATTACATCCTTTCAGAGTATTCAAATGTTGAAAAAAGGCAAAACAAAGGTGAGAGTATAAAAATTAGAGGCATTATTAAATTAAAAGAGCTTTTATCCCTAATTTCCTAAAAAGCCTTTACCTTGGCAATCTCCTGCCATTGGACCCAGTGTGATCCCATGCTGGAGCAGTGTGCCCAGAGTGTCTGCAGATGTGAGGCTCTTTTTGAGCTCTACTCAGCACAGATGCCCTAAAATGGAGAGTAGCTCAGGTAATTACTGTGTCACACTGTGTAATCTTAGGTTGGGAAAGAAGATGCTTGTGAAATAATTTATATTAACCTAATCATCAACAGTCTGATCCAAGCTCCCATTGCTTTTTAGGAGTGAAGATGAGCCCCATTTTCATTCCTAATTTTATTTTCTGTCTTTTAGATACCACCATGAGCAGTGGTATTTCATTGTATAATGTGGTGCCTAAAGGCCCTTGTGATGTGTCTGCTCTGCTGGGAACTATGCAAAGGTGTCTCTAAGAGACATGTCTGTCCTGCAGAACACATGTGCTGAGACCACAGCTTAGGAGGTCAGTCCCTGCAGGTGTCATCCACATATTCCAGTGCTTTTGGAGCCACTTGGATGACTGGAAGTGTTCAAAAAAAATGGGTAGGCATGGCAATTCATTATATGGTTTAGTGGCCTTGGCAGTATTAGTTCAAAGTTTGGACTTTGTGATCTTGGAGGTCTTTTTCAACCTTAATAATTCTATGATTCTATGACTATTACTAGCAAGTAATTCAAGTGGGCAGTGCTGGTGAGCATGCTGTGGCTCTGTAGGTTTAGCAGTGATGCCTGGCTCTTTTGGAGCCAAGACTCAGGGGTGCTGTTATTTCCTCCATGGACAAATACCCATCGAAAGGCAAGAATGTTACAGTAAGTCTGTTAATACCACAAGCTGAATGATTGGACTTCAGCAAAAACAGAGGGATAGGATGAGTTCATTTAGTCAGTATTTCTTTCTTCTGGTTTGCTGAGCAGGATCTTCAGGGGTGGACCGGATTGTGTCCCCTTGGTGTCCTATACCTGGATCATGTCCCCTTGTGCCCTATACATTGTGTAGGTGGGTACTGAGGCTCCATGGGCTTCCTGCAGGGATGAGTACTGGCAGTCCTGTTTCACCTCCAAAGTCTGCATGACCCACTGATATCTTGTAGAAACTGGTGCTGAAGACTCAGCCCAGGGGGTTATTTTGTGCTCAGGTTCCTTCCACGCCTGTGCAGGGTTAATTGGAGTAGGTGGTGATGTTTCTGTGAACAGTGAAATATAAGCCATACATGAAGACTAATTTCATGTTTAGTGAAACAATACTCATTTTATAAGAGCTCTGGGTTTTCTAATGGAAGATTTGTAATGCGCTGATTATTTTTTTCAACACTTATTTTCAAGTATCATTAGCATTACTAATGTGTGTGTGTTACTTTTAAAGGCTTGACTCAGCAATTTGCACGTGTTCCAGGTTTCTGGCCACCAATATGCAGCTGTGTTGCTGTTGTAACAATGCAAGGTCACTTTTATGTCACATATGTAGAAATAACAGGAATTGCATTCTCTTTGAATTAACTTAGTGTCTCCTAAGATTTCAGTGGGAAAAAAACAAACCAGCCTCAGCATGATCCATTAACACCAGGATTCAGGGGACAACCTCCAGCATGGGCTCTAGAAATGCTTGATTGCTGACTGTGGTCAGTGGGAACTCTCTGCACTTGGATGCTATAGCCTTTTTTTTCCTAATCATTTTGTCACAAATTAGTTATTTAATGCAAATGATCAGACAGGTTGGTTTTTTCCTGCTTTGTTTTAGTAGATCATATTTTTAAGATAAAACTGGACACAGGTACATCCGTGTGATATATACAAAGACCCAGACAGGGAAAAGGGAAACAACATTAACCACTACCAAATTTCTTTGTAGTGAAGTAATGTTTGTTTGCTTTCTCTCTGCAACTTGTTGGGGTTTACATTTCCATGTGACATGATGCATTACAGAATTTTCCTTAGGATTCAGCTGTTAAGAATAGGCTGCAAAAGAAGAAATCATGCATTTCCCAAATCCACTACACTTTGGTCTGCAGAGCAAATCAGCTAAAACCTATGTGAAATTAGAGAAATGATGGTTTTTCTCATCTTTAAAAGAAATTAGCGAGTGAGCAGACAAAGTAGGGGAGGGAAGATCAGATTCTTTTCCAACTTAATAAAGGCTTGTGGCTCTAAAATGCAAACACACAGCCTGGTGGCCAGGTAGCTTGTTGTTATGTTGGTTTTTTTTTTCTTTTCCACATCAGTGATATTCTTCAGTCCTGCAAGTTAGTAAAACCAAGACCACTTGCCATAGCTATAAGCTATCAATAAAAATTAATGTACCAGAGGGAATTGAAAGGAAAAAAAGGTACTTAAGTGTTCAGGGCCATCGAGCCACCCATGCATCCTCTGTGAGTGTATTCCGGCGATAGAGCTGTTATTGTTGCCATGGGCTGCCATTTAATGTTATTTTCCTAAGTAAATGCTTCTGTGCTCTGATCAAGGACATTGGCAGTAAACCAAGACACAATCTTTAGAAAAAAATGGTGCTGAATGGTATTGAATACTGTTCAACCAGACCTGGTATTAGAGGATAACTGAAGCCTCTCTCTTTTGAAAGTCACTTCAAATACAGGTTTAAAATCCTTTCAAGAAGGGAAGAGTTCTCTTTTTCTATTTTTCTTTTTTTTTTTTTTTTTTCCTGAGAGGTTTTTGTTTTAAAGAATGCTGAGAGGAATTAGAAATAAAAAAGAGGGCTGGGATATATCCACCCTAAGGTGTTATTAACTGAGGAGATGGGGAAGATCGATAACAAAACCAAAATCCCCAAAGAAATATATTTCTGGGACGGGTTTTTCTGTTTGTCTGCCTTTCCAGCTGGATGTTTGTTGTTAAAATGAGGGCTTTCCCCATTAACTACATATCAATAGTGTTTTCTGTGGGGGGAAGATAGTCTTGGCTCTATATCCTGCCCTGGATGCAGATGGCAGTGGTATAGTTCTGTTCCAAGGGAAGGGACAAGAGGTGTATAGTCCCCCCCAGGGGAGCTGTACTGAAGAAAGGAGTTTCCACTGAGGGAGACTAGCAAAATCATCTGGTTATTTTGGCTAAAATGCTAATTGTACTGTCTGTGTTTGTCAATCAAAGGAGTACATTTTAAACAAGGAGTGTTGCTGTGTTGACCCCTGTAACAGCTGAACCACATTTGCTAAAAGAAAAGAGAAGAAAAAAAAAGATATGAGAAGGGTTTCCATTTGCAATGACCTGTGTGCAGAGCTGTAAAAAATGCATAAAAAAGGCCAGTAAGATGTAAGTGATCCCCCAGGTTAATGTTGCCATCAGTCCACAATCTTCATTTCTTCCTCAGGATGATTATTGTATTAAACTGTTACATTTGATTCATTTGTAGTTAAAGCAATGGAGCTATATTTATTCCAGTAAAGTAATGAAGAGCACAGTCTGCGCCCCAGGGGCCTGAAACCATCCTTTTGGGTCTGGTACCTTTTGTGGTTGCAGCACAGAGTGCTTTGGGGTATGTGGTAAGAGAAATGGGATTTCACATCATCCTTTCCCTGTAGGAAGGTTCTGTCCTGGTGAAACCTTGTGTTTTCTGCTGCAAGTGTAAGAAAGCAGCCAGGTGCCATCCCTGGGGGCATTTTTTTTTTAATCAAATTTGTTAGCCCAGAACTTGGTGAAAAAGGAAAGGAGGATATTACAAATGAAAAGGCTGACCTAGCTTTTTGGTGTGTGTTATTGATAAAATATAGACAGCCGTGCTTATTTATAAATCTTCAGGGGAAAAGAACTTGTTTGAGCCCTTCTTCAGGGTAATATTCAGCATGTTTTGGTCCTCACACACCCTTCAATCCAATCATAAGATCTTTCTGCAAGTCTTCCCAGTCAGCCTTCATCCTTGATAGTGTGAATAGCTACCCTTTTTTCAGTGTTGGTGAGGAAAGAGGAAAAAAAAATGGAAAGGCAGCTGTAGACAGTGCTGCATGGACACAAACTATTTAGAGTGAAATCCAGTGATCCCTACTAGAAGCAAAGTGATTAATGGAACTGAAACCTCAAAAAATGGTCTTGCAACTACATTTTTAATGCATAATATTTGCGTGAGTTTGACATTCAGCAAAATGCTTTCTCTCATGCCTGGTTTGAAGTTAAAAATATAAATGGAATGTCCTAGATTTTATTTATGCATCTAAAGTTGTTAAGGAGGTAAAGGAGAACTGAGAGATAGGCTGCCCAGATTACATATCTCCAAAGTACAGTCCCATCGTTTGCAGAAACTTCTCCTCCTGTTGATTGAATCATTCAGAGTTGGTTGATTTTGGTAATTCAGAATTATCTATATTTTCATTGAATAAGCAGATGTTTGTTTCATTGTCCAAGGGAGAAGTCATAATGTTTACTGTGTGATCTTGGAGGGATCAGCATAAAAATGAGTCTCTGTCATGCACATGCACAAATACACACTTTGGTGGCAATGGATTTCCTAGGACCAATTTTAGCTAATGTTGCAGATTGTGAATAATTGAAAAATGTAATGGAAATGCTTCATCTGAATTTCGTGTGAGCAATATCTAATGAATATTTGGGAGACTGTCTGAACTGTTGCTTCCCACACTGCTCTGTCTACAAAAATGACCTGCACGCAGCTTACACTGAAATTTTGAAAATCCTAGAGAGAAAGAAGTTTAACCCAAAGCTTTTCGAACTGTATGAGCTCCACAGCATTGAATTAAGTTAATAAACGAGAGCTTAATATCAATGAAAAGTAAAAATGCACATCTGGATTTTGCAAATCTCAGCATTCCATGGCATTAGAAACTCTCCCTGTCAAATCTGTCTTCAGTGGAGTTTTAAAGGTATCTCTAAAACTGTGTCCATCGAAGGTTCAGTATTGTTTCATTACATTTTATTTTAAGTGAGAGAAAGTGCAATTGCATTTGAAAAGAAAATATTCTTCTTTCTCATTTTAAATTGAGCAGCATGAATGAAAACAACCAGAACTACAATCATTGGGGTTTGTACCATATTAAGGATGTCAGGTACACAGGAAAATGTGGAGTTTGTCCTTTGGTGCAGTCACAACAAATATGCTTTGCCAGGCTTCCTAGGCTTTTATTGTTCTCCCTATGAGAAAGTGTTTTCTTTGATTATCTCTAATTTAGAATTCTTTATTTTTCACTTGTCTAATCACTTGCATTGAGCTAAAAGCAGCAAGTCAAATTGAGCTTATCTGCAAAATATAAGCTTTCGGTTTTGCTGGTGTGGTTAGTTCCCCCTTTTGAGCCATCCCTTTTTCTTTTTCTTTTCTCTCTTGATACTCAAATTTAGGTCTTTTGCCTGTCCTCATAGCTCTTACCTTTCATACATTCGATTTCATTGGCGGCACTCTGAAAATCCAAATAAATTATGCCATTTGCACTACCATCATCAACCTTCTCTGTAACCTCAGAAAAGTCAAGGAGAATAGTTAGGCAGATTTTTTTTTTTTTCTTTTCAAAATCTCTACCAGTTATTTTCTATTACGTTACAAATACATGTTCCTTTCTACCTTGCCTGTCAGAATGGCTTTCAACTGTTTTCCTTGCTAATGTTGACAAGGTGATTGACTTGCAGATTTCTGTGGCAGCTTTAGACCTCTGGAAAAAAAAAAAAAAAGAAAGGAAAGGCTGCTCTTATATTCCACAAACTTTTTTCTTTTCTTTTTTTTTTTTTTTAAACTGCTTGAACTTCAATTATGATTTGTGGCCTACAGATCTTTGACAAGAATAAATCTTCCAGTATCTAGTCTGACAGACTCAATTTTTGTTTTGAATTGCCTCCTACTTTTCTAGTCGTAGGCACTGTGGTAATTATAGACATAGTCAGTGGATGACAGCCAGGATATTGTTATTGTAGTCTTTGGTTTAGAGAAAGTATTAATTTCATATTTCAGTTGTTTTACATGCTGTCAGGGTATAACTCTTTCCTTGATTCTAGGGTAGTGAAAATTAAAAGTTCTGGGCAGTTCTGCTTCAATTCTTCAGCCACATCTGTTTTAATTGCTAGATTTTATTTCTTTTTATTGGTCGGGCACATGTCTGTAGGGGTTTATCCTGCAGAAATTTTTTTAGTATGCACTTACACAATCAATTCTGGTGAAAATCAGCAGTTTGTATTGAATATAGTGAATGAATATTTTTATGTTTGTATTTAAAAAGGGAAAAAAAGCCTATGGGTGATAGTTCATTATTAGCTTATAAATATAGTATAACTTCCTGCATAATTACAGGTTTTTATAATTTTTATAATGCTTTTTGCTTATTTTCCTTTGGATAATTTTCAAAGTACTATTATTCCCTCAAGAGATCTCTAAGAGGCAGAATTTCTGGCTATTAAAGATTTGCCATCCCACAAGCAGCAGACTGAGAGTGCCTCCAGGTTATTTATAACTGGATTTTATCTCAGAAAATTAACTAAAGAAGATAAACCAAAATTCTAGGGGAAAATGCCTTAAACGTCTCATATATTATGCTTTGCTCAAACAGCTATTTTAATTTTAACAGCCTGGCAAGCCCAGTGGAGCTTTTTTCTGGTTTTGGGCACAAAATAAGATAACACTTTTTGAATTCCTCTAGGAGATCATCTAAGTGCACTTAAAGTGAAGGCATAAAATATGAGTTTACAATGTGATATATTTAAGCTTCACATGTTAGTTTAATTGATTTTCTGTGTTTGCTAGTTCTGAGAGCCCCAGAACTCCTAATTTGCCCTTTAAAAAAAAAAAAAAAGAGTACATTTTCAAAACGTTGTATTTAGCAGGCGAGGACGAGCTGCCCCCTTCTCCAGAAAGTTTTTCATCGTGTTCTGGTTTCTATAACCCTTTCCTGACCACCAGCACCAAATGTTCTGCCAACATTTCAGCAGACATATACATTTACATGCCTGCCTAATCCCCTTGGTTTTCGTGGGCCACTCACGCGGGTCGTGTTACACGTTTGACGCGTGTTGCTAAATCAGGGATGGAGTTCGTTAGCTGTGATTTGTGGGTGGGATTTTGGGGAGCCCTCGGTGCAAATGTGAGCCTCTGCCAAGTGCAGGGAACCCCAGCTGGGTTGCTTGTGAGAATTTAGGTGTCTGATGCGATTAAGCTTAAAATAACAAACTCATTTTCTGCCCTGACATCCGTTATATTTGAACTTAGGTCTAGGGGGGTGAAAGGTTATTGCAATAATTTATTGTACCTTATAGTACAATCGGTGTTCAAAAGGGAGTGGTAGCTGGAAGGCATGTTCTATTCTTGCTTCAAGGAAAAAAATGCTATCAGATTGCAAGGACTAAAATAGTCTCGGTTTCTAAGTATGCCTCGTAAATAAACTTATGAGAAGGGGATTTTCAAGATGAGTTTTGAAACTGAGTATTAGCTCCTTTTCTTCACATGTTTATAATAATAATGTCTTGCATTTATGATTATGTCACTGTGATGCATAACTGGGTGACCTTTGTAGATGACAAAATGATTAACAATTTCCTCTGGCTTTTGCTTTTAATTATTCACCTAAGAAGTAGAGAATGGACTATATGAGCTAGAGCAAATAAAGATGATTGGTTCATATCAGTGTTATCACGTGGCAGAAAGGTCAGAAGAGTTGCCTTCAGTTTGCTGAGGGTTAGATATTACTTTTAAAGAAACTGGCTTTTTAAGATGTATTATGGAATATAAATTGATGGACATATATATGTATTATGTATATGCATACCATGTATGTATATAATATGCAGTCTTGATAGGAGGTTTTCCATAGCATCTTGAAAAGTTTTAGTCAAGGAAGAACAACAGCTCTATGTTTCTCGATGGACTTGTTTCTACAGCCCCAGCTGCATCACTTCTTTGGACACAAAAACCAAAGTGAACTTTGAATTTTGGCTGAAAATTACATGAGGAAATGAGTGATCCCATTATCTGCTCGTTTAGACCTCTTACCTTTGAAAAGTGAAAGAGTGGCTAAAAA
This sequence comes from Pseudopipra pipra, assembly GCF_036250125.1. Lineage (NCBI taxonomy): Eukaryota > Metazoa > Chordata > Aves > Passeriformes > Pipridae > Pseudopipra > Pseudopipra pipra. The sequence continues at coordinate 3,536,355 of NC_087562.1, forward strand.
AATATGGCTCAGTGTTGTCTCCTGCCATCTGTATTTTCTTTTCTAAATTATCTAATCTTATAAATATTTGAATAACTTTTGCTCAGAATAAACACTTTCCTCTCATCTTAGCGCTTATGGCTCTTGAGACCATAACAATTAGATAAATTAATATTGATTTGCTAAGGAAATGCTTCTTCATCTGTTAAGAGTATCTCCTATTGTAGTCTAGAACAAAACTTACAAATTTAAAAGAACAGAAATAGCTCTTGCCCATTTTCCTAGTGAAAGTAGTTATGGGCAGCACAGCACAAAGTCACTGGGCTGTACTTTCTAAAACACGGGTTGCATAGAAAAATTCCTGAAGGTGCAAGGAAGGGGAAGTCAACTACACATACAGAATAAAACTGAACCCTAATATATATAAACACCATTTTTTTTTTTTTTAATTCATTAGAGGTGGGGGATTTGGGTGGCTGGAGCAGTGTGATGCCAGGCAGTGGTGCACAGGGGAGAGATCAGACCAGGTAGAAGATGTCTCAGGTTTCCAGATATCCAGCAGCCCAACCCTTGCTCCAGGTGTTCTGACAGCCTGAAGTCTGGAATGAGTAGCTAAATTATTTTTCTCGTTGGAAAAATCTGGCTGAAGAAGGTGATTATCTGTGGAGACCTGGTCGATGGGATCATGTCAGTCCAATTCCTTTAATGGTAAAAATTAAGTGTACAGGACATAGATCGCTACATACATGAACGAGTCAGTTTTTCAACTTGCTCTGGGAGTTTTAGGAGATACAAAGAAAAACTTCCACCTTAGGAAGTGATTTTGCAGGGCCTGTTGTTTTACAGTGTGCCCATCCTATGATCCACCACAGTCAGGGCTTGGGACAGGAACTGTCTTAGCTGGCACAGGTAAACTTTCAGGAAAAGACAAAAAGGGAATGAGGAGGACTTCAGCAAACATGTGTGTATCTCTTCAGCTAATTAATATGAGTCTCTATGAACTTATGCCATGTTTCTGTCCTTCAAGTCATATACAAATTCTCAGCATCCAGTATTTGCATTTGACTAAGAACTCTCAAACTTCCTGATTTTCCATTTGTCACTGAAAAAAAAAAAGGAGAAAAGAGAAAAGAAAGAAGGTGGGAAGCAGGAAGGAGCACATAAACCAAAATAAAACTGATATTTCATTTGTGTTTTGCTGATAGATATTGAGTTCTTTCCATATACTTGTGCATTAAGGGTTTTGCTGAGTGAGCTAGGACACTGTCTCTTTAAGTGTTTAACAGTAATTGGTTCATGTCCTGGTGTTCATTGAAAATCCTAGACATTTCACGGAAAATCTTCTTAATGAGGGAATGAATTTTTCATTCACATTAGAAAGCTCACTCTGACAAACAATTTCTAAATAAAACTTTGGCGACATGACATCCCATATTGGACTTGACAAAGAGGACAGGTGCATTAGAATAAAACTGTATGGCGATCCTTCAAGCTGTCAGCCATGAATATTTTATTTCTTAATGAATCATCTTTGTGAAATGAACTTTCTTGTTGTAGTGTCAGTGCCATTTACAACAAAAAACCTGCTCCTTTTAAAAGGTGAACTCCTTAAAGATGCTGATGCCTGCATAAAATACTTAACCCTAGCCAAGGTATTCAGTATATTTAATAGTGTATTTTTTTTTTTCCAAACTGTTTGAAACGTAGTCTCATACTACCAGGAGTGACTGTCAAACACAACCTTTTTCAGTTGCAATTTTGTTAACAAAGCCATTATTCAAGGTAGATTAGCAATGGTGTTGATCCTTATTAAAAACCAAAGCATATTTGTCTAATTATTGTTTTGGTGTTTCCTTTATTTTTAATGGTATGTTACTTTTATTTGGTACTTGTGCATAATAGTAGATTTATATTAAAGACTTTATGTATGAAAAGCATATGTCTAACAGACAACAGACACTTTCACCATCTTGTGTCCCTGTTCCTTACAATGTGAACAGAATAAATCATGGGCAGTCCTTGTTGGTAGTTTTGGGGTATTTCTTTTACGAAGGTGTGAAGTTAGTGCTGGTTGCAGTGGATGTGGAGGTTGGGCAGAGGCTCCTGGAGCTGTGGCCCCCCAAACACCCAGGTATCCCTAAACTTTCTGTTTCTTTATTCTAAGGGAATACAAATGTCTGATCAGTTTATTCTTTCTCACAGTTTATTTGTCAGAGTAGATTTGAATGTACTGGGGTTTGCCCACAATTTTACATTCATTGAGTTATCTTAAAAGCATATATGTTTCAGCATTTTCCTTTTGTTCTGCGAAAGCAGCTTGATTTGGATTCCCTGGGGAAAGCTCAATTTTTATTGATATTAAAAATACCCATTTGATTGCAAACCTCAAAGTGGACTAGATTCAATTTAATTTACATAATGGTGTCTTCAGGGACAAAGATTGCATGTCCTTTGTGGCATCAGTTTGTGGATGTTTGTTCCTAGCATGTGTCAAGTTCAAATTACAGGGTTTGTCATTTTACTTATAGGCTAAATGTTTTGACTTCAGTAGATATGATTATACTCAGTCTCCATAGTCCCTGACCTGTGTCCTTGCTGATACTGGATATATACAATGTCTCATCTGCCCACGCTCCCAGCCACCACCCTAATCTCCATGGAAAGGTTCCAAAAGATCAGGAATAGGTCCCTTTAGTGCTTTTTTTAATAACCTCCTCCTCTTGTTCCCGTTTCTTCCTTTCCGTGGTAGACTTCTATCCTTGTATTAACTTTCTTTCCAAATATCTGTGCTTATTAAGGAAAACTTTCTCAGATTCTGCTCTCATTGAAATCAGTAGCATCCTTTCCACTGACTGGAGAAAAGATCTGCTTTCAGAAAGGTTTTATTTCCCTCAGCACTGACTGCTCACGTGTCTGTGTGCTTCCTGTGCAGTCACAAAGTGTCTGTAAGGGTTGTTGAAGCCTTCATGGGAAAACCTGGAATAGGTTCTCCAGGCTTCACAAGGAAGTTCTCAGATTCTCCCCTTGAAGACTCTGTGTTTACAAATTGCTGTTTGCAGATGAAACCTTTTCTGTGCGGGAAGAGTTGTCGTCACTAATTAGGGACATCAAAAAGGGGTTGTCTGGACCAAATGCAATCAACTGAAGTCCTTGAGTGGGATGTCTGCAGCAGGTTTTGGAGGACTAAATGTGTGCTCCCATGCTTTGAGGTGGTTTGGATTATTATTATTGCCTGTATTCCTTCAGCAACTAAGGGTCAAGTGCTTTGTTGAACACCATGTAAGTGCACACCCAGAGTAAAAAGGCAGTTCCTAATTGGAAGTTCACAATCCTTGTATGGGACAAGAGACTCCCAATGCACTTAGGTAGAGAGTAGAACATGGAGGAACAAGGATGCCAGGGTAGATAAATCAGTGTGGGCAGCCAGTTTTGTCAAGCCCCAACAGCCTAAATATTCCTTTTTTTGACGTGCTAGCAAGGGAGAATTTCTAAAAGAGATTTGAGGTAGTTTTGTGTGCATTTAGGGAAGCACTCCCCAGATTTGGGGGCAGCCTGAAAACATGATTCCAGTAGGCACTGGGGTCTGCCACCGTGGTCTGGATGAAGGGAAGAATTAATTCTTTACTGAGGTCTGATGTGTGAGACAGGAGAGGGGTACACTGTGAAGGACTTTATTCTTGGCTTGGAATGTTATATTGTATTTTATTGGGTTGTTAAGAGGGTCTGTCCTAGTCTGGCCATGCTGAGAATTGCAATTCACTAGAAAGGCCCTGATCTTCAAAATTTCTATTGATTTAAATGGGAGTTAATGCATGTAACAACTTCAGGATCAAGGGGCAATGGTGATAACTCTCTCTTAATCTTCTTTCCCATATCTAATTAAAATCTTAGTTTTTTTAAAGCATTCTTGCCTTTCTCTTGAAATTATCAGTCTGTCTTTATCCTTCTTCAGTTTCTAATTTTACTTGCATTTAAATCCACTTTTTCAATGGCCCAGCAAGTACTAATCAAATAAACTTTAAAAGATTGCTCCTGATTAAATTATTTTTTAATAATGAGTTCCTGTTACCAGGGAATACAGAGTTAAAAAGGTGATATCACTAAAATTAATTAGCATAAGACATGCTGGACTGGTAGAAGTGACTGGATCTTAATCAATAGCAATATGATTACACCCATGCAGCAATTATAAATTATTTAAAACAGTACCCCTAGGTTACTGACTAGTTGCCTTTAAATTAAATTCTCTGTCAATAATTGATGCAAAGAATTAATGTGAGAACACCTTCAGTTACTGAAACTTTTTTAAGGTGGCATAAAATATTGAACTGTTGCCTGTCATTAGCAGCCACCCTGTCTCTTTTGCACAGCATTGTTCTTTACTAAATTGGTCGAGAAGGACCTCCAGAGCATGAAAGATGACTAATGATCCTAATGCTGTGTTCACTCTTCTTCTAAGGACACTGACACTGAGAAATATAAATTTTGTGTGTGAGGGGAACTAAAAACTGATGAGACTGATAAAGCTCCTGGTCCATTTTGCTCCTGAAGCAGTGAAATGAAATATGTTCTTCCTTGGGTTTTAGATTTTGTGGAAAACAGTTTGGAATACCCACGGGAATGTGGTGTTTCCTAAAACCACACTGTCCTGATGTGTTGGAATGTGTTGGAATGTGCTGATGTGTACGTGGTGTTTAGAAGATTGTTGACTTGTTACGAGTGGTAATTTCCTTCCCTAATGCCCAGTTGTATATGAGTTAAAAAAAAATTCCTTCTGTCTTCTTCCTTGGTATATGCTTATTCCCTATGGTTTAGTGTTTTTGGAGCAGCTGGGATACATGTGATTTTACTTCTTTCAAAGAGCAGAGAGAAAATCTGATAATTGCAATGCCAGTGGCATCAGAGAGGAGGCCACACAGTGCATCTGCTGCTGCAATCAGCTGCGGTCTCAGTGTGCTCTGGGAGGGCATCCACATGTGAGATGTACATCCAAATTTGATCCCTTCTTTTGCCAGCAACCATTCTTTCTGCTGTGCAGAAAAAGAGTAATCTAGTGACCATTTCCTAGGTTTAGGTGGCATATTTCAGGACAGTGTGGTCTTAGGAAACACCACATTCCCATGTGTATTTTAAGAGGCGAAAGGAACTGAATGGGTCTAGAAAATATAGGGATACTTCTGGTGATATAAATATTGTCAAAATCCTGCATTTGAAAATATTATTAAACCATAAGGTTTTAACTTATATAAATCAGAATTATTATGGACACACAGAAACTCACAGAAGCCAGAAAGTTCATGGATGAAGCCTGGAACTGGAGGTGATGTTTGCTCCTACTTTCTGGCTTTTGCTTGCTTACCATGGGAAGCTGGCAAAGCTACACTGACATGTGGACACAGTAAAAATAATTCAAAAAGGCAGTCACTCATCATGTCATCTTTTGCTCTTCCAGTTTCCTCGTGGTTTTTTGTTTGGTTTTTGTTTGTTTGGTTGGTTTTTTTTACTTTGTTTCCAAAATACTCTGTTATTCTTATTGCTGTTATGAAGTATCTCTTTTAACAGTGCCACTGCAGGGATGAAAAGTACCATGCCACTTAATTTACACCTTTATTTTAAATTCGTGTTTAAGAACACAGATTTATGTCTTAACACTCAAAAAAAAAAAAAAGACACTTTTGGGAATTTAATAAATAAATACACTAGAATTTAGTTCTTTCTCTGTTTGTGAGAGCTGTAAAAATTGCCTGTCAGTGAAGTTTGTTAATACCAGTGAAAGTCTTGGTGTGTGCCTTGAATAAGTACGGATCAGGAATGGGGAAAGTGCTGGAAAAAAAAAATGGATCTATTTGCAGAGGTTTTTAATGGTGTAACAGAGATATATTGAAAGTTTACTTATTATAAAATAGTATTTCTCCTTTTCTAACCAGAACCCTTAGACAAAGTTTGGGATAAATGGAGTGAATGCAATATTTAGGTCAGCATTCCAGAAAAAGAAATCCAATCCAAAATGCAGATTGTGCTGCAGGCTCCAGGGGAAGAGGAAAGGTGCCTGTCCCTGTTTGTCCCCTCCAGTCTAGCACTCTTATAGCTGCTTCAGCCCCTCTGTGTGCCCTCTGTGGGCCTTCTGAGTCTTGGTGGAGAAGTGTGGAAATCATGAGGAAAAAGATGTTACCAAGTCTAGAAATGTATAATTTTAGCTCTGAAATTAGGCTTTTTAACATAAATGCTAAAATTTAGGAGTGTAGGAGCAGTTTAGCACAACCAGTGACTCCCTCCCAATAAGCAACTGGACCAAAGATGGATGCAGCAGAAAAAGAGAGTGGCCAGGTTAAGAAATGAGGAACTTCTGACCTTCAGATCTTTCCACGTTACTGAATCCCTGCACAGCAGTTCAGTTCCATTTCTGTGCCTCGCTTTCCTCATCTATAAAAATCAAATGGTAATGCTGCAGGGGGTGATGTGAGCATTATGGGGTTAAGAGCTGGTTAGTGTTTTGAAAGTCAGAGACTTTGTTGCCTTCCCTATCACTCCTTGACTGTACCTGCAGTACGTTGCTTACTGCAATACAGTGTGCAGTGTATTTGCCTTTTTTATATTAAATTCTAGCAAAATTGAAATGACATTTACATAACTACAGGCAGATCACAAAATGCCTTAAATAACGAAGGTTTAAACTCTCCATTAAGAAAAAAGCAAACAAACAAACAGGTTCTTGGAACCTGCTGTTTGATCACTTCATTGATTTTATTAAATGTTACATAGGAAGCAACAAGGATCTGATTTGCCCGTGAGAGTTTATGAGGTTTGATAAGAATTTGCATTTTAAGACAAAGCATCCTCAGCTACTATTCTGAGCTGACTGTGCTGACTAAATGTGTTTAGTCAGAGTTTCAGTCTAACTAAGCTGTCCTGTGTGCACAGGAAGTCGCTGTCTGTATGTTTATCTCCGGAGCTAAAGTTTCTGTGACTAATTCATAAAATAACTTCCATCTGTATTGGATCCTCTTTTGTTAAAGTACATATCAAGTCAAGAGACTGTTTGACAATGCAACATCAGCAGCTGATGCACAGTTTCATGTTGCTCAACAGCACCAGGGTATAAGTTTGCAGTTTGTTTGTAGAGCTTATTCTTTCTTTATCTTCACTCCTCTTTGCCGTTTTCTTTCTGTTAAAAGTCGAACATCCTGTGTTGGCTGTAAAGGCAAATGAGATTTCTCCTCACGAAAGTGCAAACTGCAGTATCTCCCTCCAAAAAGGGTTGTGACATCTCTACAGTTAAGTGACTTGGAACCCTGTCTTCGCTCTCTCATTTTTACTCTTCAATCCTTTGGCAGTTGCACAGTGGGAAATTTAACAAATGGTTAGAAATCTTCAGTCGTGCATTGGCCTTGACTTGTGTGCAGGAGATTTCGCATATATAACTCTTAAGTTGATGAGCAGTTGCTCATTTTATGGATTTTTAAGCAAGCATGGAAAATATTTCAAGTTAGGTAAAGATTTTGCCCTCGCCTGAAATATGAAAAATTTCACTACTTCCATCCTTTCTTCCTGTATTTTCTTTCACCTTAACACATAAATTGCATTTACTTTGGGAAACTAGGATGAGGTTGAACTGGGAAGCTATATTTCAAAACATTAAATAAAAATATATTTGAACAAGAAAATAGAAACATTAAAGAATAAAAATTAAAAGCCCCATAAATCCCAGTTCATCCTTGTCCACTCCTGCTGAGCAAAGATGACCCCAAAAGAAATGCACTTACTGAAGCAAAACGGCTATTCATTTCACTGATGTGAAAATTTCCCAAGTGGAAAATAAAATCTTTGGAGCTGTTTTGGTTTTCTTTTTCCTATTCTTATTTGGAGTTACCATACTTTGTAGCAGATAACACTTGGTTTTGAAGACAGCCTTCTATCATACAGTTTGGATTAATGTTAAACACCACAATCTGAAAATTCTCCTTATTTTTTCACTGCAATATAGTTAATGTGTCCAGGACAATTGCTGTGACCAGCTCAGCCATCATGCTTGTACAAGCTACTCAAGTGTTTCTTTTGCCTGACTGGTTCTGTGGGAAGATCTGAGGGAGGTGGAAAACGCCATGTTAAAGTGGGATGAAATGAAATTAGAAAACAGAACAAGAAGCCTGATTGAAACTGTGTGTGACAAGTGTTGTTTCTGCTTTTAAGAAACTCAAGAGATCAACCTTTTCGACCTCGCAAAGAATCTCCGGCTTCCCATGCCAGAGATGTTTTGAGAAATCGATGACTAAATTTGCCCAGGATTTGTATTTTAATTCTCAGAATGTTCATTGACAATCTGATTAATGGGTTGTTTCCGTTTGATCTCGGGCTAGTTTTTCAAAATATACAGAAAGCACGCCCATCTGAAAGGTGGCTACGTGACCAAAACGAAAGCACATGTGAAATGCAGAAATCCTACGCCCGTCAGCAGCGAGGCTCCGACCGTACCCTTCCCGTAACACCGGGCCCGTGTGGGTTTCCAGGAACACGTATGCACACATGTACGTGTGCGAGAACCCGTGTGTGTGTTACACAGCGATTTTTGTGCTGTTCACCAAAAAAAAACCAAAACCCCAAATCAATACGCTTTGCTCGAACTGTTTCCGTAATGATCGTACGTGTTAGGTCGGCGTTAACGTGTGATATCCAGTGTTGCAAAAGAAACCACATTTCGAGGTCTGATAAATTTGCCAGGGGTGAAAACGTGCTTAAAAGAGATATTTGCTAGCCTGATAAAAGTAGTAAAAGAAGTCCGTAAAACGACTATTTTTATTGTTTCCTTTTTGAATCAAAATTCAGTTGTGGATTGGTTTAGGAAGTGACCCCTGTAAAGTTTGAATCTTTAGAGAGAGAGAGAGCAGTTTATTGCTACCATTAATATTCATTTTTATTTTCGCTGCACCATAAGCACCCCTCCATGAAAACAACTAATTACTGCCCTGAGAAGCAGGTGTTGTTTATTCTCCTTTTCACCCAGGGAGAGCAAGTCACACTCTGAGAGTAGGACTGTTTCATTCCTGGTGTCTGCGAGATACTTGTGTAGTCTTTCAGAAAGTATTTCCAAACTTAGAAATGGGGCAAATGTTTCCATCAGCCCTCCAAGGTACAAGAGTTAAAGGGTGCTGGGGACACCAGGTGGTTGGCAGGGGAGGCACAAGGAGCTCATGTCCTTGGAGGTCCAACCTGGGATAACACTTGGGGCGTGGCTCCTTGGAGGCAGTGCAAGGGCTCTCTGCATGCTGGAGGCATTTCTGGGGCAGGGGAAGGTCCACAGGGAGCAGATGGAGGCTGACTTCACTTCACTCTTGTGGTTTGGTGTGATGGAAAGCTGCAGGTGAGATGCAAAGGTCTTCCTCCGTTTTGTCCTTAAAGGCCTTCCCAAGTCTAAGGACTGAAAGTGTGCAAAAGTCACCTCCAGCATTGTGCTGAGCCCACGCTGTCTGTTCTGGATGGGTTTTGCTCCAAGCTGTTTAAGCACCTCATGTAGCCTCAGGAAGTTTGTCCTCACACAGAAGGAGCCCCTGATAGATGCCAAGGTGATGAGGGGCTCCTACAAGATAATGCAAATCCCTCCCAGTTGTTGTGTGGGTCTGCTGCCCTTCCCAGCAGACAGCACTAAAACCCAGCCCTGCAACAGCCCCTATTTCCACAGCTGTGCAAACATCCTCAGTGACATTTTCAGTGATGCCATGGAAAGTGCTGATGGTTTGTACACCACTGAAATGTGGCAAACGGGCTGGTGGCAGGGGTGGGATCAACAGTCATTGCCAGAAGAAAAAGCAGGAAGGGAAGAAGCATTAGTGTCAATATTTTAAAGAGGATTATAAAATAGGAAGGAAAAAAGATAACAAAAACATAAAGAATTCCCTTGCCGTTGCCCTAAGGGAGGTGGGGGGGAAGGATACCTAACCAAGCTATCCATTCCTTCTCAGCCAAGATTTATATCTTTAAATGAGCTCGAATTCTTATGGGTCATCCTGTAAATACCCTCACCTCTCACTTGGGCAGCTGTAGAGACTTGAGCCTGGTGTACTTACAAGAAAAGATGGACAGCAAAACTGTTTTAGGCCTTTGGGCAGAGTCAAACCTTTAGTTAAAAGAGAAAAAAAGGGGAAGTTTTCGCTGACCTTCTGCTGGGCAGCCCCGCTGGCACAGCATCCCCAGGCACAGGGCATGAAGCCAAGCTCTGTTCCCCTGGGGGAATGGCCACACTCTCAGGGGTGATCTTTCCAAAATGGGATGTATGGCCAAGGACCAAAAGCAGCTTTGCAGGGCGGAAAAACGCCGTTTGAGCACCATCTTTCTGAGTTTAGTTAAGATATTTGCAGAGCCAGAAGTGAAGATGAACCAGTCTTGCTACAATAGAATTGCAGCTTCAGTGGGAAAAACATATGAACTATTTGTTCCTACCTAAACCCCCCGGCTCCAAGGTGGTTTGCTGCACACAGAGAGAGGAACAGCACGGATATAGAATGTTCTGTACCCTCCTGGCACTCAGTGAGAGCTGGGACTGGTGGCACCATATGGCCCATTTATAGCCTGGGCTCCAAGAACTCTGAAAACCGTAAGAGGCCCCATTCCCCACAGGATTCTGCCTTCTGAAAAGGTGCCCAAAGCCAACTCAGATCATGTCCCCTAAGCCCCAGCACACAGAGGCAATACCCTCAGCACTGCAGTTATACTGAGCAGCCTTTTTTCCTTTCCTCTGAATATAGAAAAGAATTGTTTTATGCATCAGACACACGAAAATCTGTGTTCATGCTGTAGAAAGCAGCAGTGGTGTAGTGTAAGAGGTTTTAAAAAACCAGTATCTGCTCACAGGATGCTCAGAAAATGGCCACTCATTTTGGTTTGACGTTTTCTGCATTGACACCACTTTCTAAATTAACTTACTTTTTCTTTTACTTCTCTTTTTTACTTTAGTATTCTGCATCTCCAGTTTTAAAGTTTAAATAGATCTATACTTTCCCCAAGGACTTATGTGCAAACTAATATTAAGATTAAAATCTTTTATGTTTGTTCTGTAGCTTGAAACAAAAAACTAGTGCATAGTCTGTTTTATCCCACTGGCTCTCTAAGGTTCAGGTATTAACATAAATACAGCCCATTAACACTTGTTCCTCTCTGTCAGGACATAAATTAAGTCTGCAGGTGTTCCATGAAGCTTTACCCTTGGTACTAATTAAGCCTTGATAATTAGGTTTGTTAAATTCAGGCCTTTAAGCTTATATTCCCTCTTTGGGTTGCCAAAATGGGGATTTGCAGTATACAAGGCCTTTTTCTGCTGGTTTTCTGATTTTTATTTTGTTTTATTTTGGTTTTGTTTTCAGCAAAACTGCGGTTGTAATAAACTCTCCTTTAGTTAGACGGTTAAAGATTCAAAACCTGTGAAGAACTTGGATATCAGCTTATATTTACATCAGAACATTTTCTTTTGCTGGCTTTTTTGGCAGAACACAGTCACTGTAGTGGAAAGTTTCCAGTCCATATGTTAAACACACAGATGCTTCCACTAAATAAATGGTTGTAGTTCCAAATGAAATATCATTCAGAAATGTGCAATTGGAGATCCTAAAACGATAATATTAAAAAATATGTTTAAAAACAATACAAGTTTAATTTAGCAAGTGTGTCCCATATAGCAGTAAGATTTTCCTTACAGAGAAAACAGTATAGATAAAAGTTCTAATGCCTTTGATTTTTGTCAAGTGTTTTAAAAGGTTCTGTTCACAGGTCATATGGTCTCAGTGCTAAATAAAAACAATAACTAAAGAAACCTAGTTCAAAGGAATCCTCCTGGGAGCAGGGTTATTTGTAACACATACACAGAACATTAAATAGTTTAATCAAAATGGATTTTCTTGCCAGTTAATCTCTTCTCTTTTGTTTCTCCATAAATATATAGCCCATCAGATCAAATGTTTGATAAATGTCATTTTTCATCTAGAATAAATGAAACCACAGCTACAACTCTATTAGAGGCACTTTCCACATTATTCATGGCAATCATGCTAACTTGATGCTAATAGCTTTAATATTTTTAAAATCCATGGGATATTAAATAAAAAAATATTTTTAATCAAAACACTGTTCTTTTAAAAAATGAAAATAAGATAAATAAATTAATAAATGCTATTGGAGACTTTCACCTGCATTAGGTTCTCATCCTTCATTTTATTTAGTGTTTTATTGACCAGAAAGCCACAATTAATCATTTTTGGGCAAGAGCTCTGTTTTTGGTCAGCAAAAGCATTCTATTCAGATGTAGCACATCAACATGCAGTCAGTTTAAGATGTCAAACATTATTTTTAAATATTATTTTTATTTCTAATGAGACATTGTTTAAAGTTTAGAAAAAAACCCTTTAGTTAACTTTCTTGAAAGAATAAAAATTACTTAGGTTGCTTATTTAATCCCTGCTACAAAAAGGATTTCATACAGAATGGCAGCAAATAAGCATAAGGGTGTTGATACCTTTCAGTATCCAGTGTGGCATTCGTGTTGTTGTTCTTTGGAGTGGCTCAGCTATAAAAGAACCCCTCTGAAGGAGAGAAAAGGCAAAGTAGATAACGATTATCATTAAAAGGCGTCACTTCTTATTGCAGAAAATACTAATCTCACCTTGTAATTTACAGCATTTCTATATTTATAATGAGAAATAGCATGATACATAGCATATTTCATAGTAACAGTGTCCTAAATACTGAATTAATTGGCAGATTTTTAATGGTGGCCCCACTGAGGCGTATAACGATTGACAAAATACTGTAGGAGAGAGTATACTTGATAGATTCCACTTATTAATAGGTCAAAGTCATTAGGGAGATAATGTATGAGAGGAGCTATATTCAACCCCTCGATGTTTTGACTTTTTAGTAAAAAGGAAGCCTGTGAGCTGGGCTATTGGAGTTCAAGGCTATAACAGCATGTAGAGTTTTTTAAATTAATAATGCTTCCGGTTCTGCAGCATTTTCCATGTCAAGGGGGGGAAAAAAGACTTTGGTTTGGATATATAATTATTGCAGTGTTTTTAGGAGTTTGGCTACCAACAGTCTGTTATAAATGTGAAAGTTGCTGGAAGCATAAAATAAATTTCTTCTTGCTTGTGTGCATCGGCCTGGCTTCGACATTTGCATTTGTGCTTCTAAAGCTTCCCTTGTCAGGAATTCAGGAGCCTTTATTTTTTATTAGGCGTTTGCAATTTCTGTGTTTACAGGAAAGCAGTGCTTCCCCTTTTTTCATGCCCCCCATCCTGTGTTCTCTTTGGAAAAACCTAGAAAACAGTCCCAGGACGTGGCTGAGACATGACATTGTCCCTGAACCAGGACCATTAGAGATTCACATACCCCCTTCTACACAATGACTGGCCTTTCCTATTATATTACTGAAAACGTTATTAACGAAGCCCAGAGTCGTTGCTGATTAAAAACCCTCAAGGACAAAGATATGACAACTTTTTTTCTTTGTAGTGGAGTCTTGCCCTGTACATTGTGCAGCTCCACGTGGGAAGGGAAGCCGCTGCAAGGGCTAAAAGGTGGATGGAAAGCTGGGGGTTAAGGCATTTCAAAATGTCAGGCAGCTTGTTATACTGCAGTACATCATTCCATCCCAGGAGACTGCTGCTGAGGCCTAGGCCAAAGCTATATAGAGAGCAGAAAATTTGACACGAGCTTCCAAATTTTCTCTTTAGCTCTCTTGGGCTGCAACCCATATGCCATGGTTAAACCATCAGGCTTTGCTCCACTGAGACCTTAGGACAAAGCAACTCAGTATTTCCTTTTCAGTGAGAGTGACTGCTTGTTTCCTTAGCAGAAATCCATTCTCCCACCCACTGTCTTCTTAGAATGAAAATAACTTCTTTTTTTTTTTTTCCCCCAAAGTAAAAGGTTGTCTTGAATTGCGTGTCTTGCTTTCCTGTTCTTAACTTCTCAACTCAGATATTAGTGGTATCCAACAGTAAATTTTAATTAATTACAAAAAGTGTTTGTATTTGTGTTATACAATTGTTGTGTATTCCAGAGGTGTATGATCACACCTGAAACAGAAGGAACATTCGTGGACATTTCTCCAAACCCCACATTCTCAGTGGTGTTGCCATATATGCCTGAAATGTAGGAGAGTGATTCTAACTACATATATCCAGCCTTTTTCATCACAAAAACCCCTCATCCAGAACCCTATCTGTAAGGGCAGTCACTTTTCCTCATGAATTCTCAATCTCACATGATAAGTAGTTCATTACTAAATATGTGTAAATATATTAGATTCCAGCCCAGTGAAAGTGCCACGAAATCAGCAGCCCAGGTTTTTAGTGCTGCACATGTAACCAAACACATGGAGATTTCTGTTGTCATGTAATAGCACAGTAATTTATTATTCCCACTGCATGTATCACAGTTGTACAAGAGAACGAGAACATGCCAAAATTGCTATTTGTGAGAAATTGAGTTATGGCCAAATATAGTTGAATGCTGGGGCCAGAACCTCATCTCACTTTCCATAAAGCTGTCCTGACAAGCAGCTGAGGGTTTTTGTGTTGTCAGAGAGTTTTCAGATGCTCTGGAGCTGGCAGCCTGCACTGTTGGAGCCCACTGCTGTGCATGCCTGGGTCAGAAGGGTAGAGCACCTAAGAACCTTCTCGAACATGCCTGGGACCCAAGCCAGGTGGCACGATGAAGAGGACTGCTGGGTTACCTATTCCTCTTGAATTCTTGCATCAAAAATAAATTGGCAAAAAATACCCCAAGATCTATGCTCTACTAAACTGTTTTACTGTCTTTATGTCTTCCAGCCTGGCTAAACTCAGCATATTTGAGTCATTTTTTTATTTCTACCTTTTCTCTGAAGGATATTTGCATGAACATGTGTAAGAAAGACCAAATGACTGACTTCCTTGTTTTCTTCTCCAAGTTTATCCTTGCAGTATTATTATTACTGTTATTACCCCTATAAATTAAACATTATTTAACTAGTGCTAGTGTTGGTGTGTGCATGTAAAGATTTTGGAGGTGTCAGAAAAGACCTACGGGAGTGATGAGAACTTTTATCCCATAACAAAAGAATAAAGTAGCACTATCTTCATGAGGAAAAGATGAAGATGTCCCTTGTTTCAAACCCAGAGGTTTGGAAAAGACTTCTGCTAGGAAAGGACTTTTATAGGAGGACATACAGTGACTGGATTGAAACTACACAAATTGTAGTAGTAAGACACTTAAAAAAAAAAAGAAAAGAAAGAAAAAAGAAACAGCATAATTAAGCACTGTAACAACTTGCCAGGGAATGTAGTGACTTCTCCATCACTTGAAGTCTTTAAATCAAGATGGAATGTCTTTCTAAAAGATAGTGGTTGTAGCTCAACCAGAAGTTATGAGCCATGGGCCTGATGCAGGAATCCCTTGGCTAAATTCTGTTAAGCAGAAGGTCATACTAGATGATCATAATGATCCCTTCTAGCCTTTAAATCTATTACTCCATTAATCTACTCCAGTCATGAAAGTGTCATTTGCCCACACGGATTTCGGATCTCTTTGGAGCTGGGATGGAGGCTCCTCCAAAGATGTGTGCACAGCTCCTTCTGCTGAACAGCTGCTTTAATGTTCAACCTGAAGCGTTTTCTTCTTTAAACTTCATTCCCCAAAGAAGGAAGCTGCCTATTTGTGTGGTATAAATGTGTGTTGTGTTTTCTTCTTAGGCACTGTAGCTGGGGAACATAAACCTGTAGAGTTTAAATCACAGAAGGAGCCATTTATAATTCTTGTTCATTTTGTACACAAATCCATGTGATTCCATTAGATATGCAGCACAGCCTGTTATACAGTAGTGAATGGAGATCAAGCACTTCTGTTTACCTATGAAATTGCCTATTAAAATTACAATAACCACCATAAAAATGACTTTTTTATGTCTCTCCTCTGAGAGGAAGTTTCAATTTACTGGTTCATGTGAAAATATCTTGCAAGTAATTGTAAATATTTTAGGTAGATTTACTCTGATATTACTTGATGTGTCAAATTCATTGAAAAAAAATGATCTAGTGAAATGTTAAAGAGAAACAATCAAGTTGAAATCTATTCAATTATTTAAAAAGGGGGAAGTCATTTAATATTCTGTACTAGTACAGAGCTCTTCCTTACAAATAGTTATGTAAATTCAGGTTTGAAAGTTGAATGTTCCCTTTTACTTCTGGTTTTTTCACAAGACCCCTAAAAATCATGAAAATGGTGGAGTAGGTGGAATTATCAGTAGACAGAGAGTCTTATCTTTGGATGGTTTGAACCAACATAACTGTTCAAAATGTGGGACTCCAGTCCAAGGCAGTCACAAATTGATCAAAGTCAAAGCCAAGCTGCAGGGGAGAAGGTGTTTTCTCTTTCTAATAATGTTGCTTTCATCACCTAAAACTTTCCAGCAGGCTGCATAAAACTGATCTCAGGTTAAATTTTGACCAATATTACAGGATTTCTGTGCAAATTTTACTTCCTGATCCAGGTCACAAATCAGTGGCACTGCTTTCCCTGTCCTGGGAAGAGCCCAGTCCATAAGGCAGGTCCATACACGGCTCAGAGCCCAAACAAGCCAAGGTGAAAGCCAGGCAAGGGCAGCAGGGCTGACCCACGGATCATCTGTTGGGCCAGGGGAGATGAAGTGAATCCCACATTAGTTTTAGTGCTCTCATGTTTCTCAGCTCTTCTAACTGTTGGGTTTTTGATTGTGGTAGCTGGAAAGAAAGCAGTTGCCAGCAGCAAGAGGCTGGAGTGAGATGAATGTTTGAGGTGTGTTGCAGGTGGTTTGGGAACCTGCTGTCTTGTAAAAAGTCTTCTGTGGTTTGTTCAGCCCTTTTCCATCTGTTTTGGGCTACTTCTGAAGATAAAACCGGATGTGGGCCTATGTCTTTTCTGGAAAAGAGGCTTACAGGCTTGGATTTTTTTTGGGAGGACCCACTTTATCTCTTTGCACTAAAATAAGGCCTTTTTCACTCACTTTTTATGGGAAGTAATTAGTCAAGGTCCATATAGGGGCCAATTTTGCAGGGAAATGCAGGTTTCCTGCCTCATCATGTGGGACTGAAGACAGGTGAGTGAAAAGGGAAGTCTGCACCTCTCGGAGCAGAAAGTCGATTTTTTTGTTGCTAATGGAAGAAAGTCAACTGCTATTTGTGCGTGCTCCTGGATTTTTTCTTGTGAGACCTACTGATCAAACTTTTTCAGCAATTTCATAACCTGAACTGGTGTTTCAAGTGCTGTTCACTGAGCTCCTGGAGGATGTGAGGGCATGTGACTTCTTTTCTGGGGCGAATCAGTGTCATTTGGCACCTTCTTTAATGATGTGGGCACACGTGGGCAGGGGTGAGGAAAGGACATGTGCCACCACTAAAAATTACATGGATAAAACTCAGATCCTGTTTCTTACAGAAGCCTCCCAGAGATGCTCACTGTTCAGCTGTTAAGATTGTTATTAAACTTTATGGACCATAAACCCCATGGAAACAAGGAAAGTGAACAACTATGCTATTACAATAGTGTCAAAACAGGAGACATATTTCATAGCCTCAAAACTGTAAGCCTGCCTTCATGCAGCATTTCAGCCCTCATGGGCTGCCTTAGACTAGTGTTTATTTAATCTCTAAATTAAATGCAATGTTGCTAATACATAAAGCCTGGAAAAATATGTTCCTTTTAGTTTAAAGTTCAGTTTCATAAATCTAGCTTTGCAGACTGCCTTCTGAAATGGGAGTTGATTTTTTTTTTTTTTTAATTTAAATATTTGTCAGACATCCATCATCTCTTAATATTTCCTGTCATGGGGATCTACTTAATTCCAAACTAAATCCATCTTGATTTTCACTAAATGCCCCGACTTGCTCAGTACAACAACAGAGTCCTGATTAGGGGAGACAGACAAACAAGGGGATGAAAACATCTTTGACACACTGTTGGGGGGTGGGAGGAGGAAGAACAAGAGATGCAAAATGCAGCCTGACTCAACAGGGCAGTGTATTTACTTTCAAATGTATTTATTTTAGAAAGGAACTGTCAAGCTCTGTGTGTAAGTGTGGTTTATTTAACATGTTAGCAGACCTGTCCCTTGTATGTGTATATTTGCCTTTCAGTGTCCTCCTGAAAATTGCTTTTGGCTGGGCCAAGTTACAACAGTTTAAATACCATCTTTCATGAAGGCACAGGAAATTTCTAACAACAGCACTTTAAAAAAATCCCCTGAACTCATATAGCAATATTTTAAAGACTGGGGAGCATGTATATCTGTAGGGATTTCTGTATTTTTTTAACCACCTCAGTGGTGGGAAACCCATCCATTCCCTTTTCTCAGAGCTTATTAGCTCTGTCATGTATAATGGAATATTTTAAGGTAGGTGAAGGTAGTGTCTAGTTTTGACATTCTTGACCTAAAGAAAAAGTGAAGATGCAGTGATGTTTGATTTTTTTGACTTTTAATTTTTTTTCTATTAAAGGGTAAATTCACCCAGATTGATTTTGGTTTTTTTTTCCCCTAAAGAGAGGCTAACATAGCAAAGTGGAGCTGTGCAGGAAAACAATAAAAGTAAAGGTGGTATAACTGATACTTGGTCCTGTAGAACACATTACTTATCAGACACTATCACATCCTGTGACATTGCTGGTTTCTCCATGATTTTTGGGTTACTGCTCTGTTGAGAAGTGTTTTTATATATTTGGTGTTTGGTTTTTTTCACTCCAGCATCCGAAAGAGATTTCAGAATCTGAAAACAGATAATCAAGTTTAAAAAATAATGACTACCACGTTTAATAAGAACAGAAACTTAATATTTCTCCTTTCCCTTCCTCTAATGATGATTAATAAAAAGGCTGCTCCAGCGTGACCTGTCCCTCCTCCCACACACACGCTTTCCTTTTTTCTGCAGCCTGCTAATGACTATCACTGTAATTGTTGGACGCTGTTGATCACAGGAAAGGAATGTATTTCATGCTGCTGTTTATTTTGGGTCTATAAAGCTGATATTCCCGTGATTCTTCCTATCTGAGCTGATTAATTGCCACCAAATTAGGTCCTGTGCTTTGAAGGGATTTAACCTATTGTTTTCTGTTTGTGGCAAACGTGTCAGTGCTGGTGAGGGAAGTTTGTTGCCCGTGTGTTATCCTGGTTTCTTTCTCCTCAAATGTGATTGCCTGAGTAGGGTTTAAAATATTATGAGCCTGCAACTGGAAACAATTTTTCATGTGACTGGGAGGTTATTTTTCCTAAGCACCTTGCTAAGTGTGCATTGATAGCATTGCACGCAAACTGACCTACTATACTGTGCTTGCTGGCAATTACATTATTTATTTGAATTTATTGGGAGCTGTTTCTTAAGGAGTGATAATATTATCTAGTGTGTCCTGCTGAGAGAATTGTTTGTAAACATGCCAAGAGAAACTAATGTAGAAAACACTTGAAACTGGTTCCTCTCTGAAAATCAGAGGGGGAAATAAGCTGAGGGGTATATCTAAATATTTATACGTATACACTTTTTTAACTAGGTAAGCAATTCATATGAAAATGTCCGGGCCAAAAGAGTTTCTGTGCCAGGAAGACCTGTGTTCTTCCCCAAAAGACTTGTGTTCCTCCCCAAGTGCTTCTGTTGTAAAGTGTCTTGTTCCTTAAGTGGGCATTATGTTACTGTGTTTTATAGGTACCTTTCCAGAAGAAATTTAATTACATCGTCATTTTAGATGGTAAGAATAAGCTCCACAATATACAGTTCCCAAAAAGTGAATTCATTTTTAATGTGCCATCTGTTGCTGCGATACAATACAAAGATAAATAGTTGAAAAAGAGAAACAGAATTGACAAGAAAGAGAAATGGGTTTTGATTTGCCCTTTCATCACGCACATAAAACAACATAAGCTCAATCAATGCACAGAAATGAAAGCTAATACATAATAACCATTGGTCCTGAATTTTCCCCACCTATTGTTTCAAGTCCTAATTAAGAAAGAGGAGATGGGAGTTCGTGCAGCTCCTGCTGCCTGCCCAGGCTCAGCTGCCCCACGTCGGGCTCCTGGGGGATGTGGGGAGGCTGAGAACTCTCCCACCCTGCTGGAGGTGGGCTGGTTGTGCCACGGCTCCATTCCTTGGGAAAAGGGAGAACCAACACGTGAGAACTCATAAAAGCCCTTGCCAGGAAGGTTTAATCAGCGCTTTTTATGAAAAGGGTGTTGATGGATAGTTTGGGATCCTTTACCAGAGAGATCCCCCACTCTAATGCCGTGCTTTTAGACAGCTTAAAGCTGTGATTAATATTTAGCAAAGTGATGTATGGGGAGGCTTGAAAGCTGAGGTTATTTACTACGTATAATTAGCTATGGTTATTATTTGTAAAAGACACTTTGTGGATTCTAGATGTAAGTAACAAAGCCCAGTAAGAGGGTTTTTATTAGTTATAAAGATAAGTTAGTATCAAAAAGGTGTTCTGTAAAGCCCATTATTCAAATGTTTGAAAAGAAATATTGAATGAAATTATAAGCATAAAGCCTTCCTTCTTCAGGGACACATGCTTCTATAAAGATTTTCTGGTGAGATAAGTTTGTCTATTCCTCATCTTCCCTTCCCTCCTTGTGTTTAAAATGAACTACCTTTCAGAGACATCTGTGTGTAGACTCTCAAAGCTTTAAAGGAACAACAGGGTAAGGAAATGAGCATTGTTAGCTCAGTGAAATAAATTCCACCTGACACTTTAGGGTGACATTGCTTGCTTCAACAGGAGGAGAGTAAAGAAAGAAATTCTATCTTTCCTATGATAGGAAATATCCCTTTATTATCAGACCCAAAGTATATTAAATAATAATAACAAAAAAAAAATAATTTGCCACTTTTCCCAGGTTGCTGAAGTGCCATATTGAAGAAATGGGAAAGTTGTTTAAATAAAGCACTTGGTATGTGTCCTTTCTCATCAGCACTTTTTAGGGTCAAGTGGTAAAAGAGTTAGATATGTAGAATTTGGTATGTTTGAGGTTCCCCTCTTCCTCTGAGAGCTAGACACCTCAGAGAGTTGAAGACTTCATAAATAACTCAGGATAGAGATTGTGTTGGGGTTTTTTTGCTTTATTATAACAAAAAAAACCCCAAACCCCCAAAAAACCAAACCAAACCAACCAACCAGACAAAAAAAATAAAAAGAGAAAAAAAATCTCTAAGTATTGTGTGGCAGACTAGGGATAAATAGGGAGGCATATTTTGCTATGGATATTGTGGTAAAATTGGGTAATTGGAAGGGAGGTTTGTGCCTGATTTAAAAAGGTTTGGAGCAGTTCCTATCCCAGGTAGCTCTTAAAATTGAAAGACCCCTTGGCATCTGCTGCATAAGAAAATTTTAACTTGGCCTTGAGAACCCATATGCAAATTTCCTTGAAGCACTCTCAGCTTATTTATCTCTCTTCCATTTAGTGCATATCAACCAGATTTCAGGAATTCAGCAAATCTGATCAATTAAATTCTACACATGATATATATTAAAAAATATATGTGATATAAATTTAATGATGTGATAAAAGTCTTGCTTCTGATTGGGGCTCTATCCCACTAATCTTGGTGATTCCTCCTTTAAAAGTTAGTTGTTTTGGGAAGAAAACGAAGGAGAGATGGTGCTGGTGATGCTTTCTCATGGCTTTATTACATCTGTACATCCTTCTGTGCTGATCATGACAGTAATTCCAAAGAACACTTTCTGACTTCTGTACTGAAATACGTGTGGGAATAATGGAGTTTTGTTGTGTCTGATCTCAGGTTGGCTTTATTATGCAAAACCAGCGAGCAGCTTCTAGTGCTCAGAGAAATCCTGGTGGAACATATTAACAAAAGCGTGAACAATTACTCTTTACTGACTGTCAAACGATGCAAGCCTTGTCCTCAGTTACAGGGAACATGGTTTAGTTCTGTTTTATGTTGTTGTTGTTGTTGTTATTTAATTGTGGGGGAAAGAAGTTTTCCTTCATACCTCTCTCTTCGTCTCAGTCTCATTCATATTCTCCTCTTCTCTTCCCTTTCCTTTCTTTCCCCTTTTGTTTTCCTACAGATTTCTAAATCTGATTAGCAATCACTACAGCCTGAGAAATAGGCCATTGTTTCCATCCAAAATTTGCATTTATCTCCACTTAGGCCTTTTTAGCAGAGGGGTAATAAAAGAAAACATTTCAGTAATTTTTGAAGAATTATGTTATCTTGTTTTTTTGATTTTCTTTTTTAAGCAAGAATTTATTTTTTTGACCTTTATAATGAGGATATTTAGCTCTGCAGGAAAAACTGCTTTTTGAACAGACATCTTCAGAAATGTGCTATATCAAAATGGCTACATTCAGGAGGCAAAATAGCCTCATTTGTTTTACTGCTTTTCTTCAGTGATTAACACTGTTGCTGAGAGTTCTAGTTTAATTTTTGCTGTTTCAATTTCAGAAGAGTTTGGGAGTATTTATCAAGGTTTAGACAGAGTTAGAAGTTTGAGAAACAGCCTTCAGTAAGTACTTATATAGTTTATGAATTCTTTGTATTTTTGCTGTGCAGAGTTAATAGACTGAACAAAATAGCTGTGTATAGTATCAAACCATTCAGTCCAGCTATGGTACTAGAAGGATTATCTATAAAATTAGTGTTTGCATCTTGATTTTTGGTGGAGTTTTTTTTTCCCCTCCCCTATCTTCTGGCAGGGGGCAGCAGGCAGATATGTGCTTATTTCAACTTTATGCCCTAAATGGAGAGAGCATGACCATATCCAGTGTTCACCTTCAGGGGGTGAGGAAAAGCCTGTGTGACAAATCTCCTCTTTCCAAGACGCGGAGACAGAAGAATATATGTAAAAAAATAAAATGCTAAAAAATCATCTGACCTCCACTTCCCCCTCCTTTTTTTTTTCCCCCCAGAGGAAAAACTTAGTGCAAAGCCCTTGGTTTTAAAGATGAGACTTTTGTGTGTATGTGGCGGTGCTTTTG
The DNA here is from genome assembly GCF_036250125.1 of Pseudopipra pipra. Taxonomy (NCBI): domain Eukaryota; kingdom Metazoa; phylum Chordata; class Aves; order Passeriformes; family Pipridae; genus Pseudopipra; species Pseudopipra pipra. The sequence continues at coordinate 3,559,318 of NC_087562.1, forward strand.
CTCTAAGGAGACTGGGAAGGCAAATCTGATAAAGGAAGAATAAACCTCTGTTCTGATCTTGCTGGGAGCAGCTTAGTTGTCAGCAGCTTTTGCAACGCTTGGCGTGTATTCAGCTCTGTAAAGCATCTCTTCAGACTCTGATTTCTACCATCCCTTTAGCAAATTTTAGTGCTGTACAATTCTGTTAAATATTTTTGTCCTAATCGTTCCTCGTAGCCGCGTCTCAGGACCGTGAGCTGCATTCCCAAATTCTCACGTGAGGCTTCTGTTAGTTTGACCTTCCTTATCAGTGCTGCTCTGACTGTGGCTGCACTGAGACTCCTCACTGCTGGAGTGAGAGCTCGTGGTTGTGGCAGCTGCATGTTTTTCTAGGTCCAAAACAAAACTGTTCCCTGGCACCTTTGCAGCACCTCTGAGTGGTGATCCAGGTGTTGAGCTCCCATCCCAACCCACCACAGACGCTTCGTTTCCGTGTTGTCGAGCCTCTGTGAGACCCCAGTGTAGCAGCTTGCAGCTTTGGAAAAGACTTTTCTCCAGGAAAAGATCAAATTCTATTACCTGCTTCACAGGAAAATATTCTGCCTTCCTTAGAGTGGTTTTGTTTGGAACTTTTACAGACAGTTCAAGTTCAGGCCAAAAAAGAGCAAAGACTTGATGAGGAGCGGCTGAGAGAGCTCAGAGGGTTCTGCCTGGAGGAAAAGAGGCTCAGGGGAGGCCTTATCTCTGTCTGCAACTCCCTGTTGTAGCCAGGAGTTGTAGCCAGGTGGGAGTCAGTCTCTTCTCCCAAGTAATGAGCAATGGCACAAGAGAAAACGGCCTCAAATTGTGCCAGGGGAGGTTTAGGTTGGATATTAGGGAAAATTTCTTCACTGAAAGGATTGTGAGGCATTGGAACAGGCTGCCCTAGGGAAGTGGCTGAGCCACTACTTCTGAAGGCATTTGAAGACGTGTGGGACTTAGGGACATGGTTTAGGTGTGGCCTCGGCAGTGCGTGGTTAACAGTTGGACTCGATGATCTTAAAGGTCTTTTCCGACCTAATTGATTCTATGATTCTATGCAAATCTGATGTATTTGCAGTAGTAGTGTTGTGCTTATCCTGATGGGTTAAGAAGCTGTTCTCTGCTCCTCCAAACCCCTGTTTTGCTGCTGGAAAGCTTTATGGCCGGGCAGTCGGTGCTGCAGGAGCTCAGCAGCTTGGTGGCACTCAGAAGTGTTCTCCCCGGGTTTATTTCTCCGTATTTGGCTGTACAGCAGCTGTCTCCCTGGAGCATGAAGGTTGTGAACTTGATTGCTCCTGACCTGGCAGGTGTCTGTGGGAGCTGAACCCTGAACACAGAAGAGAAAGAGAAAAAAAATAACTGTAAAGCTAATTTTATGTCCAACTAACAATTAGATTCTGGTAGGGTAGTGCAGCGAGGAATATTCCTGGCTCCATAAGTTGTTCTGAATGTTGGAGCTGAAGACTGTTCCTTAATAAAATGTGTGACAGCACAGAGTGGGACACCAGCATATATATTTTCCATTTTGCTTGCTTTGTTATTAGGCTTTGGTTAAGCTTGATTAACTGTCTGTGTCCAAGGTTTTATATATGTTTCCTTTTTTAGCTGCAATAGAAAACAGTAAAAGTGTGTTTTGCTGTGAAAAGGGAATGTTCTGTTCACTTAGTAATTAAAATGGTATTGAGATGAAAATGCTGTAAATATATCATGGAAGATAAGGGGACTAAACACCAGAGGGACAAATTATCATAGATCCAGGTGTGTTATTTTAATTATCCTATCTAATTCAGTATCTTAGATACCAGTTTATGAAGTGATCAGACTAGATAATAATGTTTGAGTTGATGTTCAACTTGTAAAAAGGCCACAGCAAATTATATAATGTTATACCTTTCTGTAAAATCAGTCAACAATGTTCAGGTATAAAAATTGAGACCAGGGCCACCATATGGGCTTGTCTTGCACATCTGACAGGCAGATGGGTGTCTGTGTACAGCTCAGTCATAAAACAAGTGCTTTAAACTTCCACCAAATATGTTCATTTTTTTTCCAAGCCTCTGTGTGATTGTTCTATTTGTCACCTTTTTTTGTATTTCTTCTTACTCCAGTTTAACAGAACCTGTGGGGTTTTTTATATCTCCAAATGACAATGCACATCTGGAAAGCACATATCAGTCATCAAAATAGCTCCAAAAGGAAGGTCTGGATTTTAGGCAGCTCAGTCAGACCAGAGGGGACCTGGGAGATCATGGCCCTGCTAATGATAAACAGGGACAGAAATTCTGCAGCATCAGTAAGGGGATGCTTTGTGCACACCAGCCAAAGCCAGGCGTACCTTGTTCTCATTCTGCTACAGGAAAATAAATATAAACATATTACAGCACCTGAGCACCCCCTGCTCTCTGGCCACTGCAGTCCTTGGTGCAAATGAGGCTGTTCCTTGCTTGCAGGGCTGTGTCCTGCCACTTTAGCCTTTGCCAGCACAAGACTTTGACTCTCATAAAATGTCTTGAATTTGAGCCTGGAACAAACTATTTTTGCCTTGTTTTTATCTGTTTTGAAAGCACTTCAAAGTGGAGTTTTAGGCTGTTACACTGAGGTGCTGCTGCGACTGCAGGAGGGACTGACACAAGTGGTTTGTTTTCTTGAAGAGCTGAGGAATTTAAGAGCTGCAGGGGAAGGAGGAGGAAAAGGGGAGGATGCACATAAATGTTTAAGACATAAATTAAGGCAGCCACAGGGCTGTGATGACTTTTGTGTCCAATCTCCAAGCAGATTTCTATGGTCCTGCTGTTTGTGAGTTCCATTCCTTCAAATGTAGTTCTCTTTACAATGAGAACCCTTTTTTCTCTAAGTACCTTTGACCACCTTTCCCACTGGGCCTGCACTGCGTGGATGGGGAAGAGGTGTTGGTGTGTGTGTGTTTTCCTGGGTATTGCAGGGCTTGGGCTTTGAGTTGTTTTTCATATGAGTCCTACTTTCAAGGGATCTGGGGCATGTGCTTAAAATTGAGTCAGTATTCCAACTTGGATGAAATAACATAATGACTGTGGGCATGTTCTAGTTTGTGTTTCACACTAAAGCTCCAGTCGGGAATTGAAAAGAGAATGCTAATTGCTCTGGCCTCTGGTTATGTGGTATACATGCCTACAAATGCATTTTGTCCTTTGTAAATACACATTTACATAAAATATTCTTTATATTTGTCTTCCATTAAAGGCAGAAGTTCAGTAGCAGTGTCCCTGGCCTTCTGTTTCTGCCTGTCATTCCTTTCTGCCTTCAAAATCTTCTTGCTTTGAAGTAAATAACCGTTTTTGCTACAGATGTCTTAGTGCTATAGAGAGCTGTTAAAGTAATTGTACCTACTTCCAAAATGTATGAAAAATGAGAATTCCTGAGAAAAGGTTTTGACATCTTCTGAAAAGATAATAACAGTGTAGGCTAACAGGGAGAAAGCTGTACACTTTACTTTCAGTTTGATCACTTATTTTATACCTGTGCATTACTGTTTCTTTAATGTTCACATATAAAATTCAGTTAAATGTTGTTCCTAAAAGCTGCAGGCAAACTCTTCTGAAAATACCAAGATAATGAACTTGAACCTGAGCTTTCTCCATCAAAGAAATCATTATAGACAATGTGTTTTAGCTTTTGGCTTTATTCAGTTTAAATTCACATTTTCTCTTCCATGGGAAGAAGAAAGTGCATCTTTAAGAGGAGGTGTTTGTTAAATCAATATATACCTGTTGGTATTGCTAGGAATTGCCTTTCTGCTTTCAAATTGCTGTACAAAATACCTGAGTAGGCATAATGTCAAGAATGGAAATAATCAAAGTGTATTTAGGACTCGCTTAAAAAAATCCATTTAAAAAGTAGGAATGTGTTTTTCAGGCATTTTAAGACCATAAATTGAAACACAGGTATTTAAATTATTTTTCAAAGAGATTCAAAACTGTAGTGTATTTGCATAGCTACTGAGTGAACTTTTTTGTCCTCAGCATTTAAGTTTTCTAGCAGTTCTGTATTTTAGAAGACTCCAGTGCCCCATAAAAAGCAAATATTCAATTTTTCAGTTTCTAGGCACTGAATATTTTCCCTTCTGCTGGATTTGTTTTTATAACAGTAATTTATTTTAAAAAGAAAAAGGGAGAGAAAGTGAGAAACTAAAGAAATGAATGGAAGATTTTGGAAAAGGTCATTAAACAAGCTCTCTAAAATCTGATAGATACTGTCAAACGTTAAAATAAATATACTGCCGTGGTAGAGAGGAGGTGAGTGGGGGCCCAAGCAACACAGCTGCACAGAGCCTACACTTTGCTACCTAAACTTAACTGAAGCACTGCCATCTGATTTCATTAGCAAGAGGATTCAGAAGGTAAATGTTTGCAGTAAGAGTAACAAAACTACTTCAATTTTTACCAGTCAACAGCTACAGGGGGCTCTCAAAGGCCACTCACAAGGGCTGAGGCTCCACATTTGCCAGCACAGAACATCCCTATAGAATTTTATTTGTTTATTTTTTTTTTTACTCTTCCTTCAGAATCAAAAAGCGTCCAGCAATCGCTGATCTTGAAAGAAGAATGTTGGAGCCATGGTCTGAGTGTGATTCATCCTGAGTAACAGATCAAGTAGCCTTGGAAAAAGAAACTTTTAATACTGAAGTTTCATATATTTAGACTTGCGTGGGTTTGGTGGTCGGTTGTTGTTTTGGAGGGGGGGTTCAGTTTAGACTAACTACAAGGAACCCAAGAGGCACTGAATGGGCTGCCAAGTATTAAAAATGATGGAAAAAAAGTGTGGTACAACTAACTCACCCTTTGCATCCTGGGGTGCCCAAGGCTGCATCCACCCCCTGCAGAACACCCCGGGGAGACCTTCTGCTGCCACCTCTCTGCCTGAGCCTGTGCAGAACCCGGCAGACAAAAGTGACATTTATGTCCATTCCTGCAAAACCGGATCACAAAAGGCAGGCAAACACCCTTGGTTTTCAAAACTAAGCTACTTTCTACTCTCTCACATGGTCTATTAATGCTCCAGGCAATTAATGTCACCTCTATTTTGTTTGTATTGATCCTTGGCTTGCTCATTCTCTCGTGCCTTGTTCTGTGCCAAGTCGTGGGCCAGCCTTTCTTCATCTTGACTCGGTCAAAAAGGAGACAGAGTGTGTACTGGAGCACAGTAATTTGGGTGATGGAGAGTTATTTGTAGTGATAAACTCCTGTCCTGCAGTATGCCCCTCTTGTCCCCACCATTGTTCCTTGGGGGCCGGGATCCTGTTGGAAGATACCTGTCCTAATTCATGTTAGGAAGAAATCTGATCATTCTTAAAGGCTGGGGGTTCGTCAATCAGGATGATCAAGGCAGTTTGTGTATTGAAGTTTTAGTCAGTTTATCAAACACAGGGAAACTGGGAGCATTGTCCCATCAAAGCTTCCAGCCCTACTTGAAGGAGGAGTCCTGCCTTTGGCCTGGAGTTCGCAATGGGAGATTCTCTCTCGGTGTCCACAGACACCAAAATTATTGCTCCTTTCTGCCTTCCACAGCTGGAGAAGGCATGAACAGTGGGCTGCAACTTCTTCCAGTAGGTAAAGTTTTTAAGATTTTGCACTTTGATATTTGACAGTCTCTTTTCATGGTAGTTTCAAATACTGGTAGTTTCACCAGGAAACAAACAAACAAAAAAGCCACCATGATTCCTTCTGAAAAAACATGTTTTGGCACTACAATAAAAAATTTTTGGGGTTCGGGCTTTTTTAGAGCAACCAGGTTTACAAACCTCCATGCACACAATTGACTGGGGAATTTATATGCTTCAACAAAAAGCATGTTTTTAAATTTCTATATAATCATTGCATTATATAAAAAGTCTTTGATGCAGATTTTAAGTTTTGGGACCTATTTTCTGTAATTACATTTAATAAGGGCTCTATCCTGTTGATGCTCCAACAAACATCATCCACTTTTGTTCAGATCCACTTGCAAAAATCAAGTTCAAAATAGAGTGAATTTTAGCAGTTCCCTAAATACAGTATTCCTATTCCATATTGTACACATGGCTGCAACCTTCAAGAAAAAACAAAATGTTAAAACAGCATAGTAAGGTAATAACCATCTTGCCTGGAGTTATCCAGCAGCACAGGATGGTCTTTTTTAGTTTGTCACCTCTCTTGGTGGAAAGCAGTCATTCTCTACTGCCTAAATCAATTGGGTTTGGTGTTCTCATCTCCACTGGTTTAGCAATGCTGCTTTCACAGTTCTGCTGTGTTTTAGAGTTCCATTCCTGCAATCTGTAGCCTCAGGTGTGACATAAAAGCTCATGACTATAACGAGTTTGGGGTTTTTCCATTGCTTCCAAGAGTAATATGGCTCTGGGAGGATGGAGAGTGAACAGCCAAGGCAGCAGTCCTGGAGATGATGAGTTGGGTTGATAAAGCAATACAGCCTGGTTGTATTTCCAGAAGAATTCAGAATATCATCTAGGAAGTGTTAGCAATAAGACTTTCACAATGTGATAAAATCTTACATCTGTAGAGAGAAATGATGGCTGGAACATCTTGTGGTTTTGTTGTTCTTTTTTCTTTTCTTCTTCTTTTGGTGATATTTTATGATTTCTTATGTTTCATGGTTCTTTTTTTGTTTTCTTTGTGTAATCTGTGCTACAGGCACAGTTAGGGCTCCATGTATTGTGAGAGATTGTACCTTCCATAAGTGTGCAAGGACTGTAGATTTTATTTTTTTTTTCTCCACCCTTCCCAACAGACTTCGTCACAACCTTGTACCCCTAGAAATAAATACATATTTTAGGGAGCAATGTTTCTCTGTCACTCTGGAGGCAATCTGGTATTTGCACCTTCATGCTAGGTGTGGAAATGCACTGAGCACACCTATGTGTGACCTCTGATGTTTGTTTATCCTGATTTATGAGATCCCATGCATACTACAGGGAAGAAAAATAAATATGCAAAGTGCCAGTAGACTTTTAATGGAGTTACCCAGTATTTCTTCACAGAGGCTGACCTTGAAATTGCTTTTCATGCACAAGTCAAAATATGTAAATTAAGATCTCAAAGTGACAGTTCAAAACATGTATATAGTTTGTAAAGTTCTTGCCAAAGCCATAGAAATTTCATGTTCTACAGAGGCCATTCATCAGCCTCTGGAACTGTGTGTAGCAAAGTGTAGAAAAATGGCATTGCTCAAGCACTCAGAGCGAAATTTGGTCAAAACGCTAAATTTCACTTCAGCAGGATGAGAAGTCTGCCAAAATTTGCTCATGAAATCTGTGACCATGCTGCTACTCCAGTGTAGAGCTTCCAGCTCCCTAACAAAAGCAAAAACTAAGCAGGTATCTAAAATTGACTGATCTATGCCTAATTTTCTTTAATGACTGTTCAGAGTGTCAGGGAAGGCAAACCAAGCAGGACAACCCCCTGTTCCAACATGAAATGAGAAACTCGTGGGGCTTCCATCTCTTCCTTCCTAAATAGTGCAAATAATATAAAACCCTTTTAAATATTTCTGTTGGCTGCATTTACACGTCAAATGCTCCCAGAAACATTTTCATCTCATATTTTACCTCTTGATTTCCCTGTACTCCCATTCTCCAAGCGTTGCTTCTGATGGTTTTCGGTCCCAGCTCAAAACTTTTCCGTAATATTGAGGAGAGTAAGTATTTTCCTCTTTACCCTCTGCCATTGTTTGCAGCATAAAAAATCAGTAAAATGAATTTCAGTTGCGTTTATGATTAGTCCCCGTCTACAGCAACCACCACATTTGGCACGGAAACGTCTGCTGGAAGCAGCCTTGCAAATAAACAAGCAGATAGACTGGGATGGGGAACAGATGAGTAGGAAAAAGCTGGGTTCCCAGTGATAAGTCTATTGTGGGGATGGGAGAGAAAATTCAGGCAAAAACATTTGGTTATGTGGCAGTGCAGAGGATCAGGCATACATTATAATTAATGCCACCAGCGCTAAAAAGGCATCAGGGATGTAGTAGGTGTTGATTGTTTCTTCTCTCTGTTTATACTCATTTCCTCTCCCTTGCAGCTGTGTGGCTGTGCCAGGGAAAGCCCCCGAGAGCGAGCTTTAGCTGCTGCTCCTCTATAACTGCATCATTACCTCACTCCAAACAAAGTCCTTTTTTTTTTTTGTCAATAGAGGATGAAAACATTATTGGATTCAGGAGCTCACAGTGGTCCTGTACACAGCTAGGGATGAGGAGGATAGATTTATGAAATGGACCATTTCAAATGGCATTATCTTCCCACAGTGAGGAACACCTTTCATAAATCATGGGAGAGCACTTGGAAACTAAAGCATTTGTTATTTCTGCCATATATTGTATTTGCATCCTCCACCATGTGATCTTGGGATGGAGGGAGAATCCTCTGTTTTTTCTTCCCTAATAATTAGGGCTTTTTATCTTACAATTACAGGAAAATTCAAAACAATATGAATTTTTAACTTATTTAACAGTGTTTAGCTGTGGACACACACTGAGCCTCAGTTTTCTGGTTTGGGTATGAAGCCAACTATTTCTTACATACTTCCAATATTGCAGGGCATTCTCTGCCTCATTATGTAGCAGGAGGTCAACTGGGAAGAGGAGTTCAAGTACAGACAAAAAACTTGTTATTTTTTAAGGCTGCTGGGTTAGTGCTATTTTATGGGTATTTTTGCTTCTTAAACTCAAAGACCTTATTTTTGCTTCATTAATAAAGCTGTCTCTGACGCCTTTTGAACTCACCAACACCTATATATTGTACGGGGTGGGTAGAGAGTTCTTTCTGTTTTGTCAGGATTTTTCCTGGATTTTCACAACCCAATATTGCAATAATTTTACCAGTGAATCTGACACCACTTGGGATAAATGTAGGTCTCCATTAAACCTGTAACTAGCCTGATGTGAAAAGTCAACATTTATTACACAGTATTATTTGTGTGGATACTTTGAAATCATCCGTTTGCTCCGGAGAGGAAACTTTTGAGAATGCTACGAGATAGCAACTTGTCATTACCTGTAATGAGCCAAGGAGAAAGGCCTTGATTTTGGGAAACGTGTTTTGACCAGAATTGATAGAAAGATCAAGGTGATGGTAGTTGAAGCAAAAATTGCCTGTGTTTAAGAATAGAACAAAAGAAGGCATGAGTTGAATATTGAAGTGTGTGTTCAGAATATTACCGAGAAATTAAAAAAAAATATTATATTAAATAATTTCTAATTTGAACCTCCCCAGTACTTTGAAGTTGGGAAAGGTCAGACTTCCTGCTTACTGCCTTAATTCTGCCTCCCCATGTACCTCTGTTAAAATTATTTTTTTCTATTACACCATTCCATGTCTTTACACCCCAGTGGAAGCATATCATACTAAAAACAAAGGGCAGACTGTAGCAAGACAAAAGGGTGCTGTTTCTTAAACTTGGCTACCTGGCATTTTTTTTTGACAAATGAATGTGGGAAAGGTGGCTTAGTGTTTTTAATACATACATTTTTTTTTAGAGAGTCCGTGTTAAAGTGACAGAAGTTGCATAATTTTAATAATTTGTAATTAATAGAATACTGAATGAAATGTGTTTATTTCCTTATAGACATTATTTTTTTTTTTCTTTTCTGGATGTGCTTACAAAAGCCTTTATTAAGGCCAGAGCATAGATGAGAGAAGCCTCTCGCTGCCAACATGAAGCCCAGAGCTTCCTCTGCAGTGGAAACTGAGAGATCAAGTCAAGGTCAAACTCACTATTTATTCCTGAAATTTCTGCAGACACTGTTATTTAGATGTAATGAGCCCTGCTTGGATCCGGTTTGGAAAGATACAAAAGCTTTGAACTTTGAAGTTGGGAGGCTCCAGTTACATACGTGGGTATCTGAACCCTGAATCTGAAGGCTTGGCATTTTAGATGTTGACTTTCCACAGGGTTTAGGAGAACTTGTTCCTGTGATAGTGAAAATGTGTTTTGCTGAGGGCTAAGAAACCCTTACCAGGGGTATAATCTTACCTGGTCATGGGCACTACTCTGCTGTGCTGCTCCTGTGTTCACTGAGCACGTAGATGTGCTAGGGGAGAGAGAAAATGCATTTTATCAACTGTGCCAAAAATGTGTATTAAAGCTGTAAGTGGCATTCAATTCAGCAATATGCCACATTGTATTTTTATATGAGTAAACAGGAGATGATCGTGGCTGAAAAAACACACGCTCTTTCCCATAACATGTGGGAAGCTGGTATAGGAGTTTGTTGAATACAGATAGCAGCAGCTTCTTGTGGGAAATAATGGAATCTTTTCTTCTGCAGATTTCTTAAAAGGCTTGATATATAATAATATTGGTTATGTCATTACGGCAGAAGAATTGCTTTTCTAGCTGAGCTGAGGTATTGAACAGTAGTGTGTATAATGGATAAAAATGGTTCTCCTGGATAAGGAGAGACAAGTATTGTCACCCCTGTTTTGAGGTGTATGTATAGTGTATTTTTCCTTTTTTTTTTTTCCTGACATCCATTATGAGGGCACTGTGTGTGAATTTTTTTTTTTTGCTGGTGTCAGGCTTTGAAGATCTGTACTTTGTAGCTGAGATCAGGAATTCCCCATGTACTGTTCTACCTCAGCACCTACCCAGTGAATGGCAGGTAGTAATTTTACCTGTGTTAGTATATGGGTATCACCACTTTGTTTTAATGCTTCAGTGTTTAAAGCTGTTAAATAAAGCTAGGATTCATCAAGAGCTGTATTAATAGAATTGTCAGGTAGCTGCAGTGCCTCTGATTTAAATGAGTAAGCAACACCTATGGGCAAATGATCTTTCTGCACACAGAAATTAATTACAATTCAGGACTGATGAACTTTTATGAGCTAGTTAATTTTTAAAAGATGCTGTGTATGGTTTATTGAAATTAAAAGAAAGTGACAGCTTTCTGCCCCTACCCTCATAAAATTCTGTCCTGCATATAATATTGACCTAATTTAGTTCAAAGACGATGGATCTCCTCTCTAACACTTCATTGTGTAAAGGCCAGTTGAAGGTTTCAGTACTCTTCAAGTAAACAGAAAAGCTTCTTGCTGGTTATCCATGTTGTGCTGGCTTATATCAGTAGACAAGCTCTAAACTCCTCCATCCTTTGTCCTTGATTACCCTCAAAATAACTTTTTAAACAAAGTGCAGTTTAAATTCGGCATCAGGTTACAAAATACCCATTTATAGAGTGTTATGAATGAATATTGATTATAAAACAGTGCACCATATACCACAGGATTGCAGATATTTTTATGGTGTGGATCTTCTCCTGGTGGAAAGATTTCATGGGCCACTGCCCTCCCTAATTATGACTGCAGGACACAGCTCACTTCCCATTCAAACCGGGACCACATTGTCTTTTATTCGTATTCACATAACGTTCTTGTGGGAAAGTAAAGCAGCAGCTTATGAGAAAAGGTAATATTATGAAGGCATTTTGGTTGGTACTGTCCCAAGAATCTGGCTATGGGTTGCTGCTGTTTAAGTCAGTTGTAAAAAGCAAGTTACTTTGAGCAATGCCAAGCAGCGAATTTACTTCTTTTCTTACTACTCTTATGAGTCTGCCTTCCTCCAATGACCTTCACAAACCCACAGACCTTTCAAACCTCTGTTTTATGGTCAAAATTTTGTAGAAACCTATTTTTTTGGTCCTGAAGTTGCCTTTTTTTGCTGTGATACTTCACCTCCTTGACCAGCGTCAGGGGTTTTTGTAGAAACCTCACAGACCAAACCAGTGTTGTGTGATTGCTGTTGGACTATCCAGTGCTCCACTTCAGCCAGCATGGATCTGTAAGGAGTCGTCTTTCTGGGGTTCAATGCCCCAATAACATCTAATCAATCTTTTTAATTAACCTGTCCAATAGACAGGACAAGAAATTAGCCTTCTCTTAAGTACTTAAAATGCCTAGCAGAGAAGTGGAAAAAGTCCAAAGAAATGTGAAACCAGGATGGCACTTTTCACACCCAGCAGGTGAGTCTGATAAATATTATACTTTCTGAAGCCACTTAAATTTTTACTTCTTGCCTGTGCCTGAAGCAATAAAGACAGAAACACTGATATTTCAAAATTTAAGGAAAAATAAACGGGAGCAAGAAGACTCCTGCATTTGTGTCTCACCCTATAGCTAAATTTCTGCATCTGTTGTAGGACAGGTACATCAAGGATTTTCAGTATAAGCTCAGATGAGATTGAAAAGGTGTTTCCTCTTCTTTTGGAAGGTTCTATTGAGAAAACATCAAGCACAGCTGCTCCAACTGAACGTTCGCATGAGGAATGTTAATTTTCATGCTTCAATACAGAAATCTCAAGTTTCCTGGGTGAATTAGCTGCTAATGGATTTCTAAAATGTACCACCAGTGGCGTGGGAGAATGTAGTCTGTGCTGAGGCCAGAAAACACAGGCTGTAATCAGATAACCTGTTATTATAATAAAGCCAGGGGATAATACTTTGCATTGCTCAGTATAGTAATTGGTCTGCCCTGTATCCTACAGGCTTTGGCACTATAAAAAATGATGGTTCACCTATCAACTATTTATAACAGTTTTTATTTCCTGTGTATTCTAAATTGAAAATGTAATTTCATATCTATAAAAGTGAAGTATATAGAAGTGTCCCAAAATAACATGTTAGGCTGCTTTCACAACCATTTCAGGGTATTGGTCTTCTCTGGCAAAGCTCTGGTTGATTTACTTTGCGGTGGGTATATAATAATGTCATTGACAAAACACTAGTAATTAAAGAACTGTTTTTCTTAGATTACAGTTTTGTGACCAAGGACAGGCTGCAAGAAGTCAAAGGAATGAACAGAACCTGATGATTTTCAGAACAGGGCAGGGACAACGTGCAGTCACTTGAAAACCCACCAGATCAGAGTGTTTGTTAGGTTGTTTCTCTTTTTATGAAACAGTTATTCTTTAAGTCGGTCAGTTACTGTCTTCCTGTTTTTCTGTGGTCACTGTATATCCACTGCATTTTTTTGGGATAGACAATTTTTTATGAGTTTAAATGTGCACCCATGTGGACACATACGTGTGGTTTTTAGCGTATAGCTGTGCTGCAGTTACTTATTTAGCTGAATGGCACAGCACATGTGTGCACTTCTCCCTGTACTTCAGCCTGGAACCTGCTGCTGTGGTGCTATTTTTGTTAACATCTGTGCTTTTATGACAGCTGGTTTTGTGTTTTCATGCTTATTGTTTAGCTTGCCTACATGTTTGTCAGCCAGTGCCTCCCACTAACTTTTGAACTCAAGCTCGTTTCAACCAAATAGGTCTGAAGTCTCAAGATAGCTGAGTTTCTCCTAAATTACAGAAAGCTGGCAGTTAGGCAGCAGACACAGTCTCAAATTAGTGCTCTTGCTGTAGGAAAGGTAGGGAAAATTCAGCTTTTACATCTGCTCAGTGGCTGCTGTTTGCCAGTTGGCACATGTGCCCTGGGCAGCCGGGCAGCAGGGGCAGAACTCCAGGCTGGACACGAAACACTCCTGCCCTGCTGTTGGGACAATACAGAGGTGAGGAACATGCAGGAGCTAAGGGCATCTGGGGAGGTGATTCTGTAGGGATGGAGTCCTAGTGGTTAGAAAGGGACTGAAGGCACTGCAGATGAGGTTGAGGACACAGGGAGGGTAATGAGGTGCTTTGGGATGGGTAGGTGACTACTTTTCTTATGAGGAGCAAATGCGATGGACACAAAACACACATTTGTTCTGATTACATGTTCGTATTTTAGCTTAGCCTAATTACTGCTTTTGACTCAGCTCAACACATAATGTTGCATGTCATGCTGTCCTACTTTTAATTTCACAGCTGAACACATTTCTATTGTTCTAATCCCCTTTTCCAAGCCTTGCTTTCCTCCATCTGGAGGACATGCAAGGTGTTTGACCGGCAGTACTAACAGTACCTTTGGATGATCCTTTGGGGAATATCAGTAGAAACATAGACAAAATACTTCTCCCTCAGGTGCTGACTATCCATTTTCTATAAAAAGTGGAGCTGGTGTTGCTGGGCTTTTCCTGAGTGTCACATGTTCACCAAGATGATGAGATAGGCCAGCTGGACCTGGTGAAGGCATTAGTATCAGCAGTTGCAGCCAAGAATGGGAGGAACAGATGAAAGTCTGATAACAAAATTTGTAAGGGAAGAGACAGTTTAAATAACTTAGTGTTGACTCAGATGGCTTCTTTCTGAAAGAATCTGTCCAATTCAAGATAATCCCTTTTTTTGTTTTGCTTGAAAATGTGCTTTTTGCAAATCTTAGATGATGCTCAGTTGGGGTTTCTAATCATAAGGAAAATCCAGTTTAGTACCAGCCCTGCAAAAGTATGTAGTTTTTTCCTCAGTCTGTTTATTTAGCTTGTGATTACTAATGGTATGATCTGGAGACGTGTTTCAAGATGTACAAATATCTCTGGCATATGGTGACCTAAGAAAATATTTTGATTCAATCTAGTGCATCTTTTCTTGATCATAGAGTAAAGTGAACTTATTCTCCCCCAAAATTGCTATCAATACTTTCTGAGTCATATTTCAACATTTCTGAGTTGATTATGCTGATGAAAATACTTCACCACTCTTTGTCAGCAGTCATTTGGGAGATGGATTCTTATGTTTAAAGAGTGTTTTATTTTAGAGTATGGATAGCTATAACAAAGTTTGTATGCATGCTCTGTCTTTGGCAGCTGTACATCAAAATTTTAATTGGGGCGTGGTAACCCCTCTGAGCTGGACATGCACTCATTAAATAAAGACTCTCTTAAATGTGTCTCTTAAATACCTGTGCTGTGACTGCTGGGCTGCTCAGGGAAACAGGGATAACCTTTCTGAAAGTCTGTTGCTCTATCTGTAGAATTGCTTGATGTCATCTGTAGTACCTGCTGTAGGAGCTGGAGTGAGTGAGACTTGCAAATGTGGAATTGGTAGATGGAACTGCTGTGCCATTTCTTATTTTACTGTATTTAATTATTTATATTCCTTGGTGAAATAAGTCCAAAAGACCATAGGAGTAATTCTGTGACTTCAGTGACCTTTTGGTGTGTACTCATTGTCCAAGAAAGAATGGTAAACCTAAGAATTTACTGTGAAAGTTATGTTGTACATTACAAGAAACATGAAAAAATATACAGCATTTTTATGTTTAGTTTTTATGCTGCCTTCAGTGGTTAGAGAAAATTCCGTACTTTAACCTTCTATTGTATTTTTAAATTCATTAATGTGATTAGTTTTAATACTGTCAAAATTATTTCACTGTCTCAATAAAAAACATGGGAAATTCACTAAAGAGCTTTGTTTCTCATGTCATCAAAAATTATCCTACTCTAAAATTCTAAATTATACATCAGTAACAGTTGAAGGAGAAAGACTAGAATTGAGCAATTTTGCCTATGGCTTGTATTGCAGCTAAGTTTATGAGGACTGTTATACCCAACGACTCTAATGGAAATGCCTTGCCAAAAACTTTATCACAGTGATAAGAATAAAAATTTTATGTTATTTACTTCATTGAGCACCAGAAAATACATATTTGTAAAAATCAGCTGCTTAATCTGTATGCCATGCAGGTCTGTTCTAAAGTATATCACTGGATTTACTGAATGGGACTGCTACCAGTTTTTAAATTTACACCTGACTGTTTTGAGAAACATGGCATCAAATAAACAGAAGGAACATAAGAAAACACAACTCTGACAACTAATAACTAGGAACAGTCAAAGTCCATGGTTTTCAAGGTCTGTGACAGAATGTCTTTATATATAATAATTGTTTTCATGTAGTAGTGTAAGATTTATGATGTCCTTAACAATTCATGCCCTAAGAGTTTGTGATTTATAAATTATGTGCCAGTGTGTCAAAGAATACCTGTTCTGCTTAGGGTTCTGTTTGGTTGTTTGTTGTTGGTTTTTTTTTGTGGGGGGGGAAATTGTTGGTTTGGTTTGGTTTGGTTGTTTGGGGTTTTGTTGTTACAGTGTTACAGTGTTGCCTTTTTTGTGGAGCTCTTGTAATGAACATTAATACAATACAGCATTATTCATTAAAAAGTAATTATTTGCAAATAATTATCTTGAAGTAGTATTTCAAACAATGCAAATAATTTGTCTCAGTGCAGCTGGTGACTCTTGGTGGTTTTTTGATAGACACCTTTCCATGAGAGTGGGAGGGAGCCCAGCTATTTATAATTGTGTTTGTCATATCTTGAATTTATTCCCCCTCAGTTCTCTTCAATCCTGAATGGATTCTTCTCGTGGATGTCCCTGCCAAATGTATGAATTTTTATAGGCTTGTGTCTGAGAAGTGTTTTGAAAGTATATGTTCTCTTGGCTTGTAAGTATTCCTTGAAGCTTCTGTTTTAGGGTTTAATATGGCTTAAATTACATTTTTAGTAAGTGCTGCAGAAACTGGGAGGTTTCTGCTGATGTCCTGCCTGACCTATAGCTTGACCTCATGCCACTTCCTGATGGACACTTGTCCACAGCCAGCCCCAGTGTCATCTTTTGAAAATGGGGATTATGAAGAAAGTGAAAATTCAAGTTTATGAATATCTGTAGTAAGAGGGAAAGTCTCCAAAATAGATGTTCAGGATCCATCTATAAGTGGACTTCAGCAGTGCGACCTTGGAGCAAACGGAGTCATTGATGTGTGTTTTTAAGTGTGTTCACTTCCCTCACCCACACAGTTTATAAAGCACAAAGAGACTTCTTTGAGGTCACAGAGAAAAGCAGCCTTTCCACAAATGCCTCCATGGTAGCAAGCCTGGCCTGGAATATCCTCCTTGTCTGCCCTGAACCCTTCATTTCCCAGAGCCCATGAATTTGTCTGTGCAGAACAGAGATGTCACAGCTCCTGGTGCCTGAAGGAGGTGTTGTGTCTGTGAGAAGGATGGGGCCCAAGCCCTGCATACCTTTAATTTTGTGTCTTTTTCCTGTGAAGCCTCTGTAATTCATAACACAGTCACGTTATTCAGGAATGTTTCCTTAGACAGATTCTATCTCTGAGAGCTTAAGTCGAGGGATTTTCAAACAGGCACTTGATTTATGTGTGTGAACATGTAGCTCATAAGAGGAGTTTATTTTACAACTTCTTTAGTACTATGCACCAGAACACCTCCAGTAATTTTAACTCACTTAATGTTCTTTTTCTTCTGTTCTGAACCCTTCTGTCATGTATGAGTGCAAGTTGATTTCTCATCATTTTAGGAATTTGGTAAAATTACATGGTGAGGAAGGGGACTGATGCTTCCATTTTGATTTCATTCTGTGGTTCTGGTGGTTTATTGTCACTGGGCCAGAGATAGATAGAATTTCAGTTCTCAATCCTGTCTTCAGCTTCATTTGCTACATATTTGTATGTTTGTTGCTGTGTGAACCCTTTTTGTGTGAGTAGATTTAAATTGTGCTCGTGTAAAAACACAAGTCCTAAATCATTACTTTTTCATAGTTTGAAGACTTACCTTTCTGAAAGTCAAGTGTCATCTGAATTTATTTTTCAGTCCATCACTAATCCTGAGATGAGTGAAATACTGTGCTGTCTTTTTAAAACTGGGACCGACTGACTGAGTGTTCAACCACAGTTGCTTTTTGAGGTTTTGATTCCTATTGAAATGGTCCTTTTAATGTCATCTTTAATTTAATCAGATAATGTCATCAAAATAACATTTACTCTATTACTGCAAATTCACTGCATTATTAGCTAGTGTAACTAGACAAAAAAAGATAGTATGAACCCCCATGGAAATCTACGCTTCCAGGAAAAATGGATACAGTTCATAGAAGCTCTATATTTAATTTGCAATTTCAAAGCACTCTCTATGGAAAGATTTTATGATTCTGAAATAATTTAAAAACACTTTTCAATAGAACCTGTAGCACCCACCAATTTAGCCTGATTTTTCAAATTATCATTCCTTTGCACAGTTTTAAAGTAAGTTGAACAAGACGTTCAACACAGTCACAGAAATATTCTTTTAAGTCTACCACCCTTTAAAAGAGTGGGTCTTGGATGAATATTTGTATCCATGGATTGAAAGTCAATTGACTTTCCTTTCTAGAACAGGTGCTTTGAGATTTGGTGTCATTTTATTTTTCGTTTTAGAATCTTATACGAAGCTTGATGGGTTGTAACATGTTTTAAGATTTAGACATATTTGAGAGTCCCTTTCTGTGACCTCTGCTGACAGCCTGAATTTTCAGCATTGCCAGCATTCTCTCTTCTAGATCATTCTCATCAAAATCCTAGGATTTTTTTTCCTGTTTAAAATAATATGAATTATTCCTTGTAAAATATTCCATTACTGATGCAGAAGTGTTTTGTACAGTGTGCTTTCTGTCATTCCTGACCAGAAATAATCTCTGATACTCAAAGAATTCCTGAAATGAGATGCAACTGTGCTGAACTTACTGGTAATTAGCAAAACTGAGGAATGCAGAAGGGAACAGAGAGCAGGAGTAATCACTGTTGCTTAGGAAGTAAGGGAGAATTGTTTTGCATTTAGTAGGAACAAACTTTATAAAAGTACATATTCAGTTGGTGATGTTGAAAAGGCACCTTCAAGTTATTGCATGTTTATGCAATGGGACTGTTTAGTTTGCACCAGAATAGTACTAGAAATGTAAAACTGCAACAACAAAAAAAAAAAGCACATCTGGTTATTTTAATCCTGTCTGGAAGAGAAGATTATTAAAATCTACTAAACTCACGTCATAGATTTCTGTCCCATTGCTTAGTGTTTGATAGGTTTAAGGAAGTATCTGAGTGTTTGACGTTATCTTAGAACTTTACAAGATTTATGAGTATTTCTCATCTATTTTTTGTGTTTCTATTTGTTGCTATAAATTAGGAGACTTTGTCTTCTTAATTCAAGGGTTTCTTCTCATCCTTTGAAATACTGAATCCTGAAAATAAATCTACTGTCTTTTATTATCTACAAGCCCTTAGCGAGGAATTCAACATCCCAGGGTTGTCTTTAGGGTTGTGATGATCCACAGTGTCACCTCTTGATGGCTCTGCTGATGCTTTTAATCTTTCCCTCATGAGCTCAGAGGAAGCGTGGATTTAGATTTGGGTTTTACGTGGCCCTGAAAAATAAGACTTTATATGGGGGAAGGAAGAGTTGGTGTAATAACAACAACCTTACTCCCAGTCACGCAGATGAAGGTATTGTCAGCTCCAGGGTTCCAATAGCCTCAGCTTCCACCTTTGAACACACAGAGGAGGATTCTGTAAAAGTCACCCCAGAAAACACAATAAAGCATTTCTCAGTTTAAAACCAACACTTGGAATTACACCAGGAAGCAAATTAACAAAGTCTCTGAGGTCCAGCTACTCGGATGTGCTGTATCAGAAATGCCACTTAGCAGTAACACAACTGACATTTCCATGTGGTTTCTTAAGATAACTTGATGTAAAGCGTGTTGTGGCAGCAACCCATTATAGAGGTGAGCAGTCATCCCCTTAAAGAAAGAAAAAAACCCCTGAAGAACCTTATTTTTCACCAAAAAAGCTGCTGCAGTTAACACATTAAGGCTGAGCATAAAAATTTCGTCATGTAGAATTGTTCAGTGAGAACAGCAGCACACAGGCTCTACCACATTGCTACTGTAGTATCTTCCCAGCTGAAATTTTCTTCTGACATCGAGTTAGTTCTCTCCACCTTTAAAGTTATACACAACTATGAGGATATAAAAAAGGGAGCAAATTCTACTGCTCAGAAAGGAAAGTCATCTGACCATCTATTAAGTGCTGTCACCTCTGCTGTCATGTAGGAGGGCCTTTCCTGCCAAAAGAAACTGAAGATCATCTGTATGTAGGATGAGATGAACCTGATCACAACAGCAAACTGGTATAAAATTAATGTTATACATCAAGGAGAGGAGTAAATGTCTGAGGTTTGGTGGCCAATATCAGTTATGGATTCCTCAGCATTGCAGAACTTAGTTTTCCCTGATGATGTTCAAATCAATATCAATTTAGTTAATTCTCTGTACATGATGACATTCTAGTACACTAAAAGTAAGAAAACCCACAAACATATAGCCTGCACATTACATTTTTACTGAGTGTGTGCCTTAAATGTGCTTATTTATGAAACAGAAAAACTCTTATTGTGCCTTGGTAAAATTCACTTTCTAAAGTTGGTGGTTCAGATTAGCCCATGAGTAACTGGCATGCAAATATTCCCCTGGCATGTAACTATTCCACTCTGTCTTCCTCTCTCTTTTTTTTTAAATATTCTATTGCTTTAAAGAGTGAAAATGGTATTTCTTGATTCCTCTGCGTGAACTTCACCCTTTTACACTTGTGTTAGTAAACCAGAAAATCACATAAATTCAAAGTTAACCTGAATATCATCCCATTAGCATCACACAGTCAGTTGGACAAGTCATGCACCTCAATTTGGGCAGATAGTTGGTGAGTTTGTGGATTTTTGGGTTTATGTACTGAATATTCTATAGGTGTCCTTTCATACATTGTATGCTGGTGCTTATACAGTTTCTCACAACCTTATTGATTGATTCCTTTATTGTCTTGTGGGTGAAAAGTAGTGGTTTTGCTAATAGCATTTGCCAGAAAAATATGGTTTGTTTTAGGTGTCTTTTTAGGAAAAGTTGATCTACTTTACTCCGTCTTCGCTGCAAATAAATGCTAGGGAGTAGAAGCATAATATTTCTTTGTTACATTTGCAGAGTCTAAATAGAAGAAAAAATATACTGTATACTTAGTATTTGGGTGTTTCATCAAGTACAAATATGCTTTTCTGGCATATTTAATAACTTAAAATTATATGATACACTGTAATGAAACCCATATGGCATAATGTCTGAAACCTGTCACATAACTCACTTCATCTTTTCGACTCTAATGTTTTAGTTCATCAGAATGGAAATGGTGTTTCCCCATTTCCTGGTGGTTGAGAATAAGGAGGGTTTGCCTATTGCTGTATTAGTACAAATATACCAGAAATTTTTGGAAGCAGCTGGTGCAAAGGAAGAAAAATATCCCTGAGTGTGCAGAGAGGATCCAAGCCATTTTACTGTCCTTGCTTGGGTAAAGAGAAGTTGCTTCTTTATTTAACTATTATTTCTCTTTTCCAAATAAATATGAGCTGCTTCTAAATAGGATGATGATAGCAGGTGGTCTCTCAAGCAGAAATTATTTTCAAGCTGACAAGTATACTGAGCACAGTATAACTACATGTATTTCAGGAAAACATCATGCACGTCTGTTTAAGGATTCATTAACATGGTATAGATTAAACCCATTGAAGATGGCACAGATTGTTTCATTTTATTACATTCAATTGGATTGGATGTGTGCCATTTGCAAAGAGCAATATTACCACAAAAAAAAAGAAGTCTGGCACATTTGTCACATAATATTCCCCTATTGAGAATGAACTGTTTCTGAACATCAAAAGGTAAAAAAATCTGTTTTCCCCTCACCCTCTGCCATATCAACTGCGAGAAAATATGACTGCATGTCTTGTTGTGAAGTATTTGAGCAGCACATTTTCTGTGCCCAAAGTCGCCTCGTTTAGTCTAATAGGGAGACCTTTGTATTCTTCATGATGCCAGGATTCAAGTTCATCAACCTGCTGACACGCTGCTTCTCCCAGATCTCAAAGCTCGTCCGACTTGTGCTGTCACACTCGGACATCTCAGTCCCCCAGAGCCCTCCCTGGGATCAGGGATCGGACGTGGGAGGAGAGGGGTGGCCACGTCCCCGGGAAAGGGGAGCCCTGGGTGAGCCACAGAGGCAGCCCCTCTCCCAGATGAAGGGAAACAGCTGCTATTAAAGAGAGGATGGTCAGACAAAGAGCGAGATTTAAATTCATATAATGTTGCTGTTTATAACATGAATACTTTGGACATCTGTTTAAAGTCTAAATGAACGGGAGCCTTCCCAAGGCAGGGCTTATGAAGCTTTATCTGTTACACGAGGACTGTGGATTGTAAAGATATGTCTTAATCAGCTCTCGCTTGTGTCTTTTAATATTGAAGTCAGTAGCAAAACTCAAAAAAAATATGTACATGGGAAATGATGCCATAACCAATGAAAAAACAGATGGATTAAAGAAGCGTGTGTACATATTCTAAATATACATGTTATAAATACTCCTTTTCATTCCATACCCTTAGAAAGTCCTTGTAGTTTGTGCATGTGTGTGGAGGAACAGAACAAAAGCAAATTTGCTGTTGTTGGCTTGTATCTAAACCTTCTATTTTAAATTAAATGGTAACAGAGTTGCAGCATAACCGATGTTGTATTTTCTACTTCTGCTAGAAGATCCATTTTAAATGTATTTTTATACCATCCCCTTTGGATTAATCTACATTATTTTTCGGGAACTCAGCTTCACCCATATTTATACTTATTATTATTATTATTATTGTTGCTGCTGTTGTTGTTGTTGTGCTGCTTTATGTCACTTTGTGATTGAGGGGGGGTTAATTTTAATTGACAGGAAATTTAGAACAGGACCGTTTAATAAATGTGTTCTCTGAACTTAAGTCTAGCAGTCAGGATGGAGTAGCTTTTGTTTTTGTTATCAGTCGAGGTTACTGATAGAAATAATTGACAAAAAACTGTAGTTAGGGCGTGAAATATTTGATTCATAGTGTACCTCCAGTGAGATGCACTGAAGAGTTAATTTATTTTATTTTACTTTTTTATTTTTTTTTTTGTCGGTGCAGTTGGGACTCAGCTGTTGTTTCCTCTGGGATTAAACAGCTGTCAGCATTGTTAATGACATCAAATTCATGCATTAAAATTCTCTCATTCCTCTCCGTATAAAATGTGGATGTGGAAAGCACTGCCATATCCCCCTTTGTGAAGGAATGAAAATCCAAGGAAAGATAACAGCACTTATTACAAAACCACAGACCGGAGCTTCTGTTGATGGAATCTCGTAATGAGTAATTAAGCTACTTTGCAGAAGTCAGCGCTGTCACGTTTGCAATTGGGTATTTCCATTCCCCTGTGGATACAGCTGGGAAAAGACTACTAAGGTGATAAAAGAAGAAAAATAGAATTGTTCTAGAAATATCATCTTCATGAAGCTGGAGGTTTCAATGCAAAGTGCCTATGAAAAATTAGCCTACAGAAATAACCTGTCTGCTGTAAGAGACACTCCTTTAAAAATTCATAACTTATATCATCTGATAAACAAAAAACAATGGTGTTTTATTATCCTACAGTCTCACAAGGATATGACAATGGCAGGTTTATTTCTGGGATGGGGCGTTGGCTTTTCTTTTTTTTTCCCCCCTGAGCCTTTTGCTCTGCACATGAAAGTTTTCAACTCTGAGTGTTCAGTTCTGTAGTTCTGAAAACATGTTATGGGAAGCATGTGGCCTTTGAGGGGAAATTATTTTTCCAGGGGAGAAAAGGATTGATAGAGATTTTTTTTTTTTACTGTAAAGTTCAAAACATTACTCATGCTTTTAAACTGATATATAATTCTTATGCCCCTAAGAACTCCAATTATTAAAAATAGCCCTGAATTTTCACTAGTTTGAATGTCCCTATTCTCTTTTTAGTTCTTTTCTATGTTTTTTTATGGTTTGTTAAGCAATTAATTTACTCTTAACTTTCTTCTTTCAAGTGGCTTTGTTTTTTTCAGAGGCAAAAAAAAATTAAGCAGAAAGCATAGTTCTCTGAATGCCTTTATCTTGTTTCCAAGATGTTGCTTTTGTGCAGAAGTACCCTAGATTTTTTGAATACCCCCATATGTCAGCTGTTACAGTGAAATCAAATTAAATTAAGCCCAATGAAGAAACCAGCCTGTTAACAAAAGGAATTGATAAAGTAGTCATTTATTGAATTCAGTCAAATATACTGAAATATATAGGAATAAAACAGTTAATTGATTAACCAGCTTCCAGATCAAGTGGTGAATTATGAGTATCTGATCAATCAAATAATTATAAGTGTTAAGTGACTAATAGTTGGAATCTCTAAAACATGCTATGCCTTCTTAAAAACTAGTTCAATGAAAAGCTTGAGTTTATTTTTTCAAGGCCATGTACTTGGAAAAAACTCCAGTTTATCAGAAGAGCCATGGATGGAGATGAAGGCACAGTTTATTTTGTTTTGTTGAAACATTAACAATGTAATAAGCACCCCACTGTATTAAATAATACACATGAATGTGGTTAATACTGTAGAAGTGATTTGTTTAACGTCCTGGTTTTCAGTGAGATCTCTACACGAGTCCCAAATTCAGTCAAGTGTTACACTGGTGGTGTCAAGTGTCTTTGTGTAGTTAATTTAATCATGGTTGGCCCAGAAATGGACCTGTGAAGCTCTGTAGTGGTAATTTATATGTCGTTCTTCATCATTACTGAAAATGTGCCCTTCTGGAACTAATGCTCACTAGTTTTATCATTAATGTGTAGTAATAACTTATGAAAATATCTTTTCCATTAGCTTTTATTTTCAGAAGGGAAAAAGATGACATAAATTGGAAAAATATTCCTATGTTTGCTTGAATTGTAAGCAGGCCCTACAGGTTCTGAAGAGTGTTGTGTTCCAGGTGGTGAAGGTGTGAAGCTGTGAGTGACACTTAGTCATTTGTATAATTATCTTGGAAAATGAAGGGCTTGAAGGTACACTCTGGGAATGGTTTCAGGAAGAAGTGCTTTAATTCTGGGAATACATAGCTGATCCTTCCCTATAGTCAGGGAGCTCTCCCTCCAGATATGTCACAGTGCCATCCTTTTAAAACCCTGGATGAAGCTGATGGGGTATGGTAGGAAAATTTGCCAGTAGCATCTACAACCAAGAAACCATAAGGGATTGTAACCCAGGGGGTGAAGAAAAGGTTATGAGTGTTTCCCTTCCCCGGTGCAGTTGAAGGTGTCCTCTGACCATGTTTTAGTACCTTTAAAAACTGTCAGTTTATAAAAAGCATTGTCAGCACAAAGGGGGTGCCATCCTGATCCAAGCAGCTGGGGGGAGGAAGCTTCTTGTGGATGTTGTGGTGCAAACATGCTGTGTAACTTAGGAGCACAAGCCCATGCTGACCAGTGCTAATAAAGATGCTGTTGGTCTTTACCTCCCCCTGCAATTAAAATTTTTCACAAGCTGGTGTCCTTCCTTGAGTAGCACAAGTGCTGAAACCTCCTCATCAAAATGATTTTGAATCATGACTTGGAAAAGCCCAGAATCTCTGGAAATCATTCAATTTCTTTCTAGATTTGATAGGAGGGAGAGAAGAAATCCAGATATGTCTTGATTGCCTAAATTGGTGAAATTCATGTCAAACTTGAGGAAATTCTAAGTAGATATTTGCTTTGGCAGTAGAAAGACCTAGAACCCATTCTGCTCTGTAGACAAGTAAAACATGAGTTTTATCCATAGTCTTTGTGACATGTATGTGATGACACAGTCTAAGCCTTTTTGAAGTTGTTGACTTGAAGCCAAAGAGGTGCAAAATGAATAATTTGGGGTTGTGTGCCATGTCAGATATAGGGAAATGATTTCCAAATGCTTTCACATCCAGCCACTAAGCCCACAGGAAAAAGTCTCTAACAATCACACTTTATCAGACACATCCTATTAATTAGAGGAATAAGTCTAGGTAGAAAATATTCACAAATAGTTGAATAACTGTCAATTATTTTTTTCCTCATACTTAGCAGGAACCTACGCGTGGGAGTGTGCCCAATCTGAGCATACGTATTTCTTCTTGGTGGATAATATAGTAGTTGCAAATCTTTCATTATCTCAAAGACCTGCATTGCTCTGAAAGATGTATATTTAAAAAGATGCTGGCAGTAACTGCTGCTGACAACCAGCCCTGTTTGAAATAGGCTCCCTCCGTGGCGCTGTGTAGGAAAAGGCTCCGAACATTGATCTATGGATTTTTCATTTGCTTTCAAATAGTCCTACCTGCGTGTCTGCAAAGAGTGAATAAGCAAAGTTTGAATCAGTTTGACTTTGGAAGCATGATTCTGAGCAATTACCTTGGGAAAATACACCTCCTTTTGACTAAATAGATCTGTCAGGAGGAGCCCGAGCACAGCGAGCCGCTCCCGGAATGCACGTGTGCGCTGGTAAACCGGACCCAGCCAATTAAACATCAAAATGTTGGCTGCATTCAGTTCACAGGGAGACTTATGTAAGTTCATTTTCCTAGCGTGCCTATGTGTCTTTAGACTTTAACTGACAGATTCCCACAGTGAATAGACTGGGGAGTTATCAATTATATGGTTAGCTGTGCGCTGCCATTGTATGCTCCGTGGCTTTCTGACAGGAGCAGGCAGGAAGCGAGAGAAGTGGAATAATTCTGGTTCAGCAAGGCTGTTAATATTTCAGCCTGGGAACCTCAAATCGTTGTGAAAAGATGGAGAAAATGGTCGTTTTAAGCCCGACCGCTGCAGTGTCTTCTGTTAAGAGCTTTTGAAACGCTGATGACTGTTTCACCCTGAAGTGGGAACTGCAGTGTACCAAGATTGGGCATTTGGGGGTTCAGTAATTTGTAGCCTAATATTAGTTTGACTCGTTCCCCTCTAGGAGCGCTGAATAACTTTTATCTAATTATCTCAGTGTATTTTGCAGAGCAGTCAGTAGTATATACAAATCCATGCGATTTGTTAGAAAATAGCTGCTGTATCCGTTCTTGAAATCATGTGCATGCTCCAAGCGTAGCTTTGAGTTGTTATGTGTGAGTCTGAGTGACTTTTATTACTGCTGTCTTCCATGCTCGTGTGTGTCTATTTGGCAGGACGTTTATGTTCATTAAATGTTCACAATTTCCACAGCAGCATGTCGTGTACTGCTGCTTCCTGGCCATCACCGATGTGTTACTTTGCTCCTGACAAGGAACCCATGTCTAAGTCTTGTCAGGGTGGCCATCAAAGCCATTACACTTGTTAAGCAAACTAGGCAAGAACCCAAAGCACCAATTTCTGATGAATGGTCCCTGTATCTGTCACATCATCTTTCCTCTTGCTGTGGGCAACTCTTAGAGTTCAAGGAAAGATAAGTAAATAAGCCAAGTATAAAGCAGACTGCAGCTACTCAGAAATGTAATGCAAAGGTTTGGGATGTGATGTCCATGGATCCCCTTTGCACAGTACCCTTCAGATCTTCACTCAGATCCCTCTGAAATGCTTTCAGACCCCCTGTTGTTACAGATTGCAATTTGGTTTTCTCGATGGACTTCTGGATGTACGTGCATGGATTCATTTCAATTTTCAGTTTAATTATTTCTATAGCTTTTTTGCTGTCTGTTGGGTTTTGTGTTTTTGGTTTTGTTTTTGTTTTTGTTTTTAGTTGAAAGTGAAATCAGCCTACCTACCAAGTTCCTTGAGCAAAAAAAGTATAGGTTGAGCAAATTCCAAGATTTTCAGGATTTCTGCTGTACTTGTTTTCTAGAGCACTGTGTGCCAGTATGAGTGCAGGCAATGAAGAGATTGCACCTTCAAACTGCTAAAACACAACCGTGTCATTGAATAGCCACATTCTTAGTACTTTAACAGGAAGCCATTTGTATTAAATATGAAATCAGTACTTTCATCTGTAACCAGGTATCAGTCTCCTATAATAGAAGGACTCCCCTATCTGAAAGGCTTAAGTCAGCCACTAACATTTAGATCCTGATTGTGTTTATAAACCCCAAGCCTCCTGAATTGGAAACCTGTGATTACTCTGAAGATCTGCCCTCATGTTGTTCTCAGCTGGAAGTTAAGGCTTCTGGGAACCTTGTAGAATTTTTGACCATTAGACTTAAAGCTAATAGTGAACTGTCCCTAACTTCATATGGATCTAAACCCTGATTTTTTTACCAGTTTCTAATCTTAATACTTAAAAAAAAAAAAAGGCATTCTTCCATTTTTCTGAGTTTATTTTACATCTCTTTGTAATGTTGCATATGTTGTCAGAATGAATGTGACTTGTGCAAAATGCTAAAAGGAACCTAGAAAAGCAGTGTATGAAATAATCACATAAGCAAGGAGGAGAACATCTAAAGGCAGGTCTTAACGTACAGAAATCTAATTATTGGTATCTAAGGATTCGGCTCCACCAGGAATTTGGAGGTGAACCAGCAAAAGTGCAGTTGTCAAGGTTTCGGTGGCAGATCTGTGCTTTTAGTCCTCTCATTCCAAGGTGCTCTTCTCTGTCAATTATATATTTAGATTATGTTTTTCTGGTGCTTTAAAAAGTATTATTAGATATTTGGCTGCTTGCCTTTTCTGGAATTTTTGGTTGGTCCTCCCACCTCACTGCTGATAAATGTGGCAGAAGGACACAGTCTATTGATAAGAAAGGGAAAACAAGGTGGAAGAAGCTCAGGTTGCAGGATGGCCCAAGAAACATGTCTTTATTTGCTCCCATTTTAGGAAAATAATGCTTGGCACCATCATTATAGAGGCTGGAGTATTAATGACTCTCTTGTGTATCTCAGATTAAAGATTTGCCCAGGTTTTTAGTCCTCCACATCACATTATGTCAGAGTGTTTAGGATTCCCTGCTCTTTTGGGGAATCTCATGGCTTCTGTAACCTCTACAACTCACAGCTGATAGTGAGAGCAGGGGGGAAATAAGTCTTTGGCTTCATAGCCCTCCATCTGGAGACCCACAAATAGGCTGGATTTACCACAGCAACTCACGTTCTTTAATTTTTAGTTTATGAAAGACCTTTCCTCTCATTAAGAGACACATCTCCCCAGAGTCACCCAATGAGAGGCTCTCTCACCGCCCATTTGCTCAGGATTTTTTTTTTCTCTCCTCCCCCCCCCCCCGCCCCCTTCCTAATTTTTTAATATAAATGCACATTTCCCCCTCTTTTGGGGCAGCAATGTAACTTTTGTAGGAGAGCGATGCGTGTTCAAATGGCACGTTTTCCAGGCGTTACATTTGATAATTTCCCCGAGATACTGGAGTCCCCTCCTAGCAATGAGTTAACGCGACAAAGGGAAATGGGTTTGTTTGCGGGAAGCCGAGGATAACGGCGCCTAAACTTTACTATTGGTGGCGGCGGAGGGGGCGAACGGGAGGCACACGGAAAATTGCTTTTTATAATTAAAAAGGGAATCTCAGATGTTTTATATCTTGAATATTTACAATAAAACCTTCAAGTGCTTGTCAAGAGGGTAATGTGTCATTAGCAGGAGCCTTTGCCTCTCTTCTCCTCTCGGACATGACAGTGCAGCAGGATAAGAGAAGAGTAATTATAGTTCAGCAGGGCTGCCAGGTGTGATAAATGGGTAATCAGCACACAGGAGCCCCGGTCCTCAAAGGAGGACTATTACAGTGTTATCAGCTGCAGGCCCGCGTGTGCGGCAGCATCGCGCCGAGACCGACACGGGGCCCTGGGCTGCTCAATGCGGCTCCCGCCTGCCAACCCCGCGCCGGCTCCCGGCCCGGAGCGCTCCTTTGTGCGGCTGCCACCGGCACGGGGAGCTGGCGGGGAGCGAGGAATAAAAGGGAGCGGAGCAGCAGTGCTCCTCTCGCCTTCGCTTTTCGCTAATATTTACATAAAACGTTGCCCTGCTCTCCAGGTGAGGAGGTTTCGCCGCCGCCTCTGTGGCTTTCCGTGCCAAGGTGATGCGGGAAGCCAGGCTCCTGTCCGGGCTGGTTTATCCCCCTGCCCGCGGCTTTGACCTCTGTGTGTTTGCTTCTGCTGCTGCCCCTTCGGGTTTAGCTCAGCTGCGCTGGGGCAGAGCGTTCTCTCGCAAACAAAACTTGGAGATAATCAGCTTCCTGGTGATCCCAAAGTCTCCTTAACGCTGGATCACACGTGCTGAACTGCAGCTCTGACTGCATCCTCCCCGTGCTGCTGGTGATGAGATTTATCTGTTTGTTATTGCTGGGAACAGTCGCATATCAGAATTGAGCAAACCATTTGATTAAAATTAATCAAAACCCAATTCGACCAATCAGTGCAGCATTGATCCTCTACTTATTTATTTCCTTTCAAGTTCAGTGCTACCAATGGCAGCACCGGAATAGGGGTTTTTAAAATAATTCTTAAAAATAATTCTCGTGAAAAAGAGAAGATGCTCTGCCTATAATAAATTGTTTTTAAGGGAAAGGACATAATGTGCCTTGGAAAAGCTGGAGGGCCAACACTTCTGATGCAAGGTTATTTTTACAATACTTGCATTTTTATCGGTTGATGTATTTTAACTGGAGCCCTGACAATAGTCACAAAAAATTATTACTCTGGCATGGAGCTACTTATCTGACAAATGCAATGCGAATGGTCTTGTTCTTATCAATGAGATCAGATTTCAAAAAAAAAAAAAATGAGCACGAGGAATGAGGCGTTGCTTTGTGAACAGATAACCTTGCAGGCAAACTCGCAAACCTGAATAAAAGGATGTCTCTATGAAATAATCTGTGCATAAGTGCAATCAGGTCAGGCTGTAATAGACAGCGAGGGGGGTGAAATCAAAAGGGGGAAAAACTCATTTCATCACAGTTAATGGCAAGGAAAAGAAGGCAAGGAAGGACTTTCTTTGGAGCGGAGCTGTTGCGACAAAGACCAGGGCTTCGGTGTGTCATGCACCATTTGCTGTTGCACTAGCGCTCTTTTCAAGAGCTGTGAAGCCATTATTGTAATGTGAAAAAAGTAGAAAGAAATACTCCCTCCTGGTCACTGGAAGGGCAAATGAGGTGCAGGCTTTTTTTTTTTTTTTTTTCTTCTCCCTCTTGTGGTTTTTTTTTTTTTTTCCCCTACACTATTTGTGCAGGGAGGTTTCTAGATTCCCCCTGGTAAAGCTCCACTGGGATGCAGGAAAGATCACAGTGCCCTTATAAACAACACTTCTTGGCACTGTTTACCTTCTTTTGTGACTTTGTTGCCTGTGAAGGAGGATTGGAGTATCAGAGGTCCAGTTGCAATGAACATTTTCCCTGCTTTTGTCTTTGAAGAAGCAGAACCTTTAGAATATTCTCTAGTTGAAGTTTTACAGTGCATTTCTGTGGTTTGGGTTTTAAATTAAAAAGAAAAAAATCTCAGTACATTCCTGTATGGTAAAGTTATCTAGTGGTGATAATAAATCCAATAGTCTGTGGATTTTGTGTGTTTTATTAAAAAGAGAAGAGAAAGAATCTTTTGTTCATTGGCATAATGCAATCCTGTCTCTGAACAGTTCTAATTTGCAAACCAAGTACTTTGTAAATTGTGGAAACCTGGTTATAACTTGAAGGCTGAATAAAATGGGTCATCTTATAACCGAAAGATAAATATAGATGTAAAATAGTGCCACAAATGTCTTTTAAGCCAGAAAAATAAATAAATAATAGGTTTCAGAACTGGCTTGTTCTTGTATAGTTTATGGGTAAAGCAAGATTACACATACAGCCCTGCAGCCGATTCCCAGGACTGCTAAAGTGTGAAGAACAGGACTGACATTCTAGTCTTCAATAAATCACTATAAAAATGTTTATGAACCCTGCAATTTACTGTCTTTTAAATGCAAATTGAAAGGGGCATTGTCGGAAGTGTAAAGGAGACCTGCAGTGGCCTAAAGGAATTATAAAATGTTGCAAAAGGCTTCTGAAATTGTGTGATCTTAAATGGTTCTATTTTAAAAAATGATTTCCCATTTATACTTCTGTGACAGCTTTGTTAATTTATTAAAGAGATCTCTGTGAATTGCAGGAAGGTGTTTATGAGCACTCCGCTTCGCAGAAGCTATTCACAGAGGCTTGCAAGGAGCTGCAATTTAATTTGGCAGGCTCTGGAGGGAAGTTTGCTCTTCACCTCCAAGTAATATGGAAGGCCAGGGGCGTTCAAAAATGTATAAAGCAGTGCTCTTGTCTGAGAAAATATTGGTCAAGTAGCAAATACTTCCTTCCTCTTCCCAACTCCTCCTCCCCAATTCCTAAAGAGCATGGGGTGAACTGGATGAACAGCTCAGCATCACTCAGTCCCCCAGGGATGAAGTCATGGCAAGACAGGCACTTGAGGACATGTTTTA
Source organism: Pseudopipra pipra (assembly GCF_036250125.1). Classification (NCBI taxonomy): domain Eukaryota; kingdom Metazoa; phylum Chordata; class Aves; order Passeriformes; family Pipridae; genus Pseudopipra; species Pseudopipra pipra. The sequence continues at coordinate 3,591,255 of NC_087562.1, forward strand.
ATGGTGAACATGGTGGTGGTGCTGGGTTGATGGTTGGACTTGATGGTCTTAATAGTTTTTTCCAACCTTAATGATTCTATGGTTCTAAGTTCAAGTTGACTGAAGAGTGAGTGGCCTTTTCTGTGCTGTAGCTATGCATTCTCCAGTGGAAACAAACTAATTTCCACTTAGACATTTATAATTTTAGCTAGAAAATGCTCCTTTTTATGGAAGCAGATTTAATCCCTATAAATTAGGCATTAGAAAAGCAGCTTTCCTCAGTTGGATGGGTAGCATGTTTTTTTTTTTTTTGTTCTGTCGATGGGTGAATTTTGAGGGTGGGGTTTTTTTTTAGCTAAGAACCATGGTTTTCTGCATTTGGACAATATAATTGCCACAAAATTTGATTTTTTTAAAAAATAAAGTTTTCAGTGAGACAGTATGGGATATGAATGTGTACAGTTGGAACACTGTAATTGTTTGCATAGCTTAGAATCCTCCACAGGATACTTCATCACTTCTGTTTAATTTAACGACATAAATAACCACAATGGACTGACACGATATTCATGCTGTGTATGAGGGGGAATGGAAGTGTATCTGACAGCAGATGCTGCTGCTTCTCCTGGTTTTCAAATCTTCGTGCTCCTTAAGAAAAAAGGTGCAGGTATTTGATTTCTGGCAACTCTTAATTTAAATATTCTGCTTTGGCACTGACTGATTATTTAGCTGTCAGAAATGGTTGGAGAATGGGCTGTCAGGATCCAAAGTCTGTAGAACATCTGCTTGTCTGGCCTGGGCAGCTTCTCAGTGTACTCGTGGTGGAGGATCTTTGGAACCAAAACTACGCAAATAAATTAATTTTGAGGGTGTGGGTATTTGCATGACTCTTCCCATGGAAAATGATATTGCTTGGCTCTGTCACACTGCAGGCTTTCTAACCCCTAAATAGAGCAGTCATAGTTTACAACTCAATAGCACCCTGAATGTCTTGCTGTTCATTTTGCTGTCATGCAAAACTGCTGAAGCGCTCTACCTTGTCCTGCAGCCCCGTGTCTGCCTGGATATTGCCTTTGTAACTGAGTTTAATATGTGGGTATCTGCTTACCAGGATTAAAAGTGTTGTAATCCGATGTTTTCGGAAAAATGAACTCCTTTGCTGTTTCAGACCTGTTTGAGCCATGGGCTCAGGAGTCAGGACCTCGTCTGGAGTCATCCCAATCCAGAGTCAGCCTTCTCTGTGTCCCTGTGACCAAAGTATCTGCTCGTCTGCCTGTAAAATTAACTGTGAATATGCAAAATTTTTGCAGGAATGCAGGAGCAGGTTCTGATACCTGTGTTTTGGGGAGGGCATGAACACATGTTGCTGTTTGGTAATGTTTCATGCTCATTTTTATCTGACAATATCAGCTCATTGTTTAGAGGGGGGTTTGGAGGGCGGTTTGGTTCCTGGGCTAATCCCCAGGAAAGCGACTCATCTCTCCACCTTTGCATTGCTAATAAACCCATTTATCAGTGCCATCTTGGCAACAAATGTAGACATTTAGGAACTGTACTATGTACCCATAATCTCACCAGCTTGAAACTTATGCAAACCCCTCAGAAATCACATCTATGTTCCTTCAACAGCGGGAAGGATCAAAGACTCACCCCTGCACAAAGACTCTCAGTAGCACTGAATCAAATGGCTTGTCACTGTCTGCACAATTGCAGGCACGATGGAGAGTCAGGTGGGACAGGGATTTGCTAAAAAGGGGGCATTAATGTGGACCTGGTAAATTCTCTTTCTAGGATAAGACCTAATTTCTGCATTTTAAGTGAAAGTAATGTGTTCATCAGTGGAGAGAGAGGAATGATGCACCTCTTCCTCTCTCAGTGGTTACTGAAGGCAAGTACACTTGCCATGCCATGCCATGGTTAGTCTTGACACATTGTACTGCAGCCTGGGTGAGTGGAGGTGCTTATGCACAGCAGATGATTTTGATTTTCGAGTTCATAACATGCATGGAGCAGGGTAGAAGACTTTGCAGTGTGAGTTCCTTGGTTAAGAGTAAATTGCCTGCCATGGTGTCCCGCTGGGGGGAGAGTGCAGAAAATGACCCATTTTTAGGTGAGGTGGAAAATGCTTCCCTTGTTCATCTATCCTAAAAATATGCTTAATGGTTGTGATCCAGATCTATCTAACATGGCTTATTTCAGAATCTATTAGTCCAGTTTTACCAATACCCTGTGTATTTCCAGATGGAGGGAGTCCAAGAAGCTGCATCTGGCCTCGTAGTGAGAAGAAGATACTGTAATCACTTTATATATTACTTATGTCCTGTATGTAAGATGAGTTCCTAGCTGAGCACTGGCAATGAGCAAGGAGACTGGAGGTCTGTTAACAATTCTCATGCCCAAAACCAAACAGAAGGAAGATTCAGAGCACAGGCTGTCCTGTTTCCTCTCATTTTCCCCCTAAGATGAGCAAAGGTTGCTAAAACAATGCTGATAATGAGGTTTGACCCTCTCATTACCCTCAACCTCTGCCTACAAACCATCTGCACTGAAAATCCCTGAACTCCACCCAAGGGGTTTGAACTTGGAAACTGTTAACCTTCCAAATATGATGTAGTTTCTGGCATTATTTGCTTCCTAGCCCTTATGATTCTCTGATCTTTTAATGGACAATGGCACTTGGTCTCAAACACAGCAATCTGCCAGCACCAAGCCATCATCCCTTCCTCTTGGATTCCTATTTCCCCTTCCTTCTGGATTCCTATTTCCCCTTCCTCCCCTGGCTGCCCAGGGGTAGAAGAAGGCAGTGCCCAGTGCATTTGTGGATGGGGTTAGCTTTGCTAATATCAAGCACTACATAAATGACACCTGGGCTATGAGTGGATTTGGGATAGCTGGGAGCAGCCAGGGATTTAGGGACAGACTGTCTTAACATCTCTGTCAGTACATGTTTGGATGGAATGATCCTAAGCACAGTCAGTAGCTGTTTCAGAAGCATACTGAATGCCTGTTCTGGCATTCCTACCAGGATAACATATTTGCTTTGTTAAGTTACTCCAAGTCTTTGGGACCGTGCATTCAAAATTTGTGCAAAATGGCCTTTGCCTTTTAAGGTGCTCAAGCTCATTTCTGCAGGTGTAGGTTGAAAACATGCTTCTATTTGCTGTCTGTGGATGTGTATGAGCTCCTGGAATTTGTCATCAGTATAGGGATTTGCCCCTCTGTCCTTGGGCAGGATTTTCCCTTCTGCTATAAATTTGCAGAGTACTGTGTATCATTTCCCTCCTGGCTGCCACCCTGTGCCTCATAAGTGATTGTACTCCAGTGGGGAAGTGATTTGTATGTATATTTTTATAAAACACTTTGGGGATCCTTGGGGAAGAAAGTTGTTATATAAATGTATTTCCCAGGGGAAAGTAGTGGAAATCTCATTACTTGGAACATACAGCGTATTTAAAAGTAGGTTTGACAAAACACTGGGAAATAAAGGAAACAATCCTGAACTGGCACTGGGATGGTCTAAATGATCTAGCAGATATTTTCCATCTCTGAAGTTTGTCTCATGATTTTATTTAGTGCGTTGGAAAAAGGGCATGAGGAATGCTAAAGCCATGCACATATAAAATATCCTTCAGGAACACTGTGGCTTATTTTAATATAACCTTTAGCAAAATACTGTGGTTTGCTTACTTGCTGATTTATTTTAGGTAGTTCAAAATATTTCTATTAGTGATCTCTTTGAAATACTTTAGGTGGTGCAATGGATTTGTAGCAAAACACAGCATGTAACTTGAGTGTACTCTCTGAAGCCAGGTATTTGGTGCCAAGCAAAATTTGTATGTGTAGCTTCTGTTTTAAGCAATTATATGGTGTGTAATACACAGTAGAGAAATTAAGTGGAAGTACATTTTGCCCTAAGGGATTACTGTAGCTGTTGGATTTATTTTAAACAAGTTTTGCCCCTCGTACAATAACGTTCCTGTAATAAATCACTTATGTAATCATCTACAGTATATTAGCAAAAATTAAAAAAAAAATTAAAGAAAAAAAATAAAGGAAGTGTCAACTGGAAACAAATGGTAAAGCAAAGATGTGCTATAGCAAGAAAACATACTTACCTGCTTGGAGGGAAGTGGTTAAAGAGTAGCTGAGGAGTTGTAACAAATAGAGGCTGTTCTGTAGCTGGACGCAGCATAATGACTTCACTGCAGTAAACTCCTTATGTAATAAACTGCATGGATGTCACTGGAGAGTAACCAAAACCATCCATCTGAACGGTTTCCCAGCTTACTTAAATTAATAGTGATCTTCTCTCTGAAGGGAAAAATTGAAAAAATACATCAAGAAAACCCATGCAGAGATGTTATGAAATAAAACTAGTGCAGTCATTAAAGGTAAGCCATTCTTGAGCATGGAGAAAGGATCCAGTTTTGATGCTTCAGCCTTCAGAAGTTGGTTATCAGTCTCCAGCCAAATTATTCGAGCTGCTATTTACTAGTGAAATAAGAAGTGTGCAGTGAGTAAGAGTCTTTCCTAATTGACGTATAAATTGGCCAAATGGTTTTCAAGACCATTTATTTTTAAGAAGTCTTGTTTTGACTGCCATAGCTAAGATATAGTTTTGTATTCCTTTATAAGATATAGTAAAATGACAGCTACAACCAATCAAGCTGCATCACTGTGCAATGTGTCAGCTCCTTTCAACAGACCTGATTTCCAGAATAACCTTTTCCCCCAGACATTTGTTTTCCTTTGATGCCAGTGATAAGACCCAAAGGGATTTCATTCAGACTGCTCGTGAATTCCAGCTTTGGGAAACCACAAAAAAAAGGGAGAAAGAGTGGCAAATCTCAAAAACAATTAAATTGAAATGCAAATTCCAATTTGTCATTTGCAAACTCTTTTAAGAACTGGTAGCAAATTTTTAAAGAGGAATTAAACAGGTAGGCGAACATGGTAATTTTCAGTAGTGCCTTTTTTACATCAAATAATATTCTACTTGTTCATGAATGTCCACTCCTTCCACTCTATATCATCTAATTTCTGTTCATACATAATATGCAGAGGAATAATTTACCACTGAACCTCTTGCAGGGTATCAGCCTTGCTTACAGATGGGTTCTTTCTTGTCCTCTTGCCCTGTGTGGCCACTTATTTATCATGTGAGATTTAGAAAGTTTCTTAACATCCTCTTTCACCCTTATTTCCCTACTTAAAAAAACCCAACCAGCAACCAACAAGCCCAAACAAACAAACAAACAAAATCCCAACAAAATCAATAATCTCGCTTTTAATATTTGTTAGTCTTTGCATACTGGCATTTGTAAAACACTTCCAGATCTGTCCTGGCAAAGTCCCACCAGTGTGGGATCAGCTGCCCGAGTGTTACGGGTTTTGAAATAGTTGGTGCTTCCTGTATGAAATCAAAATTGGCATGTAACATGGGATCAACCTTAAAATTATAGTCTCTGGTTTGTTCCCGTGCTCACTGAGCACCTGGGAGTTCAGTCCTTTCCACAACTAGTTGTTTTCCAGTGGGGAGTCCCTCTACACCACCTCCTTCTCCTTCTGTAATGTCTGGTGGCCTTCCTTTCATTCACTTCTTTAACGGTGGAGAAAATGTGCAATAAAAAAAGAGAAAAAGTGATCTCCACAGATCTCACAAGATGTGTTGCAACAGCTCTGAAGAAGCCTTTTTGATGGTATGTTTTAAGGATATGGGTGTTTTTTTTGGTCACAGCTTATTGCATTTAGGTCTGCCTCAGAGATGAGACATTTATGTTTTAATATTTTTTGTGCTCTAAACATAGAACACCAGATTGATTGTCTCTTTATATGTTTACCGAGTCTCAAATTGCTGCTTTTATGGTTTGAGAGAAGTGCTGGTGATAAGTTATATATTTTTAGTTGTAGTCTCCACTTGTTCTCAGCGCTTTGGTTTGAGTCATTCTTTTTTTCTAACAGATGGTTTGGATGTGGTCATTATTTCCTGTAGTCAGTTCTTTTTCTCCAGCACTCTTAGCTGAAAAATTCATATTTATGCAATGAGGTACAAGTGATGCTTGATGATGAGTACAGAAGAAGCTCAGAGATTTTCAAGCAATGTGGTAGGAAGGTAGGCTTGCAGAACAGTATTGTATTTAGTGGTCATAAAACAAAATACTTGCATCATTTGAAATTAAATGTATTAAGTATACTAGAAATATTGTGTGTAAAATCACTCTAATGTAGAATTTAATCTTTGTGTTTTCCAGTTTCTATGAAGTAAAGTATATCTGATATCACCTACTCCTCTTTTTGCTCTCTTACAGCAGACACTGATGACTTGGCAGTAAAATAATATCTTAGACATACTGTCTCTTTCAAAAGGTGTTTTTTAAAGATCATAAAAATTTAAATAAAAACAAATGTGTGAGAGATACTAAGACTTTCTCTGTTCCTTTAGTTGTGTTTTCTTTTCTCTGATCTTTTTCATAACCTATGCTCTCCTACACCAAAGACTTTTCTTTCCTAAGGGTGTTATGATTTGTATCCCAGACCATTCTGCATTGCAGACCAAGCAGAGCATTCCCTAACCCTCATCTAGTATTTACTCACACATTGCATTGCAGAATGTGAAGACCATTTTAAGGTTTTTTTTTTTAAACCCCACATAAAAACTGTTACACCCATGCAATTCATTATGACAACTGGTGAGGTTTCAATAATAAGCTGTATTATGAAGCAGGCAACAAAACAGTTGGTAGGTCCTACTTGATCTGAGTCAGGGAGAGAAGGTGTGGAATAGAATTGCCTTCCTCATGGAAGATATTTCATCTTCCTTCCCCCCTCACCCTCTGCTCTGTAAAACTCGATCCCCTCTGAGGAATTCAAATCTTCTATGAGCATGGCAAGGACATTATGGAGACCAGGCAGCATATTTGCATATTCTCATAACCATAAACATATATTTTTTCCCATTTGTGCCGTGATGTTCTCCATTCATATTCTAAGTGGCAAAAGCTTTTAGCTGCGATTGGGCCAGTCCTCAGTGGACAAGAACTGAGTGTGTCACATGGCATTTATTAATCTAAAAAAGTTGTCTTTCAAAACATATCTAAAAACATATGGGAGTTATGTGAAGCAAAGCAATTGCAGGTTCATTTGTTATTTCAACAAGCTCATTCCTTATGATTTCAGTTGTGTAATGGATGGGGAACTGTTTGCAGGTTGGTTGTTGTCGAATATTTTTCATTTCGTTCCGTGGGTTAAGGAAAGGAAAGGCTGAACCACACCCTCCTCAGGGGAGTGGATGATGTTACATGATGTGTAGGGGTTTTCTCTTCCCTTCTCATTCTTTTGTCAGGTGGCACGTGGAGTGCTTTTCAGGCAGTAATTTGGAGGCTGTCAGTTCTGCAGTGGTCACTGAGGATGAGGTGATCCTCTGAGGTCCTGCTTGTAGCCTTTGGGGTTCCAGGCTGGTAAAGGTGTAGTTCTCTACCTGGGAGAGGGTTAGTGAATTTTTAGGGTTAGTGAATCACTGGGCCTTGTCAAGCATGAGAGATTTGTCATCAGCTTCCTCAGTAATCCTTCACTAGCAATTGCCCTGTGACGGCTCTTTACATTAGCTACTCCTACAGTGGATTTATGAAGTATTATTTGTACACGAGAAGGTATTTATTCTGGAACAGTTTTTCCAAAAGCCTGTTGTCTGTTATATCAGTGCTCCCTAAGGAGGGAAGATACATCACATATTTGTTGCTTGTCATTTTTAGTTTTGGTTTATCTTATACTTTTTGTTTATGTGCTTTCAACAACCTTTTCCATGTTGAATAGCATGAGGACTTTTTTAAAGCTGAGCACTAAGCTGTATGGATTGCTTTCCTACCTACAGCAAAAATGTTCCTACCTGGTGAGAGAGATGCTCTTCCTACTTCTCAGTATCAGGAGGGAAAAAAACAAATGTTGATTTAAAAAAAATTAGAGATATGACTGAGTTGGTAGCTGTGTAAAGGATAACAACACTATTGCATTCCTTTGGAGATCTGTCAGTATCAGGTACCAGAAGTTTTGCACAGGACAAAGTATTTGACCTTCATGATGTTTGTACCTAGTGATGATCTGGCTGTGGCAAAGCTATATTTTCATGTATATTTTATCTATATGACTAAAAAGAAGTGGTACAAAGATGTGAAGTACATATATTTTAACCTTGTAATCCTTTTTTCATTACTGCCATTAACTTTAATTTAAAATAATGCAGGTCAATATGATGGATTGAGTGGCTTATTAATTATATTCTTTGCACCAGGAAAGAACTCAGGAGGTCATGCTTATTAAATGGGTAGAGAACGAGAGAAGCTCACTTGGGGCTGGTTCTGAAATGGGAGTTGAGTGGACTGTGTATTGGTAGAAAATGTGTGCAGGGGAGGGATGAGAGCTTTCTTCATTTGACACCCCACTGCCTTTCCACCAGAGCTGGTGTGGACCAGAGGAGGAGTGTGGGGTCCAGGCACATCTATGACCCACCATGTGTTAGGAATGGTAACGCTGCTCCAGCTTCTGTAGTAATTGCAGAATAATCACACCCCAGCTCTATGGGTTGAAGTGGAAGTGTACATTTTTTTTTTTTTTTCCTTCCCTGAAGAAATTCTAGTTAGCTGGATTTTGTGTAGGAGGGATGTAATTATCACCTCATCTGTGAATCCGGTCAGGATTATTTTTACTTTCTCAGTTGTGTCTCTCGGAAAAATGAGAATAGGATAAAATGGTAAATTAACAGTTTATATCCTGGTTTATAGTGGTTGGATTTTTGGTAAATGTTTTGGATTTAGGTTTTTTTTTTTATGCACAGGAGAGTGTGATGTGCATCATTCTTGTCTGACACGTTTTGCTGTAGGCAGTAAAGTTGAGCTGACAGTTCAGTGGCTTTTGTTAGGAATACCTGGTCAGAAATATCTATTGCATGCTCTAGGATGGCTTCTTTTTAAAAAGAATAAGTATGAAAAAAAGTAGCTTGATATATCATATTCTTGCCACCCCATCTGACATGCCATTGAGTTGACTTTGCTGGGAGATATCCCATGTTTCATCCCCTTGCAGTTTTCAGAGCCATGTTTGAGGCAGCTCAGATGTTTCACTGCCTTTTTATTTATTTTTAAAAGGGTGTCAGAAATCCCTTATTTTTTCACATATTTCTTTTCCCCTTTTAAAGGAATGTCAGAAACACCATATTTCCCATACACGCTCTGAACCTTTGGCCCGGGGTGGCCTCCCATATCTCTGTGCCTGATAATCTGTCAGCTGTGCTCTGGTAACGTGGATGGTTTAAGGCATGAAAGGCCATCCATTAAAAGGGGAACTGAGCTACTCAAGTTTGCATTTTAAGTCATGCTCTGAATCAGACCAAGAGCAAACTGAAGCTCGAAAATAGCTGAAGGAAACCTTGGGAGCTACAAGCCCAAATAGCAGGTGTCATGAAGCAGCAAACAAACTTACAGCCCAGTTCTTCAAAAGTTGTCCAGGGAGTCCCATTTCACCACTTCATGGTTGAATGTATAAAATGTGGAGAACAGCAGCTGTGCAAAGAAAAATAACAACCTGATAATCAGGCTCCTGTTGGCATTAAATAGTCGTGAGAGTCCAGTGATCCAGGGTATTATAACTATTGTGTAACATGAAATATCCCCCAGTGGCAACATAAAATTCCTCCCATCTTTAGGAAGGTCATAGGGGAGAGCTCTCCTGATCTTCTGATGAGATCCAGTACCATTATTATCTTATTTTAGTCTTATACACAGTTATACACTCCTGTATTACCTAGGCATCTGTGCCTGCATGGCTAAGGTAGTTCTTAAGAGTTTGGTTGCCATTTATATATAATATTTGCATACATAGCTGAACATTTATGACAACAACACATGCAGTTAAAGGACTGACATTCTTCAAAACCTTTATTGACCAATATATCATCTCTTCTGTCTTGACAGAGTGCAGGCTTCTTAGTGATGCTCACAACAAAATTACTCTGAAAAGATGCAGCTTAAAATTGCCTCATGGCTGATACCTTCATTTTTGTTTTCATTTTGTTTTTTCGATGCTACAATATAGCATTCATAAAACTTACACTGTGAGTAATCTAAATATTTGTGGAAATTAACGCCTGTAACTACCTTTGAGCTGGGATGGCCCTATATCTTCTCTCTTTACCCTGAAATTTGCTCTTCGTTGCAAAATATGCATTCCAACATCATAAAAGGAGTGAAAGAGTGAGAATGGTTTTGGACTGAAGTCTCCAACTTGATCATTTCCAGGACTCTGGCAAAAAAGCATAGGCTGGACTAAAGAGTGAGTAATCATATCAGGAGAGAAAACCCAGCTTTGCACTTTATGGAATTGGAAGGGCCCGGTTACATCTTGCTCGAGTTCTGTCATGTGAATATCTCTATTCCACTTCAGTTGCCTCACTCTGTCAGGCTCTTGAGTTACAAAGCAATGAAACCGCCTAAGAGAGGCTTGGAATCACTTCTTTCAAACGATACAAAACTAATCTTTAAATCTACCAGGAGTATTTTTTCTTTTTTTTTCTTTTTTTTTTTTTTTTTTTTGTATTTTAGCTGCTAAACTCCTGTCACAGTGGAACTGAGGAAGAAAAAGCAAGATGGTTATCAGAATTGTGTGATATTAACTTCCATTACTTCACAACCTGCTGTGAGCAGAAATGCTTAGATGTAAAAGCAAACAGAAATCCCTGCCAAGAGGGAAGGTGTTCCAAATACAAGGGGTGGGGTTAACATCAGAAAAAGTGCCAGTTTGGAGGGGGGGAAACTGTGTGTAGGCTGTGCCATAATGAATGGTTATTTTTCTGCAAGTCACTTTGTACAAAATGAAAATATTTTCTATCTAGAAGTGATTGCAAAAAAACACCCCAAACTCCAGTTCTTTTCCTCTCCACTTGAAGATCAGTGTTTTTATCAAGGGAGCATATTCTCATTTGATAAAACACAAGGACCTCATAGTCATGACACCTGATACCAAGCACCTATTTTCTTTAAAATATTTAAAGTGGAAGTATTCAGGACTGTTGAAAGCAGTGTCCTTGTTCATCCAGTCAGCAATATGATATATTGCTGTGTTTGTTTCAAAAGAGAGCTTTCAGGAGAGCTCACATGACATATATATATATACATATAGGTCTCATACAGATACACCTGTAAGCACTCATTGGAAATGCTGAAATTCCTGGAACCAAGGAGGGAAAATTTCCTTCCACTGACAGCTGGGCTGACTCAATTGTAGGTCTTAGGACTTTTGTGTCAGGGCTGGAGGTTTCCTCCTCCTTAACTAAAAACTGTTCTTAAAATTGGAGAAGAGCCAACCTGAGAATATTAGAAGAGCAGAGAAAAAAAATTAATGACAAAAGAGAAGGGGAAACCTCAGCCCTATAAGTGAATGCCAGTTACTCTGCACAGAAGACACTATTAACTTCGAGAAGTTGGAGCAGTGAAATTTTTAACCTTTTAATAACAGAAAACAAGAGTGTGGGCCTTCATACCATCCATTTAATTCAGGAGACCTTGGAAAATGTATTCTAAAATGTACTATTTAACGCTGAAAGGAAATGATAAAAAATGGTGCAAAAAAGGTAATATAGAATGCTGCTTAAAAATGTATTGTGTTATACTTCCATATAAATGTTATACTGGAAAATCTTTGAGAGAGGTAGCCTGCCCTTTAAACCTTTAGGCATTTATGGCCTTAATTATGCTTTTCACCAAGATTTTGCATATTTAATATTTCCTTTTAGAGCTTTCAAGAGTCTCAGTTATTAATTCCACTGAGGATTTATAGGTCCTCTGAATATCCCTTAAGTATAAAGATTGTAGACTCATCAAATAGTGTTTTCTTCCTTTAAATTTTTATGATTTCTATATCAAACAGGCAACTGCAGTTTTAGAGTTGAAATTGCAGTATTTATTGCTTGAGGTTCTCTCCATCTTTCCAAACAAAAGCAATTCCTCCATTTCTGCACTGAAATCTCTGTCTTCAGATATGGTTACAGAGTGCAGACAAACAAGCTCCAATTCACTAGAACAGGCAGTTACTTTTCATATTGCATGGCCAAAACAATAGCATCTCACCTAAAGATGCTATTTATAAAGTGAACTACCTGAAATGGAGAACAGTGTTAACCAGAAGCCTATGAATAAGTCATGGAGCCTAATTTTCCGTTATTACAGCCATTGTTTAAAAATGCATGTCTAGCTGGGACTTTGTAATGATTTTGTATTACTTAAAAAAACTACTACATTTTTTTCCCCCCTCAGTGATTTTGTTACTTCTTCATTAACTTTGCTCTCCTCTACTGTTTGTTGGGCTTCTGAAAACCAATAGGACAAAAAAAAAAAAGAAAGATAAAAAAGAAAAAGTTTTTGTTTTTTTTTTAAATTGCCCCTGAGACTATCAATGCTTTAGATATTTTTATGCTTCTTTCTTCAAGTGCTTTTACCATGTTATGCCTTGGCATCCATAGCAAAACCCATTAGCTGTGACAGGTTAAGATGCCTCTGCAGGGCTTCACCACAAAGGAACTGAGTGTGTGCCAACCATTCTTCCTTACAATGTGCCACACCATCTCTCCAAAGAAGGCCAAATCTGTAACCCTGCCCTTTACTCTTCAGTCCTGTGGGGGAAGCTGCTCTGAGAATGTTCTCAATTGCTTGGTGGAGTATTTTCCAGTCCTGGCTATACCATGGTTTCACTTCATTAACTGATAGGCAGCAAGGACATTCCTCAGACACTCAGCAGATCTTTTGTCTGCAGCACATTGTTATGGGTTTAGAGAGTGCTGTTGATAGAAGACACAATATACTGATTAAATTGAATTTCACTGACTGTGGAAACTCCACAATCAATATGAGCCAACCTGTACTTGCATATTGTTGTCCTACTGACCAGGGAGCAAAACAACCCTCTCCAGCATTTATAAGTGGTGCCTCTGAGCTTATTTGAGCTCTTGCCAGATGTTGCCACATAATGCATGGTGGGATTCATATTCCAGATCCTGCATGAGGATTGTGCCTGAACCGAGTCCATTAATGGCGTGAATATTATCCTCACTTTAAAGAGTGGTTAGATGAGGCATAGGGAAGGAAACTAAGTGGTTGTAGGGAAACACAGACAGAGCTGGAAACAGAATAGGTTCAGCCTTCCTGAATCCCCATTCAGTTCCCTTACCCATCACTGTTCTCAGGCTTCTTGCTTTGAATGCCTCCTGTGAAAGGGTTCTTGAAAATTTCATTGCAGTGAATATTCAACGTTGAGAATAACTGATTGCAGAGACTTGGTTTCCACTTCTGTGGTTCCTTCTGGTAGCTCTGAGCTTCTGCTTGCAGAGGCCTTTGCTCATTCCTGCTGTTGCTCCTCTGCAGAGAGCCAAGGCTTTTGGTTGGAAATTCAGTGCAGCTACATCCTACTCTGGTTGATGGTGCCCCTGGAAGTGCCAGCTGCTGCTGAAAAGATGTGATCTCAGTCAAGTCTGGAAAGCATCAAACTTACCACTTTTTCCTAGTGCATGCCATTCCCTGAATAACAAGGAAAGCAAATGAATTGCTGTATCTGCCAGTCCTCTTTAACATTTTCTTTGCTTCCATCCACCACAATAAATTCAGATTAGGTATTGAAGCATCCAGTTGAATAATATCCTTGCTTTTAGTGTTGCATAATTTACATTCTGACACATCATCTAAGATTCCAGTACAGGCCACCCCACAAAGTACTGCAGAAATATAAAGAGAACTGGAATTAGGTTGAGATGTCACTTGCCCAATCTGAAATTTTGACAAATGTGTAATAGATAGGATTTCCTCTTTTGGGGAGGTAATTTTTAATTATCCATCCTACTAATATACTTAACTGCCTTTGCAACTCTAATTCTAACATTCTCACATTGCTAAGAATCCAGTTAATTTTAATTCCATTTTCTGAGCCCAACAGTGCTCTGTTACCTGCCATAAAGGGATTATTTAGCAGCTTTAAAATTCTATTGCAGGTATTAAGTTCCTGGACGTAGGCCCCGAAGTTTTTAAGATGGACAAGCCAAGCTGAAATTCATTAACATTTTAAGAATTACTAAGTTTAAAACAAATTTGAAAATGCTGCTGTGTTTTTAAAAGCAGCATCTATTTTTTTTTTTTTTTAGTATTTTGTAGATACAGCTTTTACCCAAGCCTGATAAATATCTATAAAGGAAGGGTGAGCTGTGCTAAAAGGAGGAGGAATGAAGAACTGTTTCCACAGACACTTGTAAAGCTGAGACTCTCAGAAGACTGATACTTTGACTTTACAAATGAGTATCACAAAGAATCGTTATGCAGAAATGAAATCTATTGTCTCTTTCTGAAACTTCATCCATCCCAAGAGGTGTCCTTGCAGGTCTGGAACCACTGCTTATACACCACTCTATTGTTTCAACACGACTTTTATTCTGAGAAGTTATTGTGCAAAATTGTGGCTCAGACAGTGTGGGCTTCCAGTGATCTCTTCTCATTTTCATGCTAAAGTAAAATTATTGCTTCTCCTTACTTCAGTGGATATAGGATAACCAAACCCTCTGAGAGATTGATGAGGGTTTCTTCTTCCCCATACAACAATCAGCAGAGTAGCCAAAGTCCGTGACAGTTGTTCCCATTTGTATCCATTGAGGACAGAGAGATGAACACTACACCTACAAGATCTTTTATTACAGCTGGAGGGGGGAAAGAAAACTGAAAAAAAAGGAACTTTCAAAGTTGTGGTTAAATTTCTAGGCTAGCAAAGATAAACCAGCTTCCGTTAAAATGGTTAAATTGAAGAAAAAAGATACAGGAGTCACTGAGAAGAAAAATGAGCAGTTCAGAAAGGACATTTCTTCAACATCTGAGGGAAAAGCTACACTTCAGTGCTGGAATTGATTGCCTGGGGACTGTGAAATCCTGTTGCTTGAGCGTTGCTCCTGAGGGGTGGTTTCCTCTGGGATGTTCTTTGGTGCCTTACGCCGAGCAAACCACGCTGTTTCTCTGCTGCTTTCCTGGGGCTCCCAAATCCGGGCTCAGGGTGGTGGTTCAGTTTTCATTGGGACCTCCCAAACAGCACAACTGAGATGGGAGGGTGCCAGGGAGAAGGTGTGAGTGAGCTGGAGACTGACTCCAGGTGAGGTTACTCCGTGTGGCCCAGGTGAATCTGAGAATCAGGTGAGGGCCTTGTTGGAGAAGGATGTAGAGCAGAAAAGGCTTTGTGACAATCCACAGGGTATGGTCTGAGGGGCAGGTAGGGCAGCTCACTTGACTGGTTGAGACTGAACTTGTACATCAATATGGACATATCCCGTGACTTTAGGTGATCTCACTCTGACCTGGCCTAGGAAAACATGAGCTCTAGCAAGTCAGCTTAATTATCCATATCTATGTTTACAGATAGAAAAGAGATATAAGAAACATAGCATGCATCCTTTGAATTACCGGGGGATCAATTAATTATTTTTAATAAAACGTGAGGATACTTTCGGATTAGAAATTTTTTTTTTTTATCCTAGTATTTTTCATTTAATGTTTAAAATCTGTTAAATAATTAAAAGAAAAAAAAAGGGGGATATGCTTAAGCACATTCTGCTGACAGTGCACTGAGTCAGTAGATATTTCACGGCCAGTACTATGGCTTGAATGCAGATTATTCATTCATACTTCAGGCACACTTGGTCCATGAGTCCTTAAAAGCATCAAGTCCATTTTGGCTCTGTAGTGCCATCTAAAAGTTTACAAGGTGCAAAGTGTTTCTGGAAATGAATGAATGCAGAATTGCACTTGAAGATCAGAGTGTCTGCTTCGAGCCCAACTGCCTGTGGGAAGAAACACTCTGCAGATGAATAAGGCAGAGGGAGTGGTGGGAGAGCAGCCACCTTTAGAGTGAATGGGTGAGGGGAACATCACCCACACATCACACATTTCAGTGAAGGTGTGGTTGAACCCAGAACCCGAGAGCCAATGGCCAAAATGTCCTGTTTTGAGCAGGACTTGGCAGCAGCAGTTGGTCACTTTGGGCTGGCTGGTAGTGGAGTATCTGCTCTGATTCTCCTTACTGTGTCTTGTATTTTATTTGTTCAAGTTTTTTCCCCCTTGGTTTGAAACTGGGGCTGAAGGAATGAATCTCTCCTCCTCTGCTGCTAAGGGGAATCCTTGTTTTATTCAAGCCTTTCTCTGCTTGGGAAACATCATCAGGGTGTCCTGCTCCCTGTCCTTCCCTCTAATGCAGCAGAGACTGCACAAAGCTGTCTTTGTTTCCACCTAGTCTGGGCTTTCAGAGAAAAATCAGTGGGGAAATCAAATTGGCCATTTTCATACAGTGCTATTAGTATTTAATCCTTTAGTTAAAGCTGGGAGTTAGGTGTGTCAGACTCTCCTGAAAGTACTAGACATTATTTTGTCTAAACACACGTGAAGAAGTAGAAATCTCAGAATTGTCTTGTTTCAGCACAGAATCATCACAGAATTGTTTGGATTGGAAGGGACCTGAAAGATCATCTTGTGTCAACACCCCTGCCATGGGCAGGGATACCACCCAGCAGATCATCCTTCAGTCTCTCTTATATTCTTTCATTTTTGCTCAGTCTTAATCTTCTCTTTGCTCTTCCTTTCTGAGAAAGCATCTCATTGGTTCAATGAAGAGAATTTGCAATGTTTAACAAAACATTTTCCTGACAAGCACAATAGGCAAAGCTGGGGTGTTTTTATTCCAAGATTTTATGGATTCTGATGTGCTAGACTTGTCAGTACAGAATCACTCCAAGACATGACACTACATACATATCCATACAGGAAATTAGTTGCATTTAAATAAAATTAAAAAAAAAAGTATTTTGAGCACAGTGTGGTAAAAATGTGTAAGAAAGTGGAGTATATTGAGATCCATTTCCAGGTTTTCTGTTTAAACATGAAGGATTTCACTGGCCTGCTGGCCATAAAAGACTGTGAGTTAAAGAGTCATTTGGCTACACTTAATCCATGCCCTGGAAACAATCAAGAATTGTTCCCCACAGTATATTTTGTAGTATTTTTGTCTTGTGATTGAGGGTAAGCTGCAGTCATGAGATAACTGGGTGCAAGTTCAATTCACATGCTAACTCTTATTCCCAGAAGAGTACTGTGGAGACATTATATTAAAACTTTCTGCTTTGTCTATACCTCTGAGCATTATTACCAGGCTCTGGAGATGTGTATGTACAGCTGCCTTCTGCTGGAGTGGAGTCTGTATCTGAGGCTCATATAGCCAAGCCCAAAAAAAGATGAATCCAAGAAATTTCTTCCTCTGCTTTCCTTTGTTCTCTAAAAATTCTTTATATTCTTTATAATAAACAAGACTTCATTCAAAATTCTCCAAGTACCTTGCAAGTCCCACTGCCACAGGCAGGTACTCATCACTCCAGTACATTAATCACTCCTGAAGTTGTTACAAGTAGTTTAGTTATTTCTGGTTTTAACTATTCTTTAAAGCAATTAATTAGAAATGTGCTAGATAGGGTTTTTAATTAATGAAGTTTCAGTGTTTTCTAAAGTTTCACTAAAATTCCTGTGAAAGAAAAGCAAACACAAGTATCTATTTTGGTTCCAAAACAGCCATCTCCCAGACGGCACGTGATGGCCATCTTGTTTACATGGTTTCAGAAGATAGCTTTGACCACCAGCCAGAGTACAACTGTTTTTTTACATAGTTTTGTCTGTGTTTAGCATGGTTTCCTTTTTACTGGCTGTGTGATATGTTATCTGTCTTCATTATTCCTTAAAGGCGTGCCTCGCCCACCAGGGCAAAATGCAAACTCATCTCAGCCCATGCAGTCAGGTGACAAAAATCGCTTTTGCAGTTTAGACATAAACTTCCTTCCACATCTGACCTTTTACTCTTGAGCAGGGAAGTTTATTGACTCCATTTCCTAGCAGTAGTAACTAGAAGGGCCTTCTTTTCACCAATCAATCCATATAATTTTGCGAAGAAACAGAGCGTGCTGGTGGTGTGATTGATTTACACGTTATTTATCTTTTTCTGCCCAGTTTAAATTGGTCAGCCTGATCCTATTCACATGATAAAAATCATCATGTCTCAAATTACTTACTCAATAAACTGTGGGTTTGTCTATTATTAGTGATCATTAGTGTTATAATACAGCATGGAAATTTAGAGCAAATTAACTACATATGCAAGCTGCTGGGCTCATCTGCAGTTAATCATAAGCATACTGTTCAAGTGGGCAGAGGATTTTGCAAGAATATTTCCAGGAAGAATTTGTGGGAGGAGAGCTAAATATCCTTGGGTTGTTATATTTTTTTTTTTTTTTCCACACCATAATCTTGGCCTCCCGAATGAATGTTTATCTGAAACACAGTCAATGACTGAAAGCACAAAAGAGAATTATAGCTCAAATTAAAACAGCTTCTCGTGCTGCCAATTCCAAGGCCCCGAGTTTTTATGACCGTAAATAATGAATGGAAGTTCCATGTTGGTGCAGCCCCCGCAGCCTCCCCTGCAGACCTGACAAGGCTCCTGCTTCAATCGTTCCCCTTTAATAAAGGCTATCGGAGCCCTGCAACAGAACGATGTGGTGGGATGTACAGCCTTGCATGTTATCTGATGATGACACACACACTGAGCACTGTGAGTTATCACTTCCAGTCACTATTATTTCCTATGAAAATAATAGCTTCCAGTCACCGTGGGTTGCTCTGAGATTGCCTTCATACTGATGTAGATTAAAAGCGAAGGGATTTTCTGATAATTACTGGTTTGTCTGGCACAAGAAGGCACAGATGGAGGGAGGTTTAATGTAAAAAGAAATCATTAGAAAACAGTCCTAGCTTTCTGCAGTTTGCAGTGCCCATTCCTCATCCTTAAATACCACTGCAAGCTTCAGATGGGATCTGGTGACCGGAGCTGGCCGGTCATCCTGGAGACGTGTATAAAATGATACAGCAAAGGTGCAACAAAAATATGCAGGAACTCAAAGAGTTCACACACCTTTGAGGTCCAGGTTTGTGAGCATGGCCATGGAACATCCACACAATGCCTCCTGGGACACTTCCATAGCCACCAGCCACAATGGGGGGTCCTGCAGGGCCAGATGCTGGTGGGGCTGTCCCTGCACCACAGGGCTCTGACAGGCCTGACTATTTCTAAAGGTACAGGCCCTTTTTGGTTTTGCTTTGCATGTTGTTAGTGAGATGAGTGAATCTGATGGGGAAAAAACACACCCTGGATTCACCAGGATTGCTGTGCATGTGTGGCAGGTCTGCATGCTCTTGCCTGGTTTTTAGTAAAGTCTTGTAAGAATCTGTCACAGCTGGAAATGTCCTCTCCAAAAACAGTGCTGTAAGGAGCTATTTCATGAGCTTCTGCTTAAGCCTCCAGACTGCAAGATCCACGTGTGTGAACACTCATTTTGAGATGCAAGGGTTTCCAAGGTGGTTTTTCTTTCCCACATTTTTAGTGCATCAGGGCTAAGGGCTTGGCTGTGCAGTGAAAGTGTCCTGCCACAATGCTTCGCTGAATGGCACTTCCCAGCTCACTTTGTTCCTCTTCTTAGCAGAGGTCAGAGTGAGACTCAAACTCCTATTTTGAAGGCACCAGGAGACATTTTAACTGCTCTGCCACCCCACCCCAAGAGAGAACAATAGGCACTTGATAAAATATCATGTCCTATTACATGTCTTTGTGTAAAACCAGAGTTTCAAACCTTTTTGTATGACACTTGGCTGGTGCAAGACAGCTTCTCCTACCCATCTAGCCATCCATCCATCCATCCATCCATCCATCCATCCACACTAGAAATAACTACCTTTGGCATACTTTTTGCTGCAAGTCCCAGCAGCTTGATTTCCCTTTCTCCATCCCATAACTGGCCACCTAAAGAAGAAATCCTGGCGGCTCCAGGGGAGAGGCCATGCCCTCTCCAGTCCTTGTTGGCAGCAGCTTACCTGTGCATGGCTCCTTGTGCTGTATGAAATATTTCGCTGTCAGTGGAGTAGGGAGTGTACTGATGGCAGAACACCAAGTCAGTGAGTTTTATCTCTGAGCTCCACACACACACAAGCACTAACTTCAGGTTTCACCCACAGACGGTATTTCTTTTCCCACAAACATCCCACTCAGTTGGGTTATCCAGCTCTTGGCTGGATAGGGGTTAGGGGGCTGCAGCAGGGAGGTGGGGGTGGATATTTGGCCCTTTTCCTGTGATCTCCTCTGGTGGAGCTGAGGGAAGCATTCAGCTGTACTGCTTGCTCTGCAGTGCAGATGGAAGTCCTCAGTTCGAAGCCCCCACGCACATGCTGGCACACCTGGATAACAGCTCTACCTGTTTACAAATTACCCCAATTTTCTGCTTGATTCAGCAGTAACTGCTTACCCTCCCCCGTGATGTAATTAGGCCTTCAGAGTTCATGCGTGCCTATTATGATCTCTCTTGTGTTTTGTCTTTTTTTTCTGTAGCCGTAATCATATATATATATATATGTATTAAAATTTCTTATAAATTGTTCAGCTAAATTATGCACAGTGGGCCATGCTAGCCCTCCATTAACATAAAGTATGCTAAACAACGTGTTTTCTTTCTGATAATTATGCTCTAAAGTACCAACTGCTTATTCTAGTGAATTTACCTTCCTTCTAGTTGTTCATATTTCTTCAAACTTTTAGCTGTCTTCATGGCAGGGCAAGTGCTCCTTCTGCTGTCAGTGAACCAGCCTAATTATCTTTCCTATTATCATCAGAACTTCCAGCTGCCTAATAGCCGGGCACTCAGTGTTGGAATGAACTATTATAGTCCATCCAGGATGGTTGTTGTCTGATCACGTAAAGGTCTTTCCATCAGTCGAAACAAAATATTGCTTCCTAACCCCATCAAGGAGTTTAATTGCACGATGCATGTAGCAGAGCTGTGGAGGGAAGGGTTTTGGAAGAGCCTGCCCGTTTTGCTGGCGTGCCTTCAGCATCTGTGCCAGCTCTGTCAGAGTGGGCTTGCAGGTACGTCCAACAGCCAGCAAATGTTTGACAAAATCAAGTTGTGGGAGCAAAGATCTCCTAGCCCAGAGCCCGCTCTTTCGTGGGCTCCTGAAAAGCAACTACCCCCCTCTGCAGACCTAAACAGCTGGATGAGAGTCCAGCTGTTGGAAAGCAGGAAACAACTGGGGTTAAGCCCAAGGAATGTTTCTCACAGTAATTTTTTTTTTTTTTTTGAGAGCTTAATTTTGAAAAATTTGGCTTTTGTCTTCAGGTATTCCTGGACACCTCAGACACGAGTATCCCATTTAGGATTTTCTAAAGGTAATTTGCTTAACTTCCTACGGGCCTTGTGTAATGAAAAAATACTCTTTGATACGGCGCAGTCAGCTTTTGAAGTGTTGCACAGCTTACGTGGCTAAAAATAGGTGAAGCAATTCTTTGGAAAACTGCTAAAAGCAATGGGTTTCATTTTACCTTAGATAAGGGATGAGTAACAACCTTAAGAAATTAGAACAATCTATTTCTTTCTTTGCCCACAAGATCAAAACAGACATTATCTTCAAGATACGAGCGTTGTTGGTTTTTTTTTTTTTAGTGGTGAATGAGCCAGTGGAAATATTATTATTCTTCATTATTTTTTTCTACCCTGAACAGGAATATCTGACCATAGAGAGTGTTAGTGATATTTAAGGGTACTCATTATCTCCTAGAAACTGCCCTACAGCACTATCTCAGCAAAAATTTGGGCTAGGAAAGTCTTTTTCTTTTGGTCCTCATTGTACTTCTCTGAAACCTCTTTTTATTCAGAAAAAAAGCAATTTTCAAAGAAGAGGGGTAGAGTTGTTTATAGTACACAGCCTTGGACTATTAATGAATGTTCACATGATTTGAGATGAGGAGAAAATAGTGTGCAACACACTGGAAATTACATGCACTTTCAGAAGAAAGAAATCTAGATCAGAAAGAAGCACCAAAAAAGCAACCAAAACAATCTTTAGATTTTCATAAAGAATTCTTTCAGACTACTTCAACAGTACCGGTGTAAGATTTATAATGAGGGTCTCTTGGACTTTTCATTTTCATGCAGTTGACTGAAACATTTTTAGCTTTTTATAAATTTAGGTCAAGATTTAATTTTCACTAGTAAGAACAAAAGCAGAGCTGTTCTAGCACAATGTCAGTTGCAGACACAGGAGGCTGAGTCCTACTCGAAAACATGAGAAAATAATATGGGTATCAATTTTGAATATGTAAAGTTGTGTCAGCGTGTGAATGAAGATCCAATTCATTTCTATGAAACTTTAGACTAATTAGTTTTATAATTTGCACAGTAAGGTAATGTAAATGTATTGCTGCTGCTTGACTTTTTCCTTAATCCTTTGAGTGAATATTTAATCTTTTTTTATATATTAGAATTAAAGCAACTTGGAAGATAGGAATAATTAATCTAATTATATGCCGATCACTTTAATTTCTTTAATGTTTTAGATAAAAAAACTCCCCAACTTTACAAATTGGTTTAGGTTAGAAAACCCTTTTAGAGGATTTTGTATTTCATCAGTAAGTGCAATTTAGAGGATACAAGCTCTGGAAGTGCAACATTAAGTTTACTGTTATGCAAATGGCACAGTTAATCCGGGAGCTCCCGGTGACCAGATTCTCAAGGTGTGTTTGATGAATTCATAGCTTGAATTTCAGAAGAGAAATTTGCCAGTCAAGGAAAATGAGCAACCAAAGAGCTTTAAAATACTGAAGCCTAGCAAAGGGAAATGTTGTAAAGAACCAGTAATCTGCTTATTCACTGTGTGGACTAGAGGACAACAAAAATTGGAGGAATGGATCTTGCATTGTCTACATGTAACAAGGGCTGTATTTTGCAGGGTGGAGGATAGAAAACCAATGTCTCTACAATGATGCTTCAGTGTAACTCTAATTATATACAGTATGAACATGAAGTTATGGATAAATTGAGAGCTATCTAGTTTGCATACATCTGAGCATGACATGCATATGGAGTGCTGACTGCTTAACTTGTGGAAAATGTAAACCCTGTACAGATCATCACAAGTGTAGGAGTTTGTATCTGTCCTATTATGGTTGGCTATTTTTAGTGACATCCACAATCACTTCAAATTCCCTGTTGATTTGAAAAATTTCCATTTTTTTCTCCTTTAACGTGTACGTCGTCCTCTTGTTTGTACAATTAGCAGCTTATAGCTAACTCCTTGGCTCTTTCCCTGCAGCCTGCTATTCCCTATTTTATGACTTTATCTTCTGGGTTTTTTGGTGGTTTGCTAAGGGAAATGAAAGTACTGATCATTACTGTAGAATTAAAAATAGCTTCTAACAGCTTAGCCCAAGATCCAAAAATAGGCTCTCTTCCGGCTTATCCTGTCAAATATAGTGGGAACCCTAGTAAGGTAACATCTGTGAAAACCTCACTCTGGGTTTGTATCTGCTTTTTCAGAATCTTTCCCTTATGTCTGCATAATGCAGTAATTTAAGTCAGATTGTTGATTTTTCTTGTTTCAGATCCTTTGCCATTGAGTTTTCAGGAAAGGTCACTGGTCTTCGAGACTTATTTTCCCTTATGATGCCTCACTGTTTTGTGATATATTTATATGTCATTGCTGAGGAAAAAGGACAGAGTAGCTATAGGAAATCTGTAGACAAATGCATACTAATATAAATGTTGATCTTCCTGTGCATGAGATTTCCATATGTCTTACCTAGTTTGGTGTCCTAAGGACTAGGAATTTGTCATTCACAAGGACAAACGTAGACTTTCCATCCTGTGCTGTTAATGTTAAGGCATCATGCTTGACTAGTGGAGAAGTGCAAAATGTATTGTGGTGGCCAACCCAGCTGGACAGACTGTGAAAGAAAATAAATACTTCTCAAATAGGAATACCTTTTTCTCACCCCACTTCTCTGGTAATGGCTGTGACATCAGGCATAAAGTGAAGAGGTAGGCACTAGTCTAAGTTTAGAGGCCTGGAAGTGCACTTCTTGAAGCCATACAAATATTTTGGTGGGAATTGTCCATACCAAAGTTGGGAGGCAGAAGAGTGTCTGAGGACATGCCAGGGCAGAGGCCTGTGATGACAGAGAAGTTTTTTGCACAAACATTGATTCTGAAACTTCTTGTAGAAATTCTGTGTGTTTCTATGGTTTTGTCCATGAGGAGACTGAACTTCAAAAATATTTACCCAAAATGCTAGAAGCACTGCTGCAAGTCCCAGCACTTCCTCTCTCCCACGTCTTTATTTTTCCTACAGTTTGACAAGTTTGCTTTTGTAGTTTACCTGTGTTAGTACAACACAGAAATAACATGGGCTTTGCAGAGGCCTCTAAGACACAACTGCTGTTTATTTTCATTTGTGAGCTACACAGATGTAGAAAAAAATGAATTCTGTGCTTATTTACTTTATTTTCTCATCAGTCAGCTGGGCCAGGATCCTTTTGTAACTCACTGCTTGCCATCTGAACCTGCGAGTCCTCCCGGTTTTGCTGGCCGTTGAAACCAGCTAATGCCATGACTGGAATTGTTCTGTAACCCATCCTGTCAATGTCTATTGTGCTCTTCTCTCAGTTTAGCAGGTTCCTCTTTCATCTGCCATGGCTTTGCTTGCCTCTGTGAGCCTTCTTGCGTTATATTTCCCTCTTCAAACACCTGGTGTCATTGTTTAGTGCCTGGGAATTTCCCACTCTCCAAATGAAGTTCCCTGCAGAGAAAAATAGTTCTTAGCTTCATCATAGCAGCCATTCAGTCAAAGCACGTTAGTTCAGATTAACACTATTATTGTCTCTAGCCTGGTAAGTTGGTGTTAAAGGCCTTATCAGCAGCAGCAGATATGCAGAAGAGAGGTAGATCATTTTGTAAAGTAACAGCTTCCACAGATCAAGGAATTCTCTGCATCATCATTTTAAATGAATGTATCAGAATTCCCATGAAAGCTTAAGAAAACAGTAAGGTATATGGCTGATATGACTCCTGATTCAATTCCGTGGATCTCTAAAGGAGTGTCTGTAGAACTATGTCAAAGTCCACTCCTTTTAAATTCTGTAGGATTTTTCTGTGAAAAAAAAGTGTGTCTGGTAGGTCTCCCTAGAGCAGGTTAATGTTTGTGTATTGTCACCCTGACTGAACCCAGCATGGGAGCTGAAGTGGAGCAGAAATCAATGAAATAGCATTAGGATGCAATTGTCGCAAATTATCAGAGAAGAAAGGAGACAACTGTAATTCACGAGAAGTAACACTTTACCAGCTGCTCTCACTAAGCATTAGTTTGGTGTGTTTTCAATTTCAAGGCACTTTCTCTGGAAAACACTTGGTCCATAATGACCATTATTATCACCCTCCTAAAATTTGTGGAATTTAACCTAAACAAATTCCTCAAAGCTTGCACTTAGTACGGATGTGCTCCATCCTGTTCATCCCCAGCTTCAGTGGCGCTTGTGCTGTGAGGATTGTTCTTCATTTTGTGAATATTGTATCATTCCCAAAGAAAGCTGCTACGAGCTGCTGTACAAACACCCTGGGTTTAGGCATCAGTGTCTCTGTGTGCCCTATTTCGCTCATGGTGCCAGGCAGGACAAGGTCACTGCAGAATTTCTGTGGTGGCCAATTCCCTTCTGTTTTATAGGCAGTCATCACACCCAAGGTTTTGTTACACCCCTGTGACAGCCATAACTGTGTGGTCACCTCTTGCCATCCAGCAGTCCTTTTCACTACCAGTATCTTAGATTTTACCCTTTCTTTGTCCTGTTCACTGTCAGGCAAATTATTGGTAGAATGCTATATTACTTCTAAAACCAGACAAATATTATTTAACTAGAAAATACATTTTCGCCCCATGCATACTGGGGGGAAAATCTAAAATTTTAAAACAAAATCTGAATTTTGTAGGTTACACTGATAATTGTCTCTCTGATGCAATGATAATTGTCTCTCTGATGCAATGTAGTGTTTGCATTTTGTCATTCATCAATTTTGGGGTTTTTTTTCAAGGGGTAGGATCACTCAAGGGGCTGGTTATGTCTTTCATTTCCTGGTTATCCAGTCAGCTCCTGCTCATGCCAGCAGGAATTGAAAGCTGTTATCAATATTGAGAAGAGGATTTATGTGAGACGAGAATGGGATGTCAGTCAATCGCCTCATAGCAAAGCATTCATATCCCAGTAACCACCTCACAACTATCAGTTTGTCCTGGGGCTCAATAGGGGATCAAAGGCTAAATCATCACCAAAGCAAAATTAATCTCCATGCCAGGTCAGGATGGAAACCCGTGAGGAATGTGCCCACGTGCAAGGGAATGTCTGAATAACTGTGAGAGTTTTCTTTGAGTGTGCTTTTGTTGCAGCTCTGCTCTGAACAGGACACTCGAGTCAGTAGGTTTGCAAAACTGCACCAAAAGGACATTTATTTATTAAAAGTAATATGCAGTTTGTTTTATATCTGATTACAAGCTCTCCCTGCACAGGAATGAGGCGAAGCCTAGTACTGTATCAGGAAGGCTGGGGTGAAGTCTGGTTCAGTAATCAAGTTACAAGGCACTGAGACTGTAAAGCTGGGGATCAAGCAGTAAATTTGGTTATTTACAGTGTAGAAAAGGATAAGAATCACTGGCCATGGTAAAAAGAAAGAGATTTGAGATTTGAAGAATTTGGGTGATAGGTAGGACTAAAGAAGCCAAGGAGCAGCCCAGACTGATGTGGGGGGGAGTGATGAAGAATCTTATTTGAAAATGTCATTGCCTCCCAGCTCCCTTTCTAGGCTGCTGCTTTTATGTCTGGTCAAATTTATCATCCATCTCCCCTGATGTGAACAGGTATGGGGAGGTATCTCTACCTTCCTATCTGCATCTTACTCTTTTGTTTTAGGATTTCTCCCCTTTCTTCTCTGTCCCCATAAAAATCAGTTGTAATGTCTACCTCCCCAGAGATCCAGTTTTAAAGGTCCTCCAGCTACAACTTTTGTTCCTTAAGACTTTTGATATTTGAAGAAGGCAGAACCTTGCCAAAATGGATCACCTTCATTTTATATAGTGCATGCCTGTGCATTACAAAATGCATGTGCAGCATCTCTGCATCACTGTCCACACCACTATTGATTATTCTTGAGGATCTGATCACAGACCACTTGATTTAGGTTCCCTTTTTCAATATATATCCTCTTTTATGAAGCCTACTGTTTCCCATCACTTTCAACCAGGTTTCTTGTGGTCTTCCTTTATAAATGCTTCAATATATGCATGTAATTGCCTTCCTATTGCTGGGGGAAACTTTGTCTCTGCAAAACCTTCGGGGTTTTTGTTTGTAGTTTCTCTGTTTGTGATACCAGAAAATTTTATTCCTTAAAGTACAAAATTTGATCCACTTCAGAGAAATGTGACTTTTCTAGGAAGTAATTACCTTTGAGTCAGTCGAGAACAGTAACCTTTTAACATGGATAGATATGCAGGTATCATGTTTAGGTCACCTTAGCACCAGCTGTGATGCAGAGCATTACAAGTCAGTCAGGAGCTATGAAGATTCAAACAGTTCATAAAGTACGAGTAGAACAAAGTGCTTGAAGATGGAATAATGGCAGAGGTGAGGAAAGGAGTTTGTTTGGTTGAGAAATGTAGGAAATGTAGTGAGAGGGAAGGAAATATCAGAAGTATGACTGTATACAAGGAAGTGAAATACATCTCCTTTCTATATCTTTCCGGCTAAAACCAAAATGATATCTGTGAAGGCTCTTGAGAACTGAGTCCAAACATGTTTTAGACCCTACAGATAACGTGGGATGAGGGCTGCTGTGTGCCAGTGTGTTAGACCTCATAGCAGACTCAGCTGAGGCATGAGAAAGTCAAAGAAAGTCCAAACAGACGTGTGAAGTTTGCAGAGAAACACTGAAGATTGATTTAGTAACAGATGTGTTCAAGAAGAAGATTAGAGAGAAGCAAATTTAGGAAGAAAATCCAAATATCAATACGCCTGCAGCTCTAGGAGTTTATATTAGGCTACTGAGAAGATTAATCAGATTTCAAAAAATCCAAACGGTGTAAATGCACGGCAGATTGTGCTCCACAGCATACAAACCACACAGCACAATTTGCTTTTTTTGCAAAAAGCGTGGTTTATATATGCAAGTAATTTCCATTTTTCTGCTGCCTTCTTTTTAACCCATTTAATAACCTTTATGATCACAGTTCAGTCAAGTAGCAGCAGCCATGCCAATAACAGCATTCCAGCTGGGTTAATGAATACACACATGATTTCATGAAGGAATATATCTTTTTTGACCCAATTGCAACCTTTCCTATTTCAAGCTGTTTAATTACAAGATGTATTGGTTGGAAACAAACACCCATTTATGCGACATTAAGAGTTTAAACAAATTCCAGATGCAATTATTTTCGGCACCAAGTGCCTGTGATTGGTATATGTAGGTAACAAATTAGTGGCACAGTTGATAAATGCCTTTCACAGAACAGATGCAAATAACCAGACTTCTGTGTTCCTTGAGTCTGCATGATAATAGGTTCTTTAAGCACCCTGCTAAGAATTAGGAAATTAGTCAAATGGGATCATATTTAGGTTGAGCTAATACTGCACAGCTGAATTTACCCACCATTATCTGTGGGCATAATTGGAGACAACTGTTTTTTGGACCAGCTGTGCAGGTCACAAAAGGATAATAATGGGGGCCCAGCCTTGCCATGTCAGATTGATAAATGTTTATAGCATCGTGTGACTGGAGGAGCTGGCTTTAAACAGGTACAATTTAGTATTTTTTTTTTAAGACTCCTAGAATTGAATATGCCAAATTAAACTGCTCATCAATTCTACATAGTGTGAGTTGGTGTAATTCACAGGGAGAAGAGAGAAAAAGTGTGCTAAGAGGAAAAGCATCTGAGTGGTGTCAGATAAAACTTTCCCAGCACACATAATCTATTTTACACCTTTCTGTTAGGTGTTTTGCTTGCTATTTTCTCACCTTTCCTTTCCCTGGGTGGGTAGGTTTACATCAATTCACGCTGATATTGTGGAACTTAAAGTGCCACTTGTGCACTTCTGGATTTGTCACTGGCTCTTTTTAGCATTTAGGTTTAATTTGTTTGAATAGCTCTTCTTGGTATTCTGACAAGTATTTCTTTTAAATGTTACATCCAAGTACAGGTCTTTACTACTGCTAACCCATAAATATGTTAACAGCTACACTATGTTTAGAAAATACAATGTGATATTAATGTGAAATGTATCTTAGCTGAATCCATTAGTCTCAAGCAGGTAAATAGAAAAGCACATTCTGATTTTAATTGCAAGGAATACGTTTCATACTAAATGTCTGTCCTATTTTTTACTCCCTGTAAATGTGCTGTTAGGATTTACTTTTGTGTGTCCTGCGTATATACTCTAAATTACACTTTCTTTAACTGAATTCATTACTTATGATGAAAAATAGAGAACTTTAATTATCTTAACTAGGTGCCACTAAGGTTTAAATTATCTAAATAAAATGTAGTTTCTGCTGAGTGCTCTCCTTGTACTCTCCTTGGAGCATCGACGTGGATTTAGCTGTTACCATAACAGAAAGGGGGAGAGGTGAGAGATCTGAAAGGTTTAATTTTATCTTAAAGTAGCCATTTGAATGGTGCTCGTGCTAGTTTTCCTGAACTTCATAGGATTACATCTGCAGCAGTGGCCAAAAATATTCGTGGAGCCCACAGCAGACTGCGAGGTGACTGCCAGCAGCTCAGCTTTGGCTCTGCTCTCACCATGGGCTTCTGAGTTTGGGGCTTGGCCCCCAAGTCCTGAAAAAATAGAGAGATTTAACAGATGAGGCAAATCTTTGCCTACTGATGGCACAGTCTGGTGGGAGGTGACTTTATGTCATGGGAGGAGCTGTGGGCTCTCCTAAAAATCCTTGGGGTGGCAGAGAGGAGACTGCTGCTGTCTCTGGCCTCTCCTGTTTGTGTTCCATGCAGTTTGAATAGCCAAGGTTGGGACTTTTTCTGAGGGCCCGCTTTGATTTCACGAGGGAGGAAATGGAGGCACCTGATCAGTGTGTGAGCAGCAGCTCCAGGAGCCTGGTGTCTGAAACCATCCTTCAGGCATGTCAGGTGGCTCTCGCTCTGTTCCTTGAGCTCCACCGGGACTCCTTGCGTGAGGAAAGTGTTCAATTTTCAGCTCATTATTGGCACACTCCACGCACAAACTATCTAAAGTGTATAAATGGATTGCCTGAAGAGTGTTTTATTATCGAAGTAATTGCTGTATTTTCTAGATTAACATTTGTTAGTGGAGGAGACTGAAATCATCGCTGGTTATCTTATCTGTGAGGGAAATTTTATCTTTCTCAGGCCTCCGATATTCCTGAGCACAGCAGATGCTGATAACACCGGCTATCCTCAGGTTTTCAGTCTCCAGAGCAAAATGATCTTCCTTTCTCTGCTCAAGTCGGCATTGTAGGACTTCCTCTGGGATCTGACTTTTATAAAAGACATCAGAAAAGATCCTCTAGAGTCAGAATTAGTATTTCTACCAAAATCCAAATCAGTTTTCTAGTCTGTTCCTTTCCAAATTAGAGATATTTTTTGATGCTGTGGGAAGGGGGAAGGGAAGACAACAGTTGTAAAATGTTTTTATTGAAACTTAAAGGCAATTATTTCTGAATTCCCATTTCCTTAATTAAAAGTGTCACCGATTTGTATTTAATCAGCACTTAACAAGCCTTATTGTGAAGGGAAAGAGCTAAACAATGTCTGTAATAGACTGGGAGGGTTAGCTGAACTTTGTTTAAATATAAAGGGAGTAGTGCATCTGCTGAAGAACTAAGCCCTTTCAAAGTTTAGGACACTCACCAGCGCCATAGAACATAAATCACAGTGCAAACTGTGTGATTATACCCTGCAGGGAAATAGACTGTGTGTTTATGGGGCTCTTCACCAAGCACTTAGGAATAATCTGATATAAAGCAGCAGGGGAGGAGAGTAATGACAACTTCAAATTAGTTTAATGAATGTTTACATTAAAAAAGGCTTTTCTACAAACCTGAAAACACAAAGTGACAGTTTCCTCTCCAGACAAAAGAAACCCCTCTACTTTTCCTTAAAGGACTGGCAGTGGGGAAGACATTGTAAATTTAACTCTTTCAGTGTGGTGGATCACTGTATCTTTATGTTCAATGTCTTGCTGTCATTGCAGTGAGAGTTGCTGACAATCCAATTATAAACACCAGGATCTTGTTGGTAGCTCTTCTATTTTAAATCACACTGATCTCAGAGAAAAAATCATTGAATTTCATTCTCATAAAAGAACAAACATCTTCTTACAATGAGCTCTGTCAGGCTGGTCTGGAACAAATGCTTAATATGTCTGTGGCCATGTTCATTCAGTAGGTTGATGTGGGGTTTGAGAGTTCCTTTTCGCTTCAAGCAGTAGGTAACGAGTTTATATTGCAAAAAAAGGAAGGGTGGACAAAAAAAAGTAGAAATAATGCAGTACTTCTAGTTTTCTTCTGAAGCTGAAGGTAAATAATGTGTCAAAATTCACACGTGCACAAGATGTCATTATATATGCTGAATGTATCTGAAAAATTACTGTGCATTTCAGCTCTGGCATTGCAGCATTTTTCATTGCAGCCACATCATATTTTTAAACCTAGTTTTGTGAGGCATTTCAAATTGCATCAAGTGGAAACTTGGTTTTCCTCTTTCCAGAGTAGATGTGAAGTTTTCCACTAAGAATTCTGCAAATGAGTAAGTGTATTGGAAAAGGGAAAAAAAATCAGACAACAATTTTTATACCTGAGATATGGGTTAGCAATAGAAGTTGGAGGTAGGTTAGAAGATAATTTCCAGTGTTTTGAAACTTCCTCAGCAATTATCTGTGTGTGAAATAGTTCTGGCTATGACTATTACCGTACAGATACTTACTGAAATATTTTTGGCTTTTGTCCAAGAATGTGAAAAATTAATAACAAATAAAGTACCAGTTTTTATTAAGGAACATGTGTGTTTCTTAAGCAGCCATGGGAAGCCCTGATTTCAGCCACTAATTTGTCAAGTGCTCTTCATACTGGGGGTTTTCTTAGTACAGTATGCAACCCACAACAAAGCTTGTCCTGTGAAGCTTTCCTGTAAAATAAAATGAAGTTTATTTGTGTATGTGTCACTCAGACATAATAAATCTTCTGTGATCTGAATACTTTATAGTTATTGCAGACACCCTTGAGATTGGGATAGACTTTGCACTCTCACAAGATGGAAAGAAGAGTGTTCTTCTTGAGAAATAAGTACAACCCACAGTAGAGGTTCTGCAGCAGCTTTTCTGTTTATCATGTGCTCGATGTGATGTGGAATATCTTTAAAGGAGACCAGATACAGTGCAAGTGAGGAAATCAATAGGGCTTCTGGAATGGAGCGTGATTGACGTTTGTAAAGTTGTTAGAAAACGCTGCAAACTATTAGAAAAAAAGTGTCAATAAAGTGTGTCATTTCAAAAGAAGGATTAAAAGAAAATGATTGAGGCTGGATGATGCTAACTGGGAAGCTTGGGAGTCCCTCAGGTTGCAGAGTGCTGACTGTGGGATATGGTCGGTGGAATAACAAGAGTTTCTGCACGGGTGGGAGGTGCCATGAAATCATTTCTTATTATGTTCCTAAGCTGTGTTTTTTGCTTTGTCCATGCTATTGCATGTTACAACCTGCTTTTATCAGCCAAGCCTGTGGTTACTGTAATTGAGTTCCTCCTGTTTGGTCTGTGCAAATATGAAGGCACTTTACTGACTTTTTAAGTTTCACAGAGAAAGTGTTTTCCTCTGGGAAGCATATTAAGAGCACATTAGAAACCTACACCATCAATCTCTCTGGGAATTTCCTGCACTACTTTTTGTAGTTCTATAGAAAAGCAACCTTGTCCATCTTACTGGTGGGTTGAAATAAGACATCCAGGATAAGCACACTGCAGGTGAATGCTGTGCACTTAGGTGTTTTTTCCAGTGAATTACTGTGTACCCTGCTTTAAGTCTTCCAAAATTAGAGCCTGATTTTCAAAGAAGCAGAGCATCCATGCTGTCACCTATAATCAGCTGAGTCTGTGAAAGCAAGTCTTAAAATTACTGTTTTTACAGAATATTTCCATGTTCTTTGTAGGCAGTACAGTGCTTTCATGTATATTGTTTTTATTGCAGTCATGCCTTCAGCCATCAAGTGAATCTGACTGAGAAAAATACTTAAACACTGACTGAGTCAGGGTCATAGCACATGGAATGCCCTTTCCAAGCAGTAACTCTCTGGACTGTAGCTCCAACCATCTCAAAACAGTAAATGGCAAAAGTTGCTTTATTTTCAATTTAACTTGGAGGGTTTTCCAGTACCTTTGGAACTGGAAAGCCCAGGGCCCCCCTGTATAGACCCTTTATTTGCCTTCAGTCCTTCCTTAAGGACAAGCTTCCACCTCTCCATCTTCACCATCTCTCTTCACTCTCTTGACCAGTGACAGGACTCAAGGAAACACCATGAAGCTGTGCCAGAGGAGGTTTAGGATGGATATCAGGAAAAGGTTTTTTTCCCCTCCTAGAGGGTGGTTGGGCACTGGAACAACCTCCTCAGGGAAGTGGTCACAGCACCAAGCCTGTCTGAGTTCAAGAAGCTTTTGGACAACACTTTGAGGCACATGGTGTGATTTTTGGGATGTCCTGTGTAGGGCTGTAGGGCCAGGGTTTGGATTCAATGATACTGATGGGTCTTTTCCAACTCAGCATAATCTATGATTCTGTATTTTCATTACCCATTTTCTTGTGATAAAGCTGTCTCAAATGTGTCCCACTCTTGAATGCACATAGTTTAATATTGTAATTAAATATAAATTACTCTCTCTCTGTTTTACATGCTATGCCTACTTCAGTTTAAAGCTCTTGGTGGGTAATTTATCAGGAGATCACAGAGTGGTAAGAATTATCTGAAAATAAATTTTATTTCCTGTTACATTTTTACAAATAACTCTCCCTCATGAAACATTATGAAGTACAGAAAAGGAGACATTTCCTGACTTAGTTGACTTCTACTTGAGACAGTGTCTATCTGGGTGTAGAAAGCCTCAGCATGCAGCACTGACATGAGAGCCAGCATGATGAATATCATTTTGAGTTGCCAGTTCTTTTACACACTCTGTGTAGACACTGCAAACTCCACATTAATCATTACAAAGCTGTGGCATGACCAGCAAACACCAACTTTAGTGCAAGTGTCAAATGATTGGGAATATGTTGAAAACAGCTTTATTCCACTGATGGATGGGGCTGCTTAAATAAAAAGCATAACAAAAGGAAATCCCAATTTCCCATCAAAGCTCTTTATATGTGCTTTTATTATTCAGACATTATACAAACTTGCATTTGTGGAGATGGATTATTTATCTGTTTGCTGGTATGTATGGATGTAAGAAGAGTATCCATCTAACAGTCTTATATAACTTCACTGTGCTCATGAGAATGGTCAGAGAATCAGCTGAGGAAAAAAATGCTACCAAAAAGACTTAACTTAGGGGAAAAATCTATTAGAAACTGTCTGCATGTCAGTCTTGCTCAGTAAGTTGTAGAAAATAAACTGGAAACATGAAGCAACTGTGCCCACGGTGTTTCAGGAATTAACATAGGAAAAGAGTAAAACATAAGTAGTTGCTTTGGCCTGTCTGTGGATTGCTGGCTAATGCACGCAGAAAGGGGAGAGCTCTTTGTGCTCTTAAAGAAATATTGTTCTCTTTTCCTCCTTATCATTTGCTTAAAACTGTTTTGCTGAGAGACAAAAACAGGAAAAACTGCATTTATCCAAAGTTCTGTAAACATTAGTCTCCAAAGTTTGCTGTTAGATACAGACACAGGAGCTTCTAACCCAAGAAGACAAAAGTCTCCTGCAGCTGTGGTCAGGAATGTGATGTGACCCTGTGCTCTTGTCCCCTGCTCTGGGATACCTCCAGCTCAGGGTATATTAAACCATAAGCCTTGTAACAAAACCTTACCCCAGTCAGCCCCAGAGTATAGATTTACCTGGAGGGCTCCAGGTAGTCTGGGTAGGTGACCAGACTGTGCTGTGGCATCCAGAGCAAAGGGCTGCTGGCAGGAGTCTGCACCCTGATATAAATAACACATTGTCTGAATGCTGAGCTCTGCTTTTCCCACCTCCTCCCAGTAAATTTGATTTCGGGATACTCTCCGGAAAGGGAAAACCCTACTCAGCAATAATCAATCAATTTGCTATACAGGGACAAAGATAAAACTTCACAAAATAGAGTGTTGTTTCAAACCCCTTTGCCAGGCTTCTCTTTCTAGGAGTACCTGGCCCAATTTGCCCTCCTGAAGCAATACCAAGATGCAGAAAAACTGATGTAAAGCAGTAGGTAGAAAATCCCTGACTCTTCAACCCACTGTGTTTTCAATAAGGAGGACAAAGTTTCTCAGGAATACAGGGCTTATGGAGGAGTCACTGGGGAAAATTAATGTTTAATTATAACTGCATTCGAATACTGATAGAAAAATTATGTTTGCCACACATCTCCATTTTATAATTTTGCTTTAAAATTATCACAACACCCTCCTGTGGTTTCCCAGCTGTATGTGTGTGACCCTGCAAAGACAAATTCAAAGACATGTAATGTGATGCCTGTTACCAGGCTTGGAAAATGTGAAGATGTGCAGTTTGTGCTGCTGTTTGCTCTGCCCTAGATCCAGCACTAAGGAAGAAGTGATTGCCTCTCTAAAGTTTTTTGGTGGCTCTCTCCCTTCCTTGCCATTGATCATGGTGTAACAGAAATTCCTTGAACCATTTCATCTTCCCCCCCCCAAAAAAAAGCACTGTTTTCTCCTTTAAAGTAAGTTAAATAAAAGGATTAAGATTCTCTCTTTTAACTGATGTGCTCCTGCCTGGATACCTCCACTTTAATATTAGGTACCTATGTACCTAAGGTAAGAGCTGGGCTTCCTGGCACCTTCCAGCTGAGGGAAAGTGGTATGTGCTGCCAGGCACCCAATAAAATCAGAATTGCCCACTAGAAGTGCCTCTTCCCTTTTTCCACCTCACTGGTATGTAGGATCTGAAACCAGGCACCCCTGGTAGATGCTAAAGTTAGGTGGGATAAGTGGTAGCCTTTACACATAATTTAATTTTCTGTGGACTTGATTGGGATGAGGATTTTGTTCCATGTGTTAAGCTTTTCATGTTTCACGTTGATTTTTACTTATAGTTTTGTTTTAACAATTGAAACTCATGGCAAGATAAATAGCTACCCTAGGAATTTTGTCAGTGATACTTTGAGATGCTTACAAAGGGTGAGAACTGTTGCATTAGGGATGGAAAAGTTTGATATTCAAATAGTGTCCAAATTAAATAGTTTTTTCACTGCACTATTTCTTGTCTGAGTGAAGTGCCTGAAGTAAGCAATGAATATTTGAAATGCAGGCACAAGCAACTGATAAGAAAAATACAATTACAACTAGCCCTAAAGATACTGCACTTAAAGGGGGATCACACTTATGTGCATTTAGAAGACAATATTAATAAAACACTTAAAATAACTTCATATTAGGGAATTAGGCTGTTATTTTTTAATGAAACTCTGGGGCCATTTTATCCAGACAGTGTAACATTTTATTCATATAATAGGAATCCAGATAAAACAATCACTTTTCTTTAGTAACTGGAAGCTGTGAATTTTAACAATCATGTTAATAGTTTTAGATAACTAGGAAAGTAGATTAAATAAAGTACAAAACTTTCCATTTAGGAACTCAAAAGTCATCCCAGTTCAAAGGTCCACCTGCTCCCTGTGCCAGCAGTGTCTTGGGACAGCCGTGCTCACCAAGGCCCTGTCCTGTCCCTCTGAGCCCATGGGGCCACTGCCAAATCCCAAATCCCTCACCAAATCCCACTCCCAGTCCAGTCCCATCTGTGTCCTGCCCCACAGTGGCCTGAGCCATCCTATGTTGATGGTGATGTGGCAAGATTGACCCCAGCTTTCCTCCCAGCCTGGGCAGGATGTGGGAGCTGAGCTTGCAATGCTCACAGCCTGCTCCTGTTTCTCCCCAGATTTGTAATTTTCTCTGCTCGTTGCCTTTTTCCTGATCCTTGCTTTCCAACCCCCCAGCAGGAGGATGGAGACTCGTTGCCATGGGGCTGCAGTCTGCCCTCAACTCTCTCTGAGATTTAACCATCCATTTGCATGGCTAGATCTTAAAACACTTATTTTATTTTTTTTAGTCAACTATTTGGTTGTGCTTTATTTCTATTTCTGACCCTGTTTTCCCCACTTGTAGTAACAGTGATTATTTTCCACCAACCCTTTAGTGTGTGGAAGTGCCCAAATGCTCTGCAGGTGCTACCACAACACCACTGCTGTGCAAAGGAATTTAGATGCCCTTTTTTTGTTGCCATGGTATAAACAAGCGTGATCAAGAAACTTAATCAGATTTCCAAACTCTTTCAGCTGAGAAATTAATTAAAAGAAAAAAAAAATAGTAGTTAAGAGTTCCTCCAAATCATTTGATGTTGATTGGAGGTACTGCTCAGAACTTAAAGGTTATGCTTGACTTCATTAAAACAAGTATTTAATGTCACTTTACAGAGTGTCCCTGTGAAAGCCACAGCCATTGTAGAAGGAAAATGCATCAGCATTTGATCTTTGGTGTTTGTTTCAAAGTTTCTATGCAGTAGGTTGGGTAGCTGTTGGTTGCCATATACATTTCTTTAAAATTGTGTTTATTGCAAATTATGACTTCATTCTGTTTTAAAAATGTGATGTACGAATGTAAAACTTCTCAGGGCAGAAGTCTTTGGGAATTCAGTAGGAATGTTGCCAAAAGCACTGTTGTTATTTTTTCACCATCACTGGGAGGTTTTGCTGCTCTGACTTTTGTACATATATCAACAATACTTCCTTTCCTTTTTGTGTAAACTGACAGTAAATTTCTCCATACCGTAATTGGGTGGGTTTCAGTTGCTTTTGATTTGCATTTTCATAGAAAGAAGCACTAAACCCTAAATAAGCCTTACCCCAGGAGCCCACCCTTGCTC
The DNA here is from genome assembly GCF_036250125.1 of Pseudopipra pipra. Lineage (NCBI taxonomy): Eukaryota > Metazoa > Chordata > Aves > Passeriformes > Pipridae > Pseudopipra > Pseudopipra pipra. The sequence goes on from NC_087562.1 coordinate 3,629,288, forward strand.
TCTCTGTGGGATTTATGTTGGTTAACCACTCACTGCTGTTATAAAACACCACATCTACAACATCATCATTTGTGAGCTGCTTTGTGGTGGGAGAACATGAGAGAAACACACGGAGGGATTGTAAAACGTGAATGTAGAAGACATTATGTCATTGTTCCCCAACCCTGGAAATCCTGGAGTCTCACTTTTCTTTATAGCATGACAAATAAAGTTCCAAAGGAAACAGCAAAGAGTGCACTCCAAAATGTCCATAGTTCCTGTGGGAGGCAGGGGAGTTGTGTGCATACACACCTCTTGTTTGTGTCGGCATCTTTCTTTCACGTTTGCAAATCAGGAGGTTAAACCCCTGTGTTTGTACACTCCAACAAATAATTAGGAGCTGAGCATTGAAAGCATGACCATTGTTGCCTCCAGAAGAAAGTAATTAGCTGATTTTATTTAAAATTCTCTTTTTCCCTTTCTTTTCTCTGAAGCCTTCAAAGGTTTGCTGTGGGAGTGGCTGTTGAGGTAAGGGTACCCAAAACATTAGTTCTAACATAAACAGGAGAGCAGCAGCTTCGCAGAGGAAGTGGTTGTGTGTTCTTGGCCTTGAGCTGTGGGTTTCTTCTTTTTCCATGGCTGAGCTGTTTCATTTTCTATTCCGTCCTGGCATTTGCTGTTGTTGCCAACATCTATTTCTTGAGACAGATGAGATCCACAGACCTGCCTGCACCATCCAGCAGAACTGCATTTTGAACCCTGCTTTCAATGACATTGGGAATAGAAATTTGTGGATGGATGGATAGAGGGAGGGAGAACACTGCTGAGAGCAGTTGTATCCTTTTCTTTTCTCCTTGTTATTTTTTTTTTTTTTCCCATTTTGGGCCTGACATGCTTCTTTGCCAAGACCACAGTTACTTGTTTGTGTAAGAAATAACATCTAAATGGAGCAATTGATTTGTGGATATCACACAAATTTGTTTTATGGTATTACAAATGACTTTAGGGCCATCAACACAGTAAGTGCTATATTAGCAGCTTCAGCTGCTTGCCAAAACCTGCTACAAAATTTGAATAGAGGCAATAAATTGATGCTCCTTGCTAGTTTTTGCTGTTGTCCGTGGTGTACCTGTCCAGTGGATAAATGGATGACATATTGTCAATCTGTGTATATCAGGAAGACAAAATATTGGGTTTTTTACCCACTCTTCCATTTATCCATCCCTGTCTCTCACTTCCTATCTACCATCTCTAGCACATGGAGCAGCAATTCACCACTCATCAGCTATGAGCAATATGATACAATTGCATCAACAACCTGTGTTGCTGAACTTCAGACATCCTGGATTATGTGGGTACCATCTTACCATTTCCTGTGGCCTGAAGTTTATTTATGCACAGGTTCAGCAAAAATTTGAATTAAAAGCCACATTTGGCCTAAGAGTGGAAAGGCACAAGCAATAGTCAAACCATTTGCACAAGGCTGGATGAGGATCTCTTCATACATGGTTGTTTTCAGGGTACTACAGAAGGGCCTTTTCCTCAGGACTGCCTGCAGAGTCCTAGAAGCCCTGGTGGGAAAGGGAATTTATTGGAGGTTTTCTGCTGTAATCAAATCTCTTCAGTGCCTGCCCTGACTGTTGAACTCCAGAAGTTTTTGGGTAGCTCTCCTGGCAGGGTGGCCCCAGGGGTGCAGAAAGGAGTCAAGAGCACCCAAGAGGCACTTGACCTCTCTCTGCATTTAGTTAATCCCCTGGGATTGTGGGGGTCCAAAGGCTGAATTTCCCAACTGTTTTGTCTGTGCTCTCTGTGCTGGCTGCTCCCATGGGATGCAGCTGTGGGCTGTTCTTGATGGGGGCGAGAACCAGCAGGAGGGATGATCTTTGCATTTTCCCCTAAAAGTTGAAGTTACTAACTTTAGCCAAACAGTGGTTAATCTTTCCAAAAGGGTAGATTTATAGCCTGGCTTCTAAGCATTTGAATTCATTGTTAGAGCTAATGGACATCTCATATTGTCTTAAATCACTGGCTCCTCCGTGTGCCAAATAGTAATAGAAACCTTAGAGCTGCCCTAATTTGGCACCTATGTTTCAAATCACTTGCCAAAGGAACTTAGAGGGGGGAAGAAAGATCAATTGAAATGTTTTTCTGAGTGCTTTCCCTGTGAAATGCTTTGCAGGGCTTGAACTCTTGAATATCTTATGCAGACTATGGCACTTTATTAAGTTCCTGCTTCCTGCTACATGGTTACTTTTCCACGTTAGATGAATTTGTCTAATTTACCATAGAGGGGATACATATTGATTTGGTAAGGAAATGAAAAAAATATGTTATAAACAGCCTGAATTTCTTCCAGTCTGACACCACTGTTGTTACCTGGAGTGAAATAGTTGGCTCTGTTCATGATCTCCTGGAGGAGTTGTTGCTGTGGAAGGTGTGGCCAGTGACTTTACACGGTGTGATTTATGGATGTATCTTTACATTTACGTAAGCAACCTCCTCCTCCTGCTCGTGCCAGTGGTATGTCCCAGTGCATCTCATTTCCTATTGTGTGAGAAATTAATGTGGAGCTCCTTAAGGGCTGAGGGAAGGACCTCCAGGCTGCTGCCTGAGCATGGCACAAGTATCTTGGTGGACCCAGGAGATAAAATCCTGTGATTCTCGGTTTCCAAATGTTGAAACCTTCTGATCCTGTCTGGGAAAACCACCTTGCTTTGAGGCAGCTGCTCTGGAGAAGGGCGGAAGGGCTCTGCCTGTCCTCTGTGAGACTCATTCATTCAGTCATTGCACACCAGTGCAGCTTACATGCTACAAAACCCACAAATCTTGGCTTATTTCATGATAACAGGCACAAGGATTTTAATGCCAAAAGAAAAGTCTGGAGAGTTTAGGCTCTAATGAGATAACCTGAAAAATTTTTCAGGAAACCCGTGATTGTCTTGCCCAGCACTCCTTCTTAGATGGCACAGACTTTTTCCTATTTAAGAAAGACCTTTTCTTTGTTCTAGGAAAATACCAAGGTGATCATTGCACTGTACAGCAGATTTTTCTCTTGGAAAAACTGTCTTGCACATGATTAACTTTATGGTACATAATAGAGAGAAAGCTGCAAGGTGATGGTTAATGGCATTTGAAAAGCCATTGTTAACCTCAGCTTATAGAGATTTACAGAGATTGCTTAATATAATCAATATGCTGATTACATTGTAATAAATAAGTGTTTATGAATATCAATTCTTCAGAGGAATAGGGAAATATTTAATATATGTATTCCTTCCACCTCCCTCTTCCATGTTTATAAAAATGGGTTCATTTAGGAAGTAATTTTTCTACTGAAAAATAGGGGTTTTTTTTCTTTTAGATGAAAGTTTTCCCAGTATAATTTATGTGTATGGATCTATATATGCACACAGGTATGTGTGGTTTTGTATATAGCTATATATTTTTTGTATATATAGTTCATTTCCCATAGCATTTTAATGAATGTTCAGGTGGCTGAATAGAGCAAAGACGAACGATAAAGTGACGTGGGGAAAAAAAGCGAGTGTGACACACGGGCAAAAACAATAAAAGGGCATGAACACTGGAAAAAAAAAAAAAAAAGGAGAACCAGAAGCACCAGGAGTGAAGTGGTTAAGGAGGCTGCCACAGCAGGAAGCGGGTATAACTCTGTTTGCAGTGTGCTCATGGGAACCGAATTGGAAAGTGTTGTGGTAAAAGCGTGTGGAAAAAAAAAAAAAAAGAAAAAAAAAGAGAGAAACATGAATTGAGCTATAAATATCTGGTTTTCTTTGAAGTTTTGTGACCAGCAATTAATGTTACTGGAAATCTCATAAAGAGTTGTTGTTTTGTAAACTCCGGTTTGGCTGAATGAGGCGAAGTAAAGAGAATATTAGCTCATCTCCAAAGGCAGAATGTGTACGCTGGTTTTTAAGCTCCTGTGGCAGGTACAGACTAAGTGCAGAATAAAGCCTTGTGTTCCTTTCCTCTGATGGGGGTGCTGGCTACAGAAGTGTATTTAAAATGACATAAAGTAAAGAAAGGTATATCTATAAGGACAGGGTCTATATGTCACGTGTCCTGGTAGTGAAAATGAGAGAGGAACGTTTATATTCCGATTTTGTCCACACTCATTGAAAATCAGACCTCTTAGAAGAAATTTACTCTAGAACAGCAGGCTGTTGTCTAACGTGTTTGTCTGAGATTAAAAATCCAATAATGAGTAGTAGTCCAATAAATGGACTTGAAGGTCACAAATTATTTTTGGGGATTTATCTGTAAATAAAAAGATTATTATTTTCCCTAAAAAAAGCCCAATATACTGCTAACAATTTTGATTTTTTTTTTCCAGCGGATACTTAGCTGTTATATTCGAGTTAGTTGCTGTATTGCCCCTGGAAGGGAGAGATGTCATTATCAGTGAATATGATCATATTAAAAGTCTATTTAAAGCTGGAGGATTCTAAAGAAATATGTATAATTTCCACATCAAGCAATTTAGGTGGGTCTGTTTGTAGTTGGTCATTTTGGTGGCTTCCATTTATTGAATAGATTTTGTCTCTGAGTCTTTTACAAACTTAAAAGATGCGCATTCTAAAACTGTGTGCTGGGATATGTGTGTTTAACTCATGAGTGCAACTGGAACAGTGCAGCTGTCAGGATTAGTATCTCAAATACATCTTTCCCACGAGCAGTAGAATGTTTCCAGCATCTCTTTTGGCTTGATACCTGTCCATCCTAGATTTCCTGGGCAGGGAAGACAGGTTATACTATGGGATGTGATGTAGCATCATGATCTTGGTCCCTCCTGAGGGTTTTTTCCCATCTCTGGATACTCATATGTAAAGAAATGAATGGAAGGAGGCATGGAGAATAAGCACATCTCGGTATCCCTTGATCAGAGGAAACCAGCATCCCTGGGAGAAACTGTGGCCAGCTGCACAGCTCCTTTAGTGCAAATAATTCAGATTTACAAAGTTTTCATAGACACATACTCTACAGATCCTATGGAGCAGGCAGGATGTACAGGCTGGACATCTACATATCAACCAGTCCCTTGATGGAGTGATACAGAAGAACTTTGCTTAGAAAACCTGACAGAACAACCCTCCTCCGCTTCTGGCTTTGCAGAAAGACCCAAGGCCTTGCCCTGTGCTATCTAGCATACCCATTCTGCCAAGGTAAATTGTGGTTCAGGAGGTGAAACTCGTTAGATCAGGTTTTATCTGCTTATTGGTGGTGTGATGTGCAGCTCCAGCCGAGGACGTGGCTGCTGGGCTTCTTGTTGTGCAATTTTTTTGAATTGGCTGCACAACTGTCAGCATCGTGTCCGGGTGAGTTTCTTCCTCCAGTGCTCGTATTATTTGCTCTGGGGGCCCTTGTCAGCTCACATTCAGCTTGTTTGCAGACAAAAACTACCAGCAGGGAATGAACTGTGATTGAAATTGAGATGCTGAGCTACTGTACAGGCTCTCAGTGAGACACGGCTGCTTTGTACACAAGTGTCTGAGCTCTCTGGGACTGACTTTACTGTTGTCTAAATAAAATCCAGTTCTGATTGGTTTACTGAAAAGCTCTGCCTACCCTCAAGGCCCTGTTTTGCACTCAGATTATTAAAAAATTAGCTGGAGGCTGTGTTTGGAGTTTAATTCACTCCATCACTTTGCTTCATACATAGACGTATTTCTCCCTACAGCTGCAATCTGCAAGAAGGAGCTTTAGAGCTGAGACATGCCATGGTCTCACCGAATCAGCCTGAAATATGTGAAGACAGTAGATTTTAATCAAACGTCAGGAGAGTGAGAGAGAGAGAACTCCTTGAGTCGATTTTTAGGTTCATTTTCACCAGGGTGTAGTTCAATGCTGGAAAACAGAACCAAGGGAAGGAAAAGCAGCCCAGGACTGTGTTCTAAACACAGCTGTCCTGTGGCATGTCATTAAATATAATAATTCTTCCACTGCTCTCCACTTTTAGCAAAAGAAATCTTTAGAAGTCTTTGAGAGAGAGGAATTTGTATGGATTAAAGCCACTGGGATCATCACAGTTGGCTTTGCTGTGCCAGATTTCTACCCTCTGTTATTGTCTTTTCTTGTGTTTTGTTTTTTTTTTTTTTACCACATCACTTCTACCACAACACTGTGCTACTGACTTGTAAATGAAATGTATATTAGAATGAATCATCAGGACAGAAAAGTCCTAGGCTTTTTTGAATGCACCACTAAGCACCTTATCTGCATCTAAATATCTTTACAAATCTGAGTCTTAGTGAGTAACTTAATGCTGCTTTATTCTGGCAAGCCCGGGATATAAATGCCCAGCACTCAAACTTTACTTTTGATTGAGTTTGCACACTCATGCAAATGACTTACACTACCCTTAGGAAAGTGCTCATTTGATTTTCAGGCAAAAGATTGTTCAGCTTCAGTATTGTTTTGAGAAGCAGCATGTTAAAAGAGGAAGAGGGCTTCAGTGCCACACCAGGCTCCCAGTAAGGCTGTACAGAACAATATAGTTCACATTAAATGTGATAGTATTTTATTCTATAAAACAAAGCTATATTAGCAGAAAAAAAATAATGGTGTTTTTTTTTTTTATTTAGCTCTTTAGTTGTCTGCTCAGGTTTTGATATGTCATTGACAAAAATTAGACTTAGTAAATATTTGAGCATTGTTTCAGAAAAAAAAACACAGACATTTCTTCCCAGAAATCCTGTGGTACGATGACTGCAAATTTCATATGAAACAATATTTGCATCAAGGAAATTTCGCTGCTTTTTCTGTCCACATCACTGATGCTATCATGCTGAAAACATCATTGTCGAAATTACTTGAGATTATGATAAGCTTGATACGTTTGTGAAAAGAATTATATGATGTGGTGTCTGCAATAACACGGATATGAGACTTGATGGTCCAGGAAGTCTCCTTCACATTTCCATGTCTTCAGCACAAAAAAAAGGTGTTTGTTTTGTTGATCGTTAGGTAGCTAATCCAACTCAGCTATTTTCATTTCTAATCCTATCAGAGACAAGGTTCTCTTTACGCTGGAAAACAAATCTCAACAGAAAATGCACCTCATTTGGCACGGAAAACAAAGCTTCAGATTAATTGAATTCCAAGAAGTGTTAATACTATTTTTCTTCTGTTCTTGCGGAACAATATCTTAATTCTTGATGCTTGTCTTTGGTTATACTCTTTGTGGCTAATGCTGAGCTTATGGGAGATTTGATGGAATTATGGCAGTGTTCCTTTATGACAGATCATATTTGTATCTGGCCCTAAAGCTGGTCTTTCTCTGCATGTGTCACTGCAACCCAAGGCAGAAGGGCCCAGCAATTAGTGCTTTTCCCAAGTAATAAATTAGTTCATCCAGTTCTGTGCACGATACTGTCGTTATGTGGTGGAAAATAGAAGCCATACTTTTGTTTCTGGTGGGTTTTGCAGTGGTATAATGAGCACTGCGGGCGCTTTAATATCCTTTGTTTGCATTTGGAAAAACATAACACTCTCCCACTGAGAACCAGAAATCTTCTTGTGTTCTTGTGAACATGACATTCAAAAATGCAGCGTGAAGAGATTTAGACGTTGGCAAGGAGCATGGAAGAGGCATTTCACAATGTGCCACCACTATCCCAAGAAGAAAGGAACAGTGCTAGTCCTGAGAACTTGCTCAGAAGTGTTTAAATGTATTTGAAGGCATTTTCTGAGTACAAGGTAATCAACGTATGGCTTGCCTTTCAAAAGCTTTGAGCAATTTAGCTATTTGTAAATGCTGACTGGCTCACTTGTCCTTGGTGCAGGAGAATAAAACCCATTCAGACTTGTGATAAATGGAGAGTGATCGGGCTCCCCCAGACATGTTTGTGTGATTGAGATCATGACAGCTGAGGATGCAGTTCCCATATCTCATATTCTTCAGATATCCAAGCCAGTGACAGGCTATGGAACTGTGGTAAAGTGCATGCCAAGAAAATATCAAAGTGGCTTAATGATTGACTCTGGTGAACCTGCTGATGTGGAGTGTGCTCTTCAGAGCCGTGGAGTCATCACTCCACCTTCTCTTCTTTGTGTGTGATAGAGTATGTGAAATTTGTGGGCCAAGAGAACAGAGCCACAGGTAATGCTTGGGAGAAAAAACCTAGGTTGATCTGCTCATCTGAAAGGAAGCAAAGTCTTTAATTAAAGTTAATGAAGATTGTCCTTCGATTCCCAGATGGCAAAAAGGGGATATGAGTTCATGACTGTGCTCCTTTGCATGGCCATCACTATTTAGTTACAAACACAGCTTAGAACTGTAACTCCTGCAGTCTGGTGTACTGTGTTCTGTACCAGGAGTGCCATGTATTTTATTCCAAAGGAACTACAGCAATGAACCCTTCAGCTCAGAGAGCGTTGCAATTGTAAAGCCCTAATAAAAGAAAAGGTTTCAGTTTCACTGAGAGAACATTCATGGTTTTATTTGTTTAGAAATATAGTTAATAACTACATATCATGTATGGGAGAAATTAATTACTGAGCTGTTCTTGTGTAATCCATGTGATATCTCACATAATTCAGTCAGCTGAGTATAGTGAGCTGGTTTTAATAAAATAAATATAGGCTATTCAATATGTAAATTAGCTAGGTAAAAATATACACTAATGGATCATTAACCTCTCTTGAACTTGTATTCTTAGTGAAAATCACATTAAGTGAATATAGTATTATGGCAACAGAGACCTGTTAAGGAAGAATCCCAGGAAGCATACTGAGCTGGGAGGTACTGCAGCAGAGAAGCCAGGTGGGACACGTAGCACTTCTTAAAGCTCTTTAGACTGAATAGAAAACTGGGATGCAGCTCCTGCTGGGCAGAGAGCTGGTTGAATGGTCATTGACAGGGACAAGCACCTACGGGAAGTGAGAAAATGCTCATTTTCTCTATCTCCACCTCCCTGCCATGCATAAAAATTCTTCTTTTCTGTGTACCATTGATGCTCTGCAGTCTCTAGAAGGGCTGTGCTGGGCTCCTCAGAAATGGAAGGGCTGAAAGTTTGGTTTGTTCACTAGCTTTCTAAAAATCCCACACACTGGTATATTAGGCCTTTAGCCAGCCTATCGAGCATAAATTATTGCTTTCATTAGGGTTACAGCTCTCTGTGCCCCTCTGCAAGGGCTAACACCCATCCTAAAATCCAGCTGGCTTTATCTTTCCCCCAAAGAGAACCAGCTTCATGGGGGACTGAGAAATCAGAGCCAAGGCACACGTGTTGAGCTGCGAGGTGTTTGCGTGGCACCTGCCCACGCGCCGACTCTGAGCATTGTTATCTGCTTTTCAGTTTCACAAGCACAGGATTTTACTCCTAAAAATAGCTGCAAGGGAGCCATGTAGAGCCACAGCAAATAGGACTTCTTCAGATCGCTTTGATCGCTATCTGCAGTTGCGTGGGTTTAGAAGTTACAAAGTAGATGCTGGTATCAAACACACCTTCGGCTTTGGTGAGTGTCTCTGGAAAAAAAAATGCCACCTGTCAAGGAGAGAGGATGCTAAACCCGGGCCACATTGACTGTATGCCAGTCCTTTGCAGCTAAGACATAACTGAATTCAAAATCATCTGGTTAAGGCATCCAAAAATGTAGTTATTTTTAACTAGAAGAGTGTATTGTAAAACTGTAGCCCACTCTGCATTCAATTTTTCATATTTTAAATGCCCGATTCTTTTTATAAATTTTTCCTCTCTGTTAAAAGCAGAGCTTGAGATGGAATAGTGCCCCCTCAGCCATTTAGAACTGAAGCAGTGGGGACCACTAACTGTGGCTGGCTTTGCAGCTTTAACTGGCCTTTATTACCATGGCCATAAATAGCAAACCGCCCCAAATATTACAGGAGTTTTGTTGGCTTTAACCAATGAAGTAGAACAAGACCTCTGAATACCCCATTAGTTCCAGTGCTGTGCTTTGACGACTTTGCATTGGCAGCTCTTTTTCTATACAAGTCACTGGCCTCACCCGTGTCTCTTAACAAATACCGTTGACAGGCACCATTGCAATTTTTCTGCATGTTCTGACAGTTTAATTCAGTACCTCCTGGCTAAGCAGCCAGAGCCTGAGGGGGTAATTCAGCACCTTGGCATCACACTGCTGCAATTAAAATAATTAAGGGAGTTGGGATGGGCTTACAGAGCTTTCTGTCTTCTGCAGCCTTGTACAGAGAGTGCACTTTCCTATTCCCTCATGGAAAGAATACAGGAGCTTCCTTTACAATATGCTGCAGTGATTTTTTTTTTTTTTTAAGAAGATGCTAATTTCCAGGCTCTCTTTGCAAAGCTGTTTGCATTTATGCCTAACAACTTTACTTTCTCTTCTTGTATACAACCCAATTTCCTTTTTTTTTCCCCCCTTTAAATACAAGGGGGCAAATACTTTGTATTCCAGCTGTGTTTTCTTTTGAGTAAGAGAGGTGCATAACCTCTTGGCTGCATAATCTTAGTCAAATCATTCACTTTGGTGCTTAGTAAGGACAACTAAGCACAGCTGTCTAAATTGGTAGGTCTCATTTCTCTTACTGAGAAGGAAGGAGGAATAGGAGGAATGAAAGCTGTTTTGCTCTACCTTTACTGTTAAAAGCAAAACAGGAGAGTCAGGCAGGGTTTTGTGGGTCTGTGTATATCTGTTTAGTAAACATATATATAATGTGTGTATGTGTAAAGAAAAGGGTTTGTTGTTTCCCTTTGATTATGTATCTCATACTGGGTACATTTATTGTACTGCTTGCACATATGCAAGCCCTACAGAAACACATTTTGCTGAAGTGTGTATCCCATATCTCTCTAAACCAGGTGATATTCTGCTTTTACTGAGCGGAAACCTCCCCTGACACATCTGGGCCCACGTTCCACCTGGGAGTTCACCTTGTTCGTGCTATAAGTGAACTCCAAAGGATGGAGATAAGCATTTGAAAGGAGCTGTGATAAATATCAGCTGTGTGAAGCGAGCAGAAATACTCTGTGTCATGTTCAGCTCGTGTGGCGCAGGCGGCACACGCGGGTCTATCGCGCGCTGATCTGAGCCCCGTTATCTGCACGCATTGTGTGTGTGCCTCCTGCAGCCTTTCCCTGGATAACCCATATCAAGCTCAAAAAATGCTGCCCCTGTGTTTTGTCAGGCCCTGAAACATTAATCATGAGGAGGGAAAAAATAGTCTCGGTTGACGGTATTGCAAGAGATTCACTCAGCGGGTTCAGGTCGCGGGTTTTCTGCGGCTTGGGAGACCTGTGTGGTATGAACAGAGTAAAATCCGAGGAGTAACCTGTTCACATCAGGGCTGGTGAGCAGTGCCAGGCTCTGGCTTTGAAGCTTACCACCTTTAGCTATTCCTAAACCCATGCCTTAGAGACATGGGCTGTCATTGGTGTATATTGCCATTCGTTTCTCTTATCACCCTTTTCTTAGTGACTGCTTTTTTTCTGTTAGTTTTCTAAGGCCAGGAAGGCAAGCCTGGTAGACATCATCTCCAGCTGTTGGGGAGGGAGAGGAGTTATTTCCATTGACCAGCTGGGAATTTGGCCAACTAAAGCCTAGGTGCCACATAAATGTGCCTCACAGGTTTCTGAAATTAGGAGGAGGAGCAGATTGTGGCTGCATCAAAAGGTGGCCTCTTGTCTGGTGACCACATAAAAAAAAGTCTTTTCTTAATGCTCTTGCTCAGGAAGGGAGGAGAAAACTGACAGTTCCTCCTGTGGGGCTTTTCTGTTTAAGCTCATAGAATCATAGAATAGTTTTGGTTGGGAGGAACCTCAAAGCTCATCTATTTCCACCCCTCTGCCAATGGGCAGGGACACTTTCCACTGGGCCAGGTTGCTCAAAGCCCTATCTAGCCTGGCCCTGAACGCTTCCAGGAATGGGGCATTCACAGCTTCTCTGGGAAACCTGTGCTAGTGCCTCACCACCCTCAGGTGTAGGGTTGTATTTAGTATTTTTCTGCCTTTGATGACACTGCTTTCCTGGGTTTGAGATGTGCCTACTCTACCTGGTGGCTGTGTGCATTTTGGAGGGGCAGTGCAGTTCCTGTGTGTGCCGTAGGTGCAGGCATGTGGCTCTGGCTTCCTCTGTAATCCCTGCTCTCTGTGTGCAGCACTGCTATAATGAATATAAGGGATTGGTGCCTTCAAAAGTGCTTAAACTCCTTCAAGCCATAAATAAAAAAAATCGAGTACTTAATATAAATTTCTACGCCTGTTAAAGATTTTGTTCGGGTGGCTCGTGTTGTGATCTGACCCTTACAAAGCACTCTGGTACCAAAAATAAACCCTGTCAAAAACTTCTTTTTTTTTGTTGTTTACCTAATATATTGAACTAACAGATACTACAGTTTAAAATGCTCTTTTGAAAGACAAGATGTACCTCAGTGTGCAGTGGTGTGGGCTCGTTCTCCCAGCTGCAGCTCAGCAGCTCTCTCAGCACGACCTGAGCGTTCAGGTGGGACCGATGGGTTTCAGCTTTGCTGCTCTTCAGTGTTTCACATCTGTCCTTTAAATCTTTCAGGAGCGAGGGGGAAGGAAGTTAGCTTTTGAGTTTGTGATGGAAGTTCCTGATTACATGTAGAAATAGGTTGTGCATTTCTGCCAGAGCACTTTAAATCGTTTGGGATAATGAGTACCCGTACAACGCCCTGGCTGATTTATAGCTGTGTGGGGATGTGACTTGTTGTGCCCTTAGCTGATGCTAAAGGATATTAGAGCTGTAGCAAAAGAGGGACTTCATGATCCCAGAGCATCTGCTACACCCTCAGAACACCCTTACTGCTACCAGGTCTGCACATCCAGAGAAACACGCAGCTGCTTCAGTTGGATTTTCCTTTCATCTCTGCAAAGGTGTGCTTGGGAAGTGATACCTCTATGCCTCACCTATTTTACTAGTAAGATCTTTTGCCCATTTCCTGCGTACCGAGAAGCCTCCCTGATGTCAGCTGGTGATGCAGTGGAAAGAGCAAGAGTCATCTCCCATGTTCAGGCTGGGCCTTTCCTGTGCACTGTCTCTCTCGCTTCCAGGAAAGCTGCTGTAACTTTAATAAAGATTTTGCAAAGCCTCTACCTCCAGTAGCTCGCCTGAAATAAGAGTGTCTCATGAGTTTAATGGATCAAACAGTGGTGATGGGTTTTATGGCTCTTTTTCACTTTAGGGCTAAGGGAAGAGAGAGCAGGGCAGGTTGGTTTTAAATTCAAGGATTTATGTTGTTAATCCTCCTGGCTAATTATAATTTATGGGATCCTGATAAATTAATATGCAGTTGCTATTCAAACACAAAGAATAGTGTAAGGCAGGCGTAAACAAGTCTTGTTCATTCTTAATTTATTTTCACCAATGGAGAATGTTAAATAAAATAACACTGGGGCATTTCATGGGAAGTTTCACTTTCATTATTCATCTTTGGATTTATGGACTTCATATAACAATTTTCCAAACATTTTTCCCTCTAGTGAAAATCATGTCGTGACTTTGAGGGTACTGAACACCCTGCAGAAGCAATAGTTGTAGTGTTCTTTTTTAACACAGATTTCAGGCTTGCTGTAAGAGTGGGGATGGCAAAGAAACCCCCTTGATTGGTTATTTTTAATGCTGTGAATTTAAGCATGTATTAAAGTGAGAGGCTGACATCAATAGCATTGTGTGCATTTCTCTTTGAAGCTCTTGAGTGTGTTTAAGCTCTGCTTGGCACTTTACCAGCCCTGGGCTCTCTCTGGCAGAAATTGTGACAATCATGAAGAGGGTGAGTGTTTGTAAAATTATTTTTGTAGAGTGAGAAAATCATACAGTTATGAGACGGTTCTGGAGCACAGATTACTGGACACCCAGGAATACGAACATTGGACAAAATTTGTCTTTAATCATAAACAGCATCTGTACTTTCTGTAATTACAAGGTCAGACAAAGTGAGTAGAATCTAAAGCGGTGACAAATATCTCAGGCAGATTGGATAAATAACAGCTACTGTGTAAGGGGAAAAATATGATGAATCAGCATCTTCCATTTAGGATACAGAGAAAAATACCTGAGTCAGGACTGAACACATGTTCCTGCTCTCTGTGCTGCTGTGCCTCCCCCCATTTGTGCAGGTATAAAGCTTTTGGGAGATCCCACCAGCAATGTGCAAAAAGGACTTACTGTACAGAAAGGTGTTGATAAGTGGGTAACACCCAGGGCAGGGGCTCTGCCACTCTGGTTTTAAACCAAAGGTTAAATCTTCACACTGTTAGTCTTTCCCAGCCTTTTTTTGCTTTTGTTGCTTCCATAAACCTGGCTTTAAGCAGCATCTGCTTAAAGTAAATCTGAGTAAATCTGACCCAGAATACATGTGATGTCCCATGAAGTGTGGCTCTGTCTTCTGCCAAATAGAAAATGGAGGCTGCTGGACTATTAATAAAATTGTTGTTATTTTTAAGTAGTAAAAATTGTAATAAATACGCTGGAGATTAGACTGGAATCTGGGGAAAAATAGTGGTTTGGCCTTTTAAAATCTTTGACTTCTCTTAGGTGATGTGTAGCTCTCCTGGTCCCACTAGATCTTCTCTGGAGGGAAACAAATAATACAACAATATTCCCTCTTTGGATCTTGTTTGCATTTTTTTTTAAAGCATTTTATTAAGCAATTTGCATTCATCTTACTCTCTGGTAAAATTTCCTAGAGAACAAAAAAACCTTATTGTCAGGTGTGACTTAGACTAAATGGTAGACTGTACAAAAGGTTCTGTTGCCATAATTTACAGGTCTGGCTGCCTGTAAAAGCAAGCCCTTTTGCTTTAGATACAGCTTCTAATAATACAAAAAAAGACTTTAAGGAGTTCCTTAACTTGTACAAGCACTTTCCCCCAGGATGTTTATATATAGGGATTTTTGATGGCAGAGATATGTTGAAAGAATCATGTCCAAAGACTATTTTGTTACACTGACATAAATTCCTAGTGCAGAGCTATTTTTGGGCCTTGAGGACCAGGGTCCTTATTTTTAGTAGCAAGATATAGGCTTCTACATGACTTTAGTGCTTTTGAAAACATTGCTTATCTTGTAATCTATTCCTATAGTTCTGAGATATAGTTTTACTTCTCAATTTTCCATCTAATTACTGATATTTAAAAAAAAAAAATGTTTTCTAAATTCATAACCTGACTTCCAGCTTGGCAAATTTACCAGTTCCCAAGATCTCTGCAATTTTATTTTCCATAGGGAAAAGCTGGCAGTGCAGCAAATAGTGTTTTGCAATTAGTCTGCTTCATCCAACATTTTTCAGGCAGCAAAGGCTTCTGTCCAAGTATTAGATGACCATATAATGGCATCAGAGGCTTCTGGTTTACAAACGTCTTGGTAATCAGTTCTAATTTTACATTTCCTGGGTATGTTTGGCATTGCCAGATTCAGCATCTCTTGAGGGTTTTGATTGGAGTCATAGAAAAATTTAGACTGGAGGGGACCTCTGGAGGTCACCTCGTC
The DNA here is from genome assembly GCF_036250125.1 of Pseudopipra pipra. Taxonomy (NCBI): domain Eukaryota; kingdom Metazoa; phylum Chordata; class Aves; order Passeriformes; family Pipridae; genus Pseudopipra; species Pseudopipra pipra. The sequence continues at coordinate 3,644,729 of NC_087562.1, forward strand.
CCCCCTCCTACTCAGAGCAGGGCCAGATTCCTCTCTGTGCAATCCCAACAGCAGCAAGGAAAGTATTGAAAGAAAAGAAAACCCAACCACACCTACCCGCTACACCTCAGTAGAATTTGGGAAAAGGAGGCATGATTTGTGCTTCTCTTCACCCTTTGACCCCATCCCCAGTCTTAAAATTACACTCAGCCTGTCCCAGCTTCTGCTCATCAGTTTTTGTTTTCTGCTGATGGAGAGGGAATTACCACTTAGGACGGGCAGTGCACTGTGACTCCAAAACTAAAAAGTGTGCATTTGCTTTACTGATTTAATGGAGTCTCCTTTTTTCTCCACTAACTTGACTTGTATGGCCAACAATACCTGCATTTGTTTCCGTTTTTGTTAAGCCTGTGCTGCAGGTTCAGTGTGAGATGTGGATTTGCCCATTGCATAAATCATCCTGATTATGATTTCTCATTGAGTTAGATAGCGGTGTATGAACTTGTTCAGCTCCATTAAAATCAGGGTGACAGGAGAGAGCTAAGGCTCAAATTAACACACATCTGCCATGCCCTCACAACAAAACTGTGATAGGATAGTAAAGAAATAACAAGTCACTTTAAAAACGTCTTCACCACCTCCATTAAAAGGGATAAGTCCCAACAAAAGGTGCCGTGGGATCCTGAACAGTTGAGTGGATTTTTCCTGGGGGTTGTTACCGAGGTGAGGAGGAGTGAGAAATTTGGTGAGTCAGGAAGGCTGCTCTGCTGGCATGGGCTGGAGCAACAAGATTTGCCTTTTTTCCCTCTTCCCTGTTAAAATATGTAATGTACATAATATTCAAGCAGAGTATGGTAATTCTCAAAATAGAACTGCAGTTATTTAATTAAGTACTTAGATTTTTTAGTCACTGTAAATATACTGTGCACTATGACAGAAATAGGAAAATCTTCTTGGAAGAGCCACTGAGCAAAGCTGGTAAAGGCATTGGGCACAGAAAGCCAAAAATGCAATTAGTCTTGTGCTGCAGTCTGTCTGCATTAAGAAGAGGATATCCAACATAGATAAACGGGACCAGGAGGCTGCTGAGGTTGGCCAGTTCTCAGTTACAAGGAAAATTAGCCATAAGAGTGACTGTGACCAGTGTAGCTTTGGCTTAAGAGCCATTTTGCTGCTGAATAATTCCAGCTCAGTAGAACAAAGTTAAGCAACTGAATTGTGGGATACAAGAAGACTATTGTGTTGTAGATATTGCTGGGAAAATTGATCTTAAGGCAAAATGTTTGCACCGGTTTTTGATGCTGTGCTTATTTGCTCAATTCTCAGACTAAATTTTCAAATTCAGTGAATATGTATTGAGAAACCTGGGATGGTATTTCCCCAGTGGTTTGGGAGGATAAATGGTGGATTTCAAGACAAAAGCCTTTCATACTTACCAGGTCACAAAAGAAGGTTTAACATGATGTCTTTTGGCTCAGTAGAAGGACACAGTGTTAGCATTGTGTTTTTCTGTTGCTTATGGATTTTGGTCCATCAGATTTTGAGATGAACAGTTGATTTAGAGAAACTACTAAACCCAAATTCTAATGCACTCCAAAATTCCAGAAATATGACAGGTCTTTGTGGTTTTACCTCAAAATTGTTCACTTGGGTGCCTGACTTTTGGGAAATGTGTTTTCATGAATCAATGCCAGAGCTGATTTTCCTCCTCTTCTTTTCAGCTTTCCTCTCTAGTCCCCACCATTATAATGAGCAGGACTCATGTTGCTGAATTCCATTATAAGTTACACGAAATGGGCAAATCTAATATGATTCCTCCCCTGTAGAATTAACATGAAAATCTGTAGTAAATGGTTAATGTGGCATAACTCATGCATGAATAGAGTTCTGTGCTGCCTAAACTCTGTAAGCAAATACTGCTGTTGGAATTGAATGACATTTAAATAATATCACATTTTTAAAGGACTTTTTTTTTTAATCTTCCAACATGAATAGGGCACACTGAGAAAATGGTGATGGGGGGGGGGAACTGTGAGGGCTTATTTCCAGCAAACGTTCAAACTGTAAGGGACAGTTCAGTGGGGAAAAGTAGGTTAAAGCTCGAGAAAGCCAGTTGCTCACCAAAGCAGCGCCCGACTTTAATAATAAATAATATTGAATGTTGGGATATTAAAACAATTCATTCTTGGCAAAGCAGGGGGAGTGTTTTATTCCCCCCCCCTGCCCCAGTAACCCCCGTCTCGAACAAAATACCGCTTATGAGCCGCGGGTTTTAATATCGCGTCGTGTTCCTGCAGGTACAATAAAATAAAAACGTTAAGAGTATTAATTCCTTTTAAAAAGGGGAGGTGATTAGTCCCAGATGTGGAGCGTGCAGGGAGCAGGGGGTGGGAGTGCCGAGCGGGTGCAGGTGCTGACGGGGCTGCTGCACATGTTCCCGGAACGCAGCTGTTCCGCAAATCCTCTGCCAGTTGCTCCGAACCCTCTCTGAAGTTGTACTGCCTCTGGGCACAATTAAAAGCTGTATACTGCATTTCATAAGGCGGCGTTAGAAATTTAGGCCGAGCCAGAAAGGAGAGGTGAGAGAGGGGGAGGGGGAGAGCCCCCTCGTTAAAGAGGAATTAACCTCTTTACCTTTGCTATTGAAACGATAAAGCTTCTAAATGTCACATAAAACTTCATGTGTCGGGATAAAAGATGCCACGTGAAGCTGCAAAACAAATACTGGTTTTATTTAATATTGATTTTCATTAATTCTTTAACTAATACTAATATTTAATATTAATAATTAATATTGCCCAGCCTCCTCCCACCCCCTGTTTCTTGTGTTTTCTTCAAAAACATATTTGCTGGTGTATGTGAAAAATAGCTCTGACACAAGACCACATGTGTCTCAAAAATGCTAAGAGTGCAAAATATTCTGAAGCTAAAATACATAGCAAAATAGTTTGCATTTCTGCTGCCTTTCCCCTTGGTAGAGCCTCATAAGTTGGGTGTGTGAACCAGAAGTGTCCCGAAAATTTTTAATTTATTTATGTTTGTGTACAAAATACTACTAACTGCTTTAGAAGTCTCCTTAAACAATCACACAGGGCCCATCCTGGGAACTCCTTTTGGCAGTGGTCTGATGGATGTTGTCATGCAGTTCACTCACACTGCAGATTTGGAAAGGACTCACGGGTCAAAGGACAACACCCCTCTGTGTCTCACATCTGGTGTCTCCTGCTCAGTGCATGGCAGGATCTCACTCTAAGCTTGGATGCAGGATACAGAGCAGACTCTGACTTAGCTAGCTGCAATAGAATTCAGAGATTTTCACTGAATATTGGAAAGAAGGGGGACAAAAAAATATATTTTAAGTGTCCAAGAAGCATGACTTTGTTCTTTATAACTGTATATAAACATGTTTCACTCAGTAAGAATTTCTTCATTAGTTTCTGTAGAATATTGTGTCAACCTCAGGTTGTACAAGTGTCCTTCTAAAGCGACCTTATGTCATTAAAGGAAAATAGAGGATATTCTATAATGAAAAGAATTAAGGAAAAAAATGTCTAGACAAACTTAATGGTAGCTGTAAAGATTTTCTGATTCTGCAGTGTAGTACTTGTTAGGTAGGGTAATAAAACATAAAATGAATGTTGTGACATATATAACTATAGGCTATTGACAAGATAAAGCAATAGGAAACTCTTGAGCATAAGTGAAGCAATAACATGATCTGCCACCCTTTGCAATTAGGGATATGCACAAAGGATTTGAACCTAGAGAAATGACAAGGTTTCACTGAAAGAACTTAAAACAGAGAAGAGTTGGAGTAAATTCTGGCATCATTTAATATGTATGTCCTTGGGCTCTGGTTCAGGAGCGTGCTTACCTTTAATCCATCCAAAACCTAAACTTGTATTTAAATCCCACTGAAATCAATGAGTCTTGATAGGATTTTTTTCATTTTGATGACTTGGAATGGCTTAGTTCCATATCTATGGCTGAACTTCACTGATTCACGTCTTTATTGGCATGGCAGGAGCTTAGAACATTACTATTTATTGTGTTATGTGTTTATTATCCCTTTAAATTACTGTACTGTAATGTGATTTTTCAGTGAATAATATTAGCCAGTTGGATTAGAAGTCTCAGCTATGAGGGAATATAAATGCTTCACAGTTAAAATAATGCATATGCATTTAGTTTGTTCAGTTTCTGTAAAATCTATATCCATTTGTCCAGTCCAAAGAATTCAGATACTCTTTGATTAGGGAAGTAAGTAAAGTGCAATTGATATAGTGCCACACAAGTAATGAACCAGGCACTCTGAAAGTGTTTGATTAAAGTAATGTAAATGTTGCATCAAATTGTGAAAATATGTGTGCCATAAATTATAGAGAGATGTGACTCTGGAAAGCAGAGGTGAATAAACTCTTGTAGTTGAGATTGTCTTGTTAGATTACTTATCTGTCAATTAATTTCACATTTAATGTCTTGCATTTATGATATGCTTCAGTCTCAGCTTGATTTTATAAACTTTGGCTAGAAAACTAAGTAGGGCAGTTTTGTAGCCTGTAGGACACCCACATGTTTCTGGTTTTGATCTCAACTATTGTGAATCAGAACCTTTAACCAGAATTATACCAGAATAAAAACCAAAAATCAGGACAAACCTGTTACTCAATTGTTAGACTACATCCCTTCCCAGGAGAGGTCAGAGAGGAAAGAAACTAAGAACAGACAGCTGACTTCTATTTCCACCTGCTCAGTAAAATGTTAACTGTAATAAGCTATGGCAGTCCTTGTTTCTTTTCCAGTCTATTTTGAGTTTGTTGAAAGTTATGGCAAAGTCATTTTTTAAAGACAATTATGCTTTGTAAATGCTAACTTGATTTCATAGCAGTAAACACACCTTCTGGTTACGCAGGAAACAAATTAGGAACATATGTCATCCACCAAAAGCCAGCTTAGCTGCACGTGGTGGTAGCATTGATTACAGGCAGCTCCTGTACGTATGGAAAGGTCCAGAAAATACAATAAAACATGTATGAAGTCTTGGTACTGGTTTTCTTAATGGCACGTGGTACTTTTCATGGCAGTCTTGGATATATATATATGGTACTTTTCAACTGCTCTTTGTTATCTTTGGAGAAAAGCCTTGTAAAAATACAATAATATATTTATTTTTTACTAGTCCTTTGCTAGTTTGGGGAAAAACTTACTCCTCTACTCATATTATTGTCAGATCTGACCATCTCAGTGTTCAAGGTTAGATCAGCAACCTGATCTAGTGAATGGCATCTCTGCCCACCGTGGCAGGGGGTTAGAACTAGATGATCTTTAAGGTCCCTTCCAACCAAAGCCATTCTATAATTCTAGGATTCTGTCTCCCTTCTTTCTCTCCCCTGTTGTTATTTAGATCAGAAAACAGTGATATAAGTTGATTTGGGGAATATGGACTTTTCTTTAAAGCCTAAGCTATAGTCATAAAAATGAAAAAGTGTGTCTGTGGACAAATACTTACCCCTGGCCCGTAAACCCAAGACATCCATTGACTTCTATAAACTACTTCTGATGTCAGTTGTGTCTGAGCAGAACACAGTCTCAGGCCTCACTAATTGCCTTGTTGATGTCAAACTCTAGAATAAAACTTTAAAATGTTTCAAGACACTTAATAATGTTATATAAAGGCTTATATATAAAGGCATTTATAGACTTCAGTGCAGCCAGTCAGTTATTCCAGCATGTTTTGAAATTAATGTCTTCTGCAAGCTGGAAGACCAATACCTGGGGAAAAGCTGCATCTTTGATGCTGTTTTCTATATTTGTACATGATCCAGGACTTATGACATCAGATTTGTACAACATTATAGGCAGAGCATCAAATGGGTGAACTGTTAGTGAGCTTCCTCATAATCAGTCTGACAATGTTTCTTCTTTGCAGTTGGAAAGTCAAAAGATTAGCTTTGAAGGAAAAAAAAAATCAATATGTGGCAAGTGTATATTGAATGCAAAGGCTGGAACAAATTCTCCAATGGCAACCATGTACAGGAGAAGGTCTTGATTTTTCAAAAGTTGTGGTTTTCTAGTTTAGCAAAGGTGTAGCTGCCTGCCTTGCTTTTGGCTCAGGAATTTATTTTGATTGTGAACAGAATTTTTTATTTTTTTGCCTGAAGGTGACTGGTTATATATCCTGTGGCAGTTTATATATTCAGGTGACTGATCTTTTTTCATGCAATCCCCTAACCTAATGTGTTGATCAGATGCAGAAATATAAGTATGCAAGATATCAGGCTCTATTTAGAGCTGTGCATTCACTTACAGCTTGCTGAAGTGTTTTGTTATTCTGAACTACATGAAACAAGCAGCCCAGTGCTTTCCTATTATCAAAGCAGCATTAAGAATGCTGGAATAGGACTGTCTGTAAGAGAGGTTAAAACTTCCCTACAGTAAAACTCTAAAACTACTTGGAATTCAATAGGGTTAAGTCCTAGGCAAATACTTGCATAGCAAGCTGAGATAGAATAAATGGCTTTTATCAGTCACTGCCTGTGTGCTTTGCTGGAAAAACTAAATGTTCACAGTTTCTTCTGGCATTGGGAGCAAAGGATAGACTTGAATTTAAACTTGAGTTTCCTGCTTTACTGATGTTCATTGAACTGGTTAATTACTTATAAATGTAGTTCCTTTCCCTGTCTCACAGATACAAATATAAATATCAAACACATGCAACTTAAGGACTGACCTTAGCATGCTGTTGATTTAGATTTGTCTGCAAGTCCAGTGCAGGAATATCAATTATGGTATTATGTAATTGAAGTTGTGCATCCTACCTGAGCCTGTTTGAACAGTCCTGACAGGAAACTCAATGGTTGCACTTAGAAGCTGGAAAAACAGTGGTGGTGTTAAGAGACTGTTGTAAAGCTAAGGAAGGAGTAGCAGTGTTCTGTTTTCGTAGCGTGCTCTAAGGAAATATTAATTGAAAAGATGAGATTAGTTTATATTTTTTTTGTTTAAAACCACCTGATGCACGGTTGGGCTTGGTTCTCCCACAGCGGTTTTGACTGTCTTTTGCGTCGTCATTGTGCATTTGCTTGAACCTGAAGTTCAAAGTGAACTTGTGGGGTCGAGGTGTGAAACCACATGGGGCTGAAAGTGAAAGGAGTCATTCACACAACCCCCCCAAGCCACCGGGGCCGGGCTGAGCTTGGCTTGCCAAGGCTCCACCAGAGGAGCCCTGGTGTGCGCAGACCGTGCCACCAGGACCGCTCCTGGGTACGCAGGTAACCCCCGTGGGGCAAAGGAAAGGAAAAAAAGAGTTTGTGTTCAGCGCTCAGATTTACAGCTTGGGTCCTAGAGTGCTCGAGCAGCTGTGTTTTCTGTTGGTTTGATTGGATCATGGGTTTTCAGCTCAGGAACGGATCTGTAATATTCGCTCTGCTCTTGTGTGTTACCATCTTTCCCGTGTTCTGGCCTGCTGCAGTTCAGAGCCACTGCTTTAGCTGTTTGTAAATGCGTGTTAAATGCCCATAAGGTCTGCACCTGCAATGAATAAAGCTTAGAAAGTTACTGTTCTAATATCTGTTTTGAAATCTTAAAAGGTTTGTAACTTTTGCTCTCTGTAGTTTGATTGAATGCGGGCACAGAAATGTTTAGGATGTTAAGTATGGCTGGTTTTTCTTGCATGCTGCACAAAAAGACAATTCAGTGAAAGCTTTTAAAGCTATATGCTTCACTTTGTGTTAGCAGAACAAGCATTTTGTTTCTGGGGTTTTCCTTCTCGTGTTTTGTAGTCAAAAGAAATCTTTGGAAAGAGGGTGATAATGAGTATCAGTTAACAGATAGGAGAAGCAAGGAAAAAGTTCTGGCATTTTGTATATTTTGTTTTAGAATGCGAAGCGAGTAAGCCAGAAAGTATGAAGGTTATTATTAAATTGTGGGAGCAGTAAATCCTGGCTCCATGGCCTTACACAGGCTGCACAAAGCAGCATTGTTATGCTGCGTGGGGAGAACTGAGGTTCCACACAAAGGTCAGAGTGACACTGCTGGATGGGGAATGGTGTTTTGCATTCGCGGATAAACAAGGTTAACATCTCACCGGCCTGACAAAGGAACCCTCACACGTGTTACACCAAAGTGCTGCGAGTGAGGATCCTGCACTTTTTCTCACGTCAAGCACTGATGCCATTATGTGTTTTAGCAGTGACTCTTATCCCAAGATTTAACCTTCAGAGGTGATGAGAAGATTGTTGGTAGGGTTAATACAGTGTAAAGTGGGGATTGTTGTTCTGCTGTTGTTCTGCCCTGCACTTGTATGAGGTTCTTTTGAATAAAATCTGTACAAGTAGTGAGCAGAGTGTGGGATCTACAATGAGAAAGCTTGTTGTTAAACCTCTAAGCTCTAGTACTCATATAAATATGCTTTGCATGCATTCATTAAAATAAGAAAGTGGTGTCACTTAGTAAACTCAGCTTTCTTTGGGTGTAGGAGTTGGAGAGAGGGGGAATAGTATTAAGAGGAGAATATTTTAGTCTACACCAGCTCAGGGATATTGCCACTAGCAGAAAATCCACAAGGGGTAGAGTTGTAACGATGCAAAGCTGCTGCTATTTTCATTTTGTTGTGTCTTGCTGATTCAGAGCATCCCAACATGAATTACTATTAATCTGGTCTTCTCAGTCCCCTAAGGGCAACCATTAGCAAAAGCAGGTATTGCTGCCTGTTGTGGTGTGGGGCAGCAAAACATACTTTTTGGTGGCTACCTGGCTGAGCCTGGGCTTGTGCATGGGGCTGACTCGGGGTGGTCAAAGACAGAAGCAAGGGTTGGTAAGGACAGCTATTCCATGTAAGGTTAACCCTAAGAAATCAGGATGGAAATTGTTTCTAAATCTAGATTTTTGTTTGCATATTCAGGCACTGCTGCATGGACCCAAGAGAGCTTTTGCTTTATGATTTGGGCTACATGACCTTGAAAATTAAAAATGTTGTAATCATGTACGTCTCCTTTCCTATCCAAAGCTGATGACACATTAGGATGTCATCTGAAAGAAAAAAAAAAAAAGAAAGAAACAAAGAGAAAAGAGTGAAAAAGTGTGATTTTGTTTGAGGGTCTATATGCAGACTGAAATAGCAGTCAAAGGGACCTTTCAAAGTATTCTCTCATTTGGAAACAGGACTAGTCCTCAGTTTTTAGTGATGTCACATCACTCCATCACATCTCACCAGACTGAAACTTAGTGAATTCTGAGGAGAGCTTAGTAATGGGGTGAGCACATGGTGTCAATGCTATTGAAATGAAATGCTATTTCACTATCACAAGATAGTGATAGTCTGAGGAAAAAATATTAAGATGACAAAAACTACTTTTTTTTTTTCAATCCCGTATGTAAGCCGTAAAATAGTGAGTGGGGAAATGGATCAACAAAACATGCATCTGTGGAGAACTGAACTTATGGAGGAAGATAAATTAGGACTTGTTTTAGTGGGGGTAGCACTACTGAGTTTTTCTTCTTAAGAAGTTTTAAGTATTTGTTTCCAGCGTTGCCCAAGCAAATTGTAAAGTACTGGGAAAGAGAGACCCACCCCCTCCTCCAAGGCCATAAATCGATTCTTCAGTGATGGTATATTAAATGATAACCTTGCCATGTTTAATGTCATGGCAGAAGGAGCTGCAGAGGCACTGTTCCTTCCAGCTGTATCTGTGCAGGTGAATTAACCAAGTGAACATGGATCTTTGAACTAATGAGAGGGATCTTGCAAAACGTGGCGATGTTTTTCTCTGCTGGTGTCTCCTGAGGCGTCACCACCCTATTTAAGGCGTACTTTTTTCCCCTAGATTTCATCATCCCTGCTGATGTAGTTCGAGTAAATGATAGCTTTTTCAGTCACTTGGTTTGGGAGTGGAGTTTCTTTACACATGGAATAATGCAGTCTTTTATCAAGAAATAGTTTCTTTGCTTGAGTAAAATAGCCCACGCTACAGGGCTCTTTTTGAGATAATTTTAAATCAAGCTTTTTCTGACTTCTGTGGGAACAGGATCGATCCCTGGAAGGCTTATATTTCCTTTGAGAAAAGCTGCTATTAAAGCTCTGAAAGAGTTAAGCAAATTCAAGGCTCCGCCGAGCCAAAATTCACTTTTCAATGCGCTTGTTGTACTTAAATGTCAATCCATTTGAAAAGGAGAGTGTCCCAATTATTTAGATGGCCAAAAGAAACAGCTTCGATTCTTTATCACATAAATGCACTTAAAAGCATGATTTAAAACAGATGAAGAGAGAACTGAATTAGTGTTTTGGTTGCTCAGCAGAGCCAAGTGTAGGCCTCCTTGGCACAGGCTGAGGCTGCTCCAGAGCTCCGGTGCCGGAGCAGCCCCGGGTTCTTTGAAGGCGGTGAGTGGCCCTGGCTCTGCTCCCACCCCGCCAGCCCTCCTCGCTCTTCCCTCCACGCCGCCTCTGGAAGCGGCTCCATGTGGATAAAGCCGTGTGAGCTGGCTGGGAACGGGTCAGAGCCTCCCTGCACCTTCGCCACGGCCGGCGTTAATTTGGGATGGCAAGCTCTGAAGTTCCTTTCCAGCTAATTTGTTCATATAATTAAGTTAGCAAAATCATACGTTTTTATTAATCTAATAAAATGCATTTCATGGTTTAGACTGTCTTTAATCCTTTGACCTTTGAAGTCACTCTTTATAGTCTTCAGATTGCAGTAATTTATTTTGGTTGTTTCTGTTGGGAAAACAGTTTAACAATCTGCTTTCGTTCCAGTTTTACATTTTTTTCCCTTAAAGGTAAATGGGATTAGTAAACATCTGCTTCTTTTGAATATTTACAAACTTCACAATCAAGATTTAACAATGCCAACAACATTGGTAGTTTAAATGCTTATAAATATTCACAGACAAATAAATATAGCATTGAGGCACGCTGGGCAGGTGTTTCTAATTTCTAAGGGTTTAAGAGTAGCTGTTAGAACATGGCATATCTTTTATGCAACTCAAAATATATTTGGTGACATGCCACATGTGCTTTTCACATTGTAAGTAACTCAGTTAACCTACTCTCTCTACCTCCCAGGGCACTTTCAGGAGGAAAACATTTGCTCAATTGTATTAAATGCTACAGAGAGTTTTGCCTGTCAGTATAATTTTAACTAAAACACACTAGCTCACTAACTCTATGTGTAATTAAATATATGGAGTTAAAGATGAAGTGATGTGAGGTTATATTTGCCTGGTTTTTGACAGAGGTTTAGTCTGACGTCAGTCTTGGGAAAGCAGGACTCAAGGCAGGAGTCTGGTGCTTGCTTAAATGCTTTTCAGCTCCTTAAGACCAGTGGATAATACTAGTGCACTTATTTCCAGTATTTCTTGTCCCAGAGGTCAGTGTTAAACACAAGGGGATTTGCTCCTGATACCCTTCAAAGATTTTACTTTTAAAGTATCTTTTGTTTGCTAACCCAGTGTAAAATCCCTCTGTGCCCAGGCTGTCCCCAGAAACAGCAGTTTTTCTCAAAATCTAAATCCTAGTTTAGCCTGGGAGAAATACAAAACTGAACTGCTCCAAGAAGAAGCAGGAACCCATCAGAGCAGTCATTTGGCCCCTGCTCCCCTGCCCTCAGCATGGGGTTTGCCTCCTAACAAATTGGGTGGATTTGCTCTTTTTGGCCATACTTGGGGTGTTAGGAGAGACCTCAGCCCCCCTCCTGCTTTGTGTTCCCATTACTCCTCATACACACATGGGAAGGAAACACTTCACTGAAATACTTTGCACTCGTGTTTGGTGCCCAGACAAGGTGCTATGTGTCGACAGGGTTATGTGCTGCAGAGAGAAAATTTGTAAAAATGAATGGAGCTTCACAGGGCAGATCATTTGTGTGCATGTGGAGCAGCAAAGAAAATGATCTCTTCCTCTCTTTCAAAGTCTTTGTAAGACTTCAGGAATGAAATCCCTTTGCATTTCACGTTTATTTACACTTCCAGGGCACAACTGTATCAGTTGCAACCTTGATTTGTCTCTTTGCCTTACAACGAGTTCTGCTCGGGTTCATCCTTTATCACTTCTTCACAGTGCTTCCAGCAGTGGCTGCAGATGGTCTTAGCCCTGAAACTTGTGCTTCTAACAATTAGTTCTTTAAGTTATAATAATAATGAAATCATGCTTAAGAGGCAAACGTTCCTCTCTCACCCCATTCAGCCATCTGGCTTTGCTAGGGAAGAATTACTCCCAGCAAATCTACCCTGTTTTACCAGGCTTAGGGCACAGGATTCATTTAGTCTTTTCTTCACGTTGTTTAAACTGAAAAAGGGTTTTCCCCAACGTGCTTAAACCCTCCAGAGCTCTCAGTGATGGGTGGGACGGTGAGGAAGGCATGAAAACCCTGCGGCCAGGCAGAGGGGAGAGCCTGTGGTACCGCCTGTTTTCTGAGCAAAAACAGCAAACCCCATGTCTGGCTTTGCACCTGGACAAACAAGGTTTATCACAGTCTCCCCCACCTGCCTCTGAGTGCCAAAAGTCTGTCACTGTTTACCTGGAAGTGACCCGGGAGCAGTGGCCAGACAGGTGCTCAGAGCCCAGACTTGTTTTTTTATCCTGTATTTGCTGTTTTGGGGGTGCTCCCCTGGCACTGCTGGGACCCCACGGAGAAGAGGTTGGAGCCTTGGGAGGGCAGGTGAGGATGGATGGGCTCTAACTGTAGGGAGTGGGAGGTGAGCCCCTCCATCCTCCTGTGGGGTAAAGCCACGAGCCAGATGTTTTCTGCACCATTCACAGCCCTGGGGTGAATCTGGGAGGGTGCAAAACCAACCCTTGTTTTCCTGTGTGACATTGTGTGGTGCCCTTCAACCAGTTTGATGCCCCAAACTTCTCAAAGTGGTTCTTTGCCCTAGGTGACAAGGACTCACCTCAGTTAAATGGTTGGGTTTAGTTTCACAGACATGAGTTGCAGGTTAATTAGTTGAGGAGTTTTTTGCATGCCATAGCAGGCACCATACCAGCCTTCTGGGGACTCCAGTCAGATCTCAGCTGTTTTAAGAGGAAACAAGGGGCTGCTTGCTCTGTGAATGGAGAAATCAGGATTTTATGCTAAAAAAAGGAATCAAGTTGTTCATATAAAAAACACACATAAGCCAAACGTGGTAGCAGTGCTGTGGTGCTTCTTGTTAAAATCAGTAGGATTTCCAAAAAAAGATTCTGTCTTGCAAGTACTGAAGTTGAGCTCAGCAGCCATCTCTTCTTTTCTTTACTACATTGTGTTGGGGGTACTGTGCCTGGCTTGAAACAAGACACATAGAGCATGAAAAGCAAATTTTGTAGACTTATATACATGAGTTAGAAAGGGTGAACAAAGCATTTTGTGACAAAGCCAATTTAAAGATATGGATAGTTAGAAAACTAACACCTCTGAAGTGAAATTGTTGTGTTTTGCCTTTTCAGTTATCTACTTATCACACAAAAATAGCAACAATTTTAGCTCCCATTCTGTTTTCTCAAGACAGCCTGCCCACAGATTTTCTAGAAAATGTGGTTACCAGCTGGTATGGCAGTTCACAGTGCAATTTCTGTTTTGCTTCCAACAATCTGGCATCTCATATCTATATCAAGTTGCAATTTACCAGGAAATATATATCTATATATGTATGTATGTAAAAAGGAGTTCTAAATCATATTAGCATTTTTGGTTTTCAAAAAAGAAATCAAAACAAGCCATGGAATTAAGCCTAAATTTCAAGAGAATGACGCTGCGGAAGAATAAAGATTTTGGTTTTGTTTCAAACTCAAGTAAAGATTTTTGAGTGAACATGGTCAAGAAAAGAAAAAAATATCCCTGTGCATTTCAAAGCTAAATATTTGCATACTGAAATATACCTGAAAGGTTTTACATTATTCTTTGGGAACTTTCTGGTCTGTTGTGAGGTTTCTGTCTTTCTGTATCTCAGCCTGACATAACTGGCCTCTGACCCTACCCTGGAGCAGTACTGCAGAGTTCTTTATAATGTGTTTGTTTGCAGTTTGACTTCTTATTTTGAACACCTTTGGCTCAAGGTTACCCTAATAGAAACAGGGTGTCAACACTGAGGAGGGGGAGGATGGAACCTTCCACACCCCCCATAAGATTTGAAATGCAGCTCTTAATGGCTTCCAGGTGTACCTGGATGTTGCACATATTTGGCTGTAATCCTGTAGAGACTGGGTTCTTGCCTTTAAAAATACAGCAGAAAACAAGCTTTGAAGTTTTGAAGATTAAATTGGTAAAAATAAACTTAAAGTAAGTCGGCTCTTCTTGCATTCCAAGAAGGGGAAATGGTTTCGGCAGGCTGTTTCTGTGGGACTCTGTATTAGTGTTGGAAAAGTGTTAGTACCACTAAATATTCTGCTGGAAAACTGAAGGCACATATTTCTCTCAACTTGATAAATTTTGCAGCAAGAAACACAACTTGAGTGAATTCCTTAACAGCACTACAAGCATCTTCAGATACTCTAGAATTGGTTTTTTTTGGATGCCTCCACATTTTAAAAGCCTTAGGTTGCTTTCAAGGAGTCAGTTCAAGTCCGTAAAATTTGATTGCATAATGACTGTGGGCTCTATTCATAACATGTGACCTGTGAGCTGCAAGGTATGTCTCACATTTTACAAGCCTACAAAGACTTCCTGATTGCTCATGAACCCCACCTTTCCAATGCATTGGGGGACTTTTCTCACCCTGTGGTTATAAGCCACAAAATGAATAGAGATGTGAACTTGTTCTTTGAAGGCCAAGGAGGGTGGATGGCAATTAACATCTGATTTTCTTCAGGCTCAGTGAGTTCCTACACTGTGGCCATAAGTGGAAGATCTCTTGGGTAGATCTGAACTGGAAATAGGCAATGACTTCTCAATGTGGTAGTACAGCTAATATTGTCTAAACAGCTGGGAAATAGCGCTGTTGGACTGCACAGATGCACAGGAAAGACAAATTATCACTGAATCACAAAATACCTTAGGCTGGAAGGATGTGGAGTTGCTAGCTGAGGGTTCATTTGCCTTTTTGGGTCTCTGCATGTGTTCCCTAACGACTACTGCTGCCTTTTCCTGGTCATAAGTTGCATCAGTGACCTCCAGCCTCAAACACAGGCTCTCTGATCCCCTTGACCTCCTCTTGTTAGGACTATGACCACTAAGACAACATTTCCAAGAAGTATCTTGTATCTCTTCTAATCCTCTACTGATCAGGTGGATGTTATGTTCTTAAGTTTATGTCTGTTTGCTGTAATTTGTGTCTCCTGTTCCTGCTTGCTATCTTTGGAAAAACAGCACGATGGACACAAGGGTCAAGATTAGTGCTCTTGATCTGCTTTGCACCACTCTGCTGGCAGAAAAGAGGTGCAAATCCACCTCAGCTGGCCATTTGCACTGGTTCACGTCTTCAGAGTAATGCAGAAGGGCTGTAGCATGTTGATATATTCACTCTGAGAGCTGTCTTTGTGAACAGCAGACCTGGATGCTGCTGCATGCACCTGGATGCAACCTGATGGGGTGAAGGAGAGGGGACACGAACCCTGTCTCACCAGTCTCAGATTACCAGCTTCTGTACCAGTACTGATGTAAGGAAGACCAAGAACATCCATCCTGATGATAATGATAAAATAACATAACGTGTTCATTAACAGAAGTTAGAACTATCTGTATTTCTGTGTTTTGATCAAAAATCACTTTTGGCATCCCAACTGTTGACAGCTCTTTTGTTCACGAGGAATTGTAGTCAGAAGATGACTTTGGAGAGAAGGGAGGAGGGTCAAATAACAAATGATGAGCCAAAAGAAAAGTTTTTGCCAGAAGCAGAGCTGTGAGTGTCACTGAAATGGGGGCTGCAGTACCTGACAGTCAGGAGGGAGGTAATCCAGTGAACAGTTTCACTGCTGGATGATGAGCAGTGAGTTTTCCTCTTTGTTTCCTCTGATTAAAAATTTGTGGCCAGCTTTTAACGCTGAGTGGAACTGTTTGGGATTTTATTTGACTTCCCATTTAGGGGCAACATCAGTCTTGCTTCTTTATACTTCTCAATGGGGAAAAAAACTGCTTGGTTTCCAATTGCAGCTTTTTATTATCACAGACCAAGAAGAGGGGAAATGAAAAATCATCTTAATTAAAAAACACTAAAGTCTCATGAAATACATGGTTCTTGTTTTTGAAGTGCTTTGTCAGGAACTGTCCACAGCCATTATTTTTAATTAGCTTATCTTTTAAATTAAAAATGGGTTATTTGCATTTTTTTAATGGGAAGTTGCTTGATCATTCAGTTCCCCTGTATTTTCATGTTCTAAGACAAGCAAGTTATGTAAAAAAAGAGTTGGGGCAATTTGATTAAAAATCTATTGTATCTTTTTATTCTTCTTTCTTACTTCTTTATACAAATTATGTGAACTTATACAGCTATCATTCTCCAAAAGACTCTCTTAGCATTTTACAGTCATTGAGAGAAGACAGAAAAAAAAATTAGACCCTATAACTAATGTGGTCATTTATAAAATAGCTTCTCTTTCAAATCATAATTAGAGGTCAAAAGGCTAGAGCAGAAGAAAAAAAAATTAAAATATTGAAATTGAAAAATTTTGAAAGATTCTCATTTTCACTTCACGCTATATAAAGTAATACCCCTTCTCAGTAACAAAATCAATGTTTCTTACAAAAAATGGATATTAAAGTCTAAATTTCAAAAATAATGTTCTCTAAAAGAATAATAAAAAAAGGGGTTGGCTTTCACTAATTTGTACTTTGTAATACATAAATCTTTCTTTCTGTTTCAAGAAGTTCCCTTAGATGGTTTGGTATGCAGAGGTGCTGAACCCCAGAACAACCCCACTGGCTTCAGCTTGGACTCCATACGATGGAGTCAGCACCATGACAGACCAAACTCTCTGTGAATGCACTGGGATAAAGTCACTCTCACCAACAATGGAAAACATTCACATTGACCCTGAAAAGAGTCAGTTAACAGTGCATAACAGCTCTCCCGAGCTTTTGAAATGTGATGGGAGCAATACCGTAGGCAGTGGAAACATCCAGACCTAGGGGGGTTTTCTGAGCTGGACTTTCCCCAGGACAAAAGTGTCTACACTCTTATGCTTAAGAAATTAACCTTGAGACTCTTAACAACCACCAGGGATTATTTCTCGCTGTTTATCTTGAGGTGATGGGTACTTCCAGCTGTACATTGCTTCTTGGAACAGGTGGCTTATCAATTTTTTCTTTCTTTTTTGAACTCTACGCAGTCATTTGTACTAAGTAAGAAAATGTCATTCCCGAGTTACTGCAGTATGTACTGAGGTCTGACTTTATCACCAAAGTAAAACCATAATGTGAAGGTAGATCAGGCATTTGTGATAGCATTTATTTATGTAGTCTTGGCTTTTCTGTCCTTTTCACAACAGCACATGATCATGCCAACAGCTTTTTGTGGATTTGCAGTCTTTCTGCCACATTTCCTTATAATTATGTTGTTGAAGTTTAGTTCATAATTCATGGTATCTATGTGGCACAGTGTACTCAACTTGGGTTAAATTAAAACCCTGACACCTGGACAATAAGGTCATCTTTGTCAAAACTATGATCCTTTAGTTAGGAATCTACAAGTGAGCGAAAACACTTTCTGGATTCTGGTTATGTTAGTGTGGTGAAAAGGAGTTAGGAATAAAATTTGAATTACAGGGTGAAAAGAAGGCATTGGTGACCAAGTATAGAAATATTTAACAAATGTTGTCAAATGTGTTGCATGCCACTACTCACAGGCCATGTCTGCATCCCTTCATGATAGCAGTGGCAGAGCTCACCTCAAAGGGACACTTAGATCAAATTCAGGCTCCTAATTATATTGTTTGGGTGAGAATGATTTAGGAAAGAAAAAAAAGGTGAGGATACTCAAAGCAAGTATTTTATAGTTGTTTTAAGTGATAAAACAAATGCTCAGACAAGCTTTAGCTCCATAACAGCCTTGAGCCAACCTTCCTGTTTCTTCCTTTTTGCTGCCAAGTTGCATCACGAGGTAACATGTCATGAACTCACCATTCATTATTGTTATTGTTTTTGGAGAGACAGAGACTGGAGTTGTGGTTGTGGTAGGAGGAGAAGTACATTACTGAAATCACTTACAGTAAAACCCCAGTTTTGAATATCATTTCACTTCCTAAACAGGAAGTGTCCTACGAAAAACAACAACAGAACAAAATGCAAGTGGAAGAGGATCTCAACCCATCAGCTTTTGAGTAAGGGCCATTGCAGAAAACTAGACGTGGTTTCTACATGAAGTTGCTTTTCAGCCTGAATTGGGAAGACCTATTTAAACTTCTTTTCAGCAGCTTTATAAGGATGTCTCCTACTTAGCTATCAATGGAATATCAGCTGCATTCAGCAGCTCTTCACTTGTTCCTGCCTTGGCAATAAAAACCCTCCAGTCCTGAGCATGTCTGATGACTTTGAACTCAATTTTCTAGCGTGAATTTAATCAGTTCCTGCCTTTTCACCCTTCATATATAAGTCTTTGTGGCCATCTAACTATTTCTATTCAAGATTGTGGTAGTAATTTTGGTAATTATTTATGATTTTTCAAATGTAGGGTCAGCCCATAATCTGACCAGCAGCTTTACACATTGCAGTGATCCAGATTCAATTCTAACTGACTGCTGGAGTATTGTAATTTGTAACTCAGAATGGATTAAGCCTACAGGGTTAGGCAAACATCCCAAAGATTCAAATCTCATCTTGATGACTAAGAATAACCAGCTTCTGGCTCCTAGAAGGTTTTACATATCAACAAAGCTGTGCATTTGCATTAACGGCTATCACACCACAGGGGCCTGCTCGTGTTTATCTTGGGAACAACCAGAAGCTGAACATTTAGTTTAAATTTGTTTAAATGTGACTCCTGTTGAAATCGGTGGCAAGCTGTGTGCACATATGTGACTAGAACGGTGCCTAAGGACTGCATTCCCACCAGTTTTTCATATCAAGAGTTATGTCTTAGAGAAACATCACGTGATAGATCAGAAAATTGCACATATTAGTATCAAAAATTCAGTTGAAACATACATTTTTTGGATCTCTGTTATGCACTATGAGGGAGAGGCACAGTTAGCATTTTGCTGACAACTTGTGGCTGTGTTTGTGGCTGTTGCCTTCCAATTGACATCAGTGGCCTAAAAAGTGTGCCCATGAGGAGGACAGTCCATTTTACCTTTCATAAAAGCCACAACTCAAACCTGAGAAAATAGTTGAGTGGGAATGCCTCAGTTTTTGAAATGGTCAAAATTGTTTGGATGTAAGCATCAAAGTTTTGAATTCAGTTTTTGCTGCATTTTCGTGTTGGGATGACTCTCTTTTGGCTTCACCTTAATTTTTACACTTGCATTCCATGGGTGAACCAGCTGCCAGTTACATTTGAAAAACAAGTCTCTCTTAACAAGCTGAAAAGCAAAGTTTTTAGGAGGCAAAATTACCAAAATTGTAGGGCTTCCAAAAGAAGTTTCTTCATAAAAACAGTTTTTGAGAATGCAGTAGGGTATTGGATCAGCTGCACCAAAAGCAGATCATCCCATTTAACTTCTCCTGTATCTGGGGTTCAATTTTATCTGCCCAGGAAGTTACTCTGTAAAATCACATCCCTCCCTTTCATCACCACCACGTGCTACTGTGAGTGTTTCAGGAAGACAAGTGGTAATGGCTTTAAATTAAAAGAGAGTAGTTTAGATTGGATATTAGAAATAAATTCTTGACTGTGAGGGTGGTGAGGCACTGGCATGGGTTGCCCAGAGAAGTGTCCAAGGCCAGGTTGGATGGGGCTTAGAGCAACCTGGGCTAGTGGAAGGTGCGCCTGCCCATGGCAGGGGGGGTGGAATGAGCTGAGCTTTAAGGTTCCTTCCAACCCAAACCGTTCTATGATTCCTGCAAACGCATCCCTCACTGTAACACTTGATGCACAATGTTTAATCCTGTGTTTGTTGTGCTCACTTTCTCTTCGATGCAAAGGAATTTCCACGTCTTACCTTCTGTTTACAGAAATGATAGATCCGGGAAGCAAAAACATACGGGTGAATGTGTATATTTTTCCGCTATGTTAGTAACTGGAGGAAGTGGGAAGGTGTTTTGAGTTTGCTCTAAATACCTGTTTTAGTTTTTCAGTAAAAACATTATACATGTGACTACCTTGACAGCTAAGGCAGAAACAGTCCTCGCTCTGTTTGTTTATGAGTCTTGCGATTTCTTCTGTTTCAGCTTTCAAAATATTGAGAGCTGAGTGTCCCAAAGATAAACGAGAAATATTGAGGCGTGAAAATACTTCTAGCTCAGCCATTCTGGTACTGAAACTTCTCTGAATGAGGAGCAACACCTTTATTTTGAACAGAGTGCTGTTGCTATAAGTACAAAAGCCTTTATAGCCAGCTTTCTTCTCTTGAGTTGCCCCCAGACCTAGAAGTAAACACCTATTTGAAAATCCTGTTCCAGACACACAGACCAGGCCTGAGAGTTTGGTCTGTCTTCTTTCACTTAAACTTTCATGTATTTTTTACCTCATACCTTTAACTCAGGCATCAATATTTTTTATTGTTTTGCCTCAGCAAGTGAAGGAATCAGCCCCCTCTGTGGAGCTGGTAGCTTTGATCTGGTGTGTCTGCCATCCCCTTTTGTCTGTTTGGGCTGTGCCTCTGCTTGCCTTTGTTGTTTTTTTTTTTTTCAAACCATGAAATATTGAGATAAAATGACTGAATCAAGGCAGGAGTCTTTAAGGGCAAAACCCAATAAATTGTCTACATTATGGGAAAGCACTTCAAGGACCTGACAACTTATTAATCATAAAGGGGAAGACTCTGAGTGCAGCTTCTCCTCATTTACGGAGGTTTGCTCTCTAATAGCATTTAGAAGTTTGTTTTACCCTGTCTCAGTGAGAAGAAAAGGCAGCTTTAACAATTCTGTCTCCCTCAGCAGTGCATTTGAATTTTTGTTGCCTCCCTTCGGCGTGCTGGTCAGAGGTCAGGGAGAGCAGGATTAGTTGACCTGTGTTGACAGAGCGGGTGATGGATGAGCAGAGTACAATGCAGAGCCTGTTTGTACCACAGTGATGCACACACAGCCCTACACCTGCGCTGAGCCCAGAGAGAGCATCTCCTCTCTACTGGTTTGCTAAACCACCACTGGTTTATAAAGACTTGCACATTGTCCTGTGCTTGTTCCAGAGAGTAAGAGACTAGCCATTTGCTTTTTATTAACAGGATTTAGGAAACAATGAGGCTTAATGCAGTAAGGTCAAATGGTTCAAATTTTGAGTAATTACAGCAGATCACACCAAACAATGCTAAAACTATATTAAGTTTAGCATCTTGTGTGAAGAATTGGACTTTACATCCACCAGAACTTCCACCCTTGGTTATTCCTCTTCTGCTTATAATGATTTTCTTAATACTGGTGGCACTTTTTTTCAGGGGTAGGAGGGGTAATAGAAGTAGCCCTGCAGGTCCACTGCTGTGACTGATGAAGTAAATACACCATCCTGAAATTTATGTATACAGTTTCTTTTCAAGTGCAAAAACAAATTAGTTTGATGCTTAAAATGGACTCAGAGGCACAGCATAAGCTTTGTGGAAACCCATGTTTTGGAGAGTCTACGTGACCACTAATCCAGTTCCAGTTCAGACTTCTTTTTAAGTGGATGGGCGCCGGCTGAGCTGTCAGTCAGGACAGGCTTTTGGAAGGGAACCAACGTGCACTCAGTTTCTCTTTCTCCTCCTCATTAGCAGTGAGAATCATCCATCATAACCAGGAGCGTGGAAGCAGCAGTGGCAAATCCTGTGGGAGCATCTGCATCCTCTGAGTGGTGCAGCCAGGTCACACACCGAGCCAAGGGCTGGGTTGAGCTCGAGCCAGTAGAGGCGTCCAGTGTAGAGATGCGAGTTCATGCAGGTCCACTGGCCACAAACCACTGTGTTGGGGCTTCACAGCAATTGCAGCCTTGATTGCAGCCCATTAGTGAGAGTCATAACCCTGAAAGATATGTCAGGCTGGGGTAAACTCAGAACAGGCAGGGCTCAATGCATCAGGCTAGCTGGGTTGATCTCAGTGGTTACAAGGCAGGGATTTGAAGCTGATGGCACAAAAATTAGTTTGGGAATCAATATTCCAATTAAAATTAGACTACCTCAGAAATTAAAACAGCTAAATTCACATTACTGTGAGCTACAAGAGTTGCTGGGGTTCCCTGAGCAGATGTAAGGGAGTTTGTTTCTTTACTTTTAATAGCATTACTCATACTGTGTATCCACCAGTTTTACTGAGGCAGCCATGCACTTTGCATTCAAGTGTACTCTTTGAGGGAGGGGGAAGTAGCAGTGGGACCTGCATGGATAGAGTGTGCCTGGCATTCACTTTATGAACATACAAAAATGGCAGTGTGTAAAAATACCCTGCAACATGTCTTTATGTACAGTAGGGCTGGGAGGTCAAGACTGCTCTTATATGACTGAGTCAGGAGAATTAGTTCAACCAACACATGGATTCCTCCTAGAATTTCAGGAATGTCCAGACACAACAGCAGACTGCAGAGCAAAGCTGCCAGCCTGCTGTGGACACCAGCAACTAACTCAGAACCATATTTAAGGTTGGTTCCTTAGCACAGTTGTGTCTATTGTGTTGACTTTTGCTAAATATGTCCCCTTTTCAACAGCCAGAATGTCACATTCATGAATTTGACATCTCTGAGCTGCTAAATCACTGTTAGAAATGAAACTCAAGGTTTTCAATCCAACTGCTGACAATGCTTTGCCACCTCTTGGTAACTGAGTTATTACCATGCTTTTTTGAGTGTGAAAAATAACAGCTGCTTTGTCACTACCAGTTAAATACTGATAAGGATAAAGCAATACATGGATTACATTTAAAAATACCATTTCTACTTCCATATACATGTCATTTTGTGTGAGAAAATTAAATAGATTAGAAGATGTTGTTAGGACACAGGAAAAGCGTTGCGGTGGGATCTGTGGAAAGGGAGCACTGGCCTGGCTAGTAACTGGGGAAGAGCAATTTCCAAACCTCCAACACAAGTAACACAGCTATTTTTCCAAGTCAAGGGTCTATAATCAAAACTTCCTTGTAGGTGATACTCACACTGTCTAATTTAAACAACTCTAGATGCATAATTTAGATGCAATTCAGAAGACTAAAGTGAGTTTAAAGTCAGGTTAATCAGCCTTGGCAATGGTTTAGTTGCTTCTTTTGAGTGTTGTCTTGAATCAGTTCCATCAGCCAAAGTTCTACGAGAGATGTTTATTTTTTTCACGTGTCACAGTGACATGGCTGCTGCCCTGTGGGAGTTTGAATGTTGTGGGACTGTGTGGCTCATCTGGAGTCAAGACAACAGATGTGTCCCAGTCTGCAAAGGCCATCCTATAGCCATATTTTGTAGCAATTAATCTGTTGCTGACGATGGATAAATAATGTGGCTTTAACTATTTTCAGAAGAAAGAAAATTATTTCCCATTAATACTTTTGATCTTGTACTGGAAACCTGATATGACTTTGACCCACATAATTCTTGCCCCTGCTGATGACACAGTCTTTTTGCCATGGATGTACTCATTTTGGATGTGTAATGATTGCTATCCAGCTCATATGCAGTCATCTTTAATACCCCATTTGAATAAGATAATTTTAAAGGCCATTTTCTACTTGGCAATAAGTAATATGAAATCCTAGGCTGCAGACCCTTGGACACACGTACATGTAGGTGCATACACAGCTTCACATTTTAGTAACCTTGGATGAAATCATAGCTTCACACAAGCAAATTCATATTGCCTTTAGTGGAACCCAAATTTCACCTTTTATAGGAGGTAATTAAAATCAAAGGCTACTTACTGAAACACAAGCTTGACCTTACATGGTTTCCCAGTGCGAATGATAAGAAACAATGACCATAGTTCCACATCAGTGCACATTATTAGAACTCACAGAGGAAGCCTTTAAGGTGTAGTCAAGTTAAAACTGAATATGAATGCCAACTTACCTTGATGCAAACATGGACACTGTATATGTAGAAGTGGACAAAACTACTCATATTTAAAAAATTGAAGTGCTTATTCTAATAATGACCATTTTCACTCCCGAAGATTTAGTATTATCATGTCCTCAAAAGACCCAGCTTTATTACCAGAAATTCAAAAGTAGTTAAAATAATAAATAAATTGAACTATTTGAGATTTGCTACCTTTTTTGCATAGACCCAACTTCTTATTAATGGGAGTTCTGCCACCCTTTTTGTTAAGTCTTATGTATATTCTGCAGCAGTTTTTATAGGTTACCTCTCTTTCAATAAAACCTGTAGTGGATCTCATCTGAAGGAGTATGATTCATGACTGAGGGAGACACTAGGGGACATAAGTTCCTGGAAAAATTGGATGGGTTTTCCTACTTCTCACGGTTGTGAGTGGATAATGGCTATTTAGATTCTGTCATGCCTGTAGTTGCCAGCATAAATAATCTCTGTTTCCAAGAAGTAAATTTCACGATACACTTTCCTCTTTAGAAAGCCCAATGTACAAGTTGCATTTTTTTAGAGGCAGAGCTCCGGTTAAACATATATATCATTGGTTTTAGAGAAAACAGTGTTCCCTCTGACATTTTGTGAGATCGTGTCATGTCATCAGATCATCAGCTTCATGTATTATCTTCCCTGGCGAAAATAATGTATCTTTCCAAATACCAGTGACCACTCCCATAAGAAAAATAAATAAAAATAAATGCCAAAACTGACCATTCTGGGGAAAGTCTGTAGTATAAGAACCAGTTTTCAAAGGACTTCCTAAGTCAAAGCTGCTAAATCTGTGAATACACTGAATATTATACATTTTTCACAGGGACATTTTAGCAGCTTTTCATCCTACACAGAGTTCAAGAGAAAGCTTAGGTCTGGAGACCTCAGCTGGATTTACTTACTGTTTTTCAGTTCTTGTCAAGAACTTGCAGCTTAGTGGAAGGATTTTTTTTTTTTTTTTCATAAAATTAGTGGGGTTTGCTTTTGCTTGTAGTCCAAGGAGAGAAGGCGGCACTTCTGCACCACAGCTTCTCTCACCTTGGGGTAAATGGCTACATGAGGTCAGATGAAGAGCTCTCAAAAAGTGCCTTTTTCTTCACTGATGGTAAAGGAAGTCTGGACATTAGGATGAGACACAGACATCTACATTAGTCACATCTGAAAATATGATGCTTAGCCCACATTGCTGGTCCCTCATGACCATGAGTGTGGCTTTTGCTGCCCTGAGGGATAGAAAATAGCCCCACAGCATTGGGTGGAAATGTGGTCTCTGTGGAGCCAGGTGGACTTTAGCCACTGAGTCCAAATAATAGAATTTATTCTGATATATCAAGGCACTTGATGTACCTCTGCATCCTGTTGATGGTTCTTCACATCTGTGGTGGTGGTATGGTGTGGAAATCCAGCAATAATTTTCCCTTCCAATTATCACAGTAAATAGCTGTTATAATTATTACCTATAATTTGTTTGGCCTTCTTTGCCTTCAAGATGAAATTGTTGCTGTGGTTGCTGTATTTAATGCATTTGCTGATAATAGTTTGTTTCTCCCACATGTTGGGCCCATCTGTATCGGAATTTTATTTCACCAGAGTAAGTGAACAGAACCATTACTTACTGATGTCAGATCCCATTTCCAGTGCATCATTTCACTTCAGCCACCACGGATTTTATATCCATATTGTATGAACAGTCTGTAAAGTACTTTATCCTTTTCTTGAGTGATCAGGACCTCAGGAAAAAGTCAACGCTGTTCTGACTTGTCCTGTTCAACAATACTTTCTGAAATGGTTTGCCATGTGAGTCAGATAGGAATCAGTTTTCAGTAATGATATGCGTTTTAATTCCTTTTTTTTCTACATTATAAACACACATCTGTTCAGAAAAGGAAACACATTAAACATCCCTCCTAGCATTAGACATATTGATTGAAAATTTGTTCTGAGTTGGCTTAAGTGTCAGTAATCTTGACAAGTTTTCCAAGAACTGATAAAATGAGTCCTTGTACTGCTGAAATGAATTTTGTGTGGATAGATGTTTATGCTTTTAACATTAAGATAGCTGCAAGCTGTTCCTGGATAGACAAAGGATAGACAAATCTTCTAGGGAGTTTGAGTTTCTTTGGCTTTTGGAGCTACGTGGGTATTAACCTTCTAACCTGAAGACACAGTGTCCATAATTGTTATACAGAAATCTTAGGAATTATTTTCAGTGTTGATCACAACAAAATTGTGAATTGATTTTCTTTCTTTGATGTAAGGTACCAAATTGGGGCATGCCACACCTCAGCAGCAACCTCTAATTCTAACCAAAAGCTGGCTGAAATGAGAGTGAGCTGACGCTTTCCTCAGGGTCCCCTCCTGCTTCTCAGAAGCTGAGTTTAAGCACTGATTATACAGATGAATAATTGTGAATATATATACAGATGAATAACAACAAATTGTGATGCTTGAAATAAATGGGGTCATTTTGTCTAAAGTTGTGCGTGAGGGTGGATGAACAAAAAGTGGGGGGATCTGCTATAACATAAATGGAGCCTCTGTCCACAGCTGACTACAGCCACAGCTTCCTGATTGTTCAGCTGACTGTGCTAGAACGAGAGGTTCACCATTGAACTCCAGCTCCCGAGGTAGTTTCCAGATAAAGCTACAGTAAACACATGCAAATATATAGGTACAGTGAGGTTATGGCTTTTTTGTGTGTACCAAACCCCCTACTCCAGTCCCATCCCATACTGGGTGTATTTGAGTTTGCACGTTTGGGGGTGGTATATTGTTTTTTTAGTGATAAAGGGAGTTTGTTTCAGAGTGTGCTGTGGAGAGAGTGGGCTGCCAGATTAAGGCAGGAATTCATAAAGGGGTGCAAAATAAGGATAAAGGAACAAAAAGAGAAGGGGCGCTTCTTAGCTTGGTATTTCTTTAATTTCACGTGAATTTCACTAAGTAAATATGCCTTAAAAGTGAATAAAATTTTATTTCACTTTAACAAGAGAGTATAAAAGTTAAAAAGGTCACTGTAGTAATAGACTAATCTCAATTACCAGGGCAGCCGGTGAAACCCACAACTCCCACCTAATCTCATTCGGTGCACACGCAGTGCACCGTTTGATTTCCAACACGGCTAAATGAAATTATAAAGCAGTGTTAAATTTATTAATCATTTAATTAGCTAAATGTTCCTGCAACTACTCGTGAGATGAATGGCATGTCATTTTCTAATGCAATTTGCCTCTCAGCCAGGCAGGGTCAGGAGGGAAGCTACTGGCATCTTAAATGATCTTTTTTATATTGCACCTTCTATTAAGGGACAGTGTGATATCGCTGATTATATTTGAGTCTTGTACACAAGGCCAGGGAGTTTTCTTGTTATAATAACAGGTTATATTCAAACCAAAATAAAAATGCTAAGATCCAAGGAGTGAACAATTAACCCATCTGAGACTGTATTTCTCACTGTGCCTTTGCAAGGCAAATCTTTTTCATATTTAACAAGCCAGTGAACAGTGTGGGAAACTACACCAGCAGGTATTAAAGCAATGCTCAATCTAGTTTTATTTCTTTAAATTTACTCAGTTGTGAAGGAATTTGTGGACTGAAAATTCTCCCAACGCCAGGTTAGTGTAAGCCATCTCATTGACTCAGAATTTATTTACACTTCCCCTGTTCTTGTAGGGGAATCAAAGCCTTTCCTAGTTCTGTGCGTTCAACAATTGCTCATTTTTGTGAGTTGCTCACCTGGGATTTTTGGCATGTTTATGTGTGCATGTCACACCAGGTTGATGGGATTACATTTCTTTTTCCTGATGTTTTGTTCTATAATTATTTTTCCGCTGCAAAAATTAGTGACAAGCAGGATTCAGCAAATCTGTTTGGATTGACACCAGGAGGTGAGCCATGCTGCTTGGAGTGAGGTGTTCCTCAGAAACCTGAAAGCAGTGTTGTGCTTGTGTGAAGCTGAAGGTGCCCAGTTACAACACATAGAAAACAATGATGTTTTAAGGTACTTATTTTTCCAGCTTTATAAAAGAGTATGAATACATTTGCTTTATGCATTAGGTGTTTACTTTCAGATCCTGGAGCACATCCTCTGTATAGCAACCATCTATGGTGAGCTCCAAGCCAATGAGAAGATGCATTCAGCTTTGTAGATGCTGAGCCCAAAATGGCAGCAACGTGTCAAAATATTTGTCACTCCCAAAGTTAAATGACACAGCTAAAAATAAAGCAAGAGGACCTAAAGCAGGAAGCAGCGAGAGATAATCTTAGCATAAGTGGTAAAAAAAGGCTGTCAGTTATTACTTATAGCACAGAAACACGTGTAGAGCTCTGGGAAGCAGGGCCCTGTTGGCCGTGAACGTCACATGCAGCTGATAAATAACTGTCCAAACCCAGATCCACACAACTTAATCACTTCTAAGATACAAGTTGTCACCCTTGGTGTTGCACTCAAACCCAATGCAGTGGTTACCACCCAGGGGTTGTTCAACTCAACTTCTAACTCAGCCTCTGGAAGTGTTGTCTAACTCCGCTTCCAAGGGGGGACAAGAGCAACCACATTTGCTGAAAGGTTGTTTTTCAGGCGCCCGACGTTGGATGGGGTAACCCTGATGTGTGTTGTTAACCATTTAGGTGTGTTTGAGACAAACAGGTGAAACAGAGGGAAATGTTTAATTTTTGGTGGGAAGTTCTGATCTCATGTTGGAAACAGCCAATGGGTGAGATATTTTCGTTTTTTAGTGTGAAATCCCACAGCACAACCCAGCATGTTTGGGAAAACTGTGAAACTTGAGTGGACTCTTAGCCATTTTCTGAGCCCTATGTACTTTTGTTTTCCTGTGAGCTTTGCAGATAGTGATTTAATTCTGCTTTATTTGGGAGATACAAAGTGCACCCCCTTGCAGGGAAAGAGCAAAAGACCAAATGTTGAGGCACAACTTGGGCAGGAGAATGTGCTGGAGAGCTGCTGTGCACAGCTTTTCCCCTGGTACCCTGCACCTGCTCTTCATTAGTGCTAATGAATCCAGAAAGTAAAACATTTTGTACTAGTGAGTCATATTGTTCTCTCTTGGCTGTGACTTCACTGTGGATCAAATTAAGTAAAAAAAAAAACATTTTTGCAAAAGCTTTAATTTCTTTTCCTGGGACACTTTGTGTCTTGGGATAGGTCACTTAGCACCTATGGGATGTGGGATGGTATCCCATTAACTTCTTTCTCATTAGCAAATCTCCTTTTGATTTAAGCTGTGAGATGTGGGGTTTCCCTGAGAGCTTTAATTCCCAGCCCACAAGCAATTTATATGTTTTTCACTTCCCTGTTTGTAGAAGATGTATAATCATACGGGGGAGAATGTTGCATAGCTAAATCTCCAGTGCTTGTATAGCACCATAGGAACCCAGGGAAGAAACAGAGCTCTTGTAGGTCAAAATTGTAATTAACTTTACTTAAAAATTAGAAGTGTTGTCACACAGAAACAAGAAAATTTGGAGTATGTGTAGATTTATTTTTTTTTCCTTGTTTTTCTTTTTCTACTAACTTAGGTCAACTACACTTTTTGGGCTGTCCGTGGTAAATTTGTATCTGTTTTTCTCCCAGCTGCACACTACAAAAATCAAAAGTTTTGAAAGCAAGGATCTGCAAATGGGAAGATTTAATTGAGAGCTGGCCATGTTTTAAAATAATCTCTGTTTTCACAAAGGTTCCTTATGGCCAGCACTTTATTACAGGGGTTGTTTCATGTGTGTGTGTGTATGCAGAACTGTGAATACACACAGCAGCTTTGCATTTGAGCATCTTAATAAAACACCTCTGATCCATGCACTGTGCAGGCCACAGTATGTGGACATGACCTGTTACACATTATGTGTTTATAAAGAGCTTTATTTACTAAATATTTGGCAAAAAGATCTAGTTAGACACTTTGCTGGGAGCAAAATACAAAGCAATATTCTTCTCCTTGTCTGAGTTCAGTGCAGATTAACACAGGCTGCTGGGGCTTCATCCATTGGGTTTCCATTCACATTTTTTAACATGTTAAATATTTCTGGTTAACCAGTTAAAACGGTGAGATGAACATGATTGCTTTTAGATTGCAGCTATAACATCAAGTGAATTTTATAATAAGAAGCCATTTTTTTTTTCCCCTGCCGAGCTGCCCTTGTGGCTGCCGGTCTGACTTTGAGGTCCTCATTATTGTGGGTTTAAATGAAGGATGTTCATCCAGGCAGGGCGGGGGAGGCCAATAGACATCGGTGCCGTTATCTGGTCCTTCTATCAGGCCAAGTGACAGGCTTCTCAGGGAAGAATGCAAAGCTCATGGTGGAGACCTCAGCCTGACACAGAAGGTGACTCCCCTGACTCTAACCTTGAAAGGAAAAAGTTCCCACTTTATTAAAATGAATTTCGAAAGGGCCGCTCTGACAGCTGCATAATTAAATATTGGAGTGTCAGCGATAATTTATTCTGCTCGCATTTGGTGGTCAGAGCCTGCTCACTGTAGGGTCAGCAAGCACAGTGACAGAGCCAAGGATACACTGCATTACGGGGCCCTTTCCCCGCGCGAGGGGAAGGAGAGGCTGTAATTTTTGTTTAAATAGAGAAAACAAAGCAGCAAGGAGATGAGCAGGCTGTGAAGTGCTCTTAGCAGCTGCCTGATAAAAATTGTTAGGTGTAACGCTGGAACTTGTGCTGAAACTGCTTTGTCTGGCTGCAGGAGCTGTGAGTATTCCCAGCCTTGCCTCTTCTGGGATCCAGCTCGCCTGCTAGGGCCAGTGCCTGCTTTCTTCTCTGACATGAATGTTAGGAATAAACCCAACAACAGTCAATACAATCTGCATCCTCGCTCATAAACATTTCTTTATAAAATTATGTAAATGGCCATGAATATGTATGAAACAGGTTGGAGATAGAGAGTGTAGGGAGTTCACATTGATCCTGTTAGCATTCCAAGTGAAACACCAGCCATGAATATTCTTTTCAGAGGGCAGTGGCTGCTTGAAATCAACATCTAACAAGCAGTTTTCCCAGAACAAGTTTAAATAAAATGGCTATGTGCCCTTATGCCCAGTCAGAAAGCAAGAAAGGTCACGCTGGGAGCAGGGCTTTCGGCTGATGGGCATCTCTTTTGGAGGAGGTTGTTGGGACAAGGCTGTCGCTTTTCACTCTTAGATTGCTGGTAATTGAAGCTGACATACCAAAAATATACCCTTTTTGCACACACCAGTCTTTCAACAAGAGCACATTGCTCCCACAAACAAAATAATTTGCAAAGGCATTTTGTTTTTCTCTTGCTTGCCTCAGCTATGCAACACCTATTTCCCACATTTTCTTTGGAGCCTGCTTGAGTGGGTATGTCACTAGAGTTCAGGTTTACTAGTTTTCATCCTAATGTCATATAGCTTTCAGCATTAGCTTTTACAGAATAATTCACTGAGTTCCTTCAGCACCTTCATAGTTACTGAATGAAAAGCTGACCTTATTATGAAGGATGAATGCTGGTGTTGTGGCTCAAACACTGGATGTGAACCCAGTGTCCTCAGCTTAGCTTTTAAACCACCTTTAAACTATGAGCCAGAAGGTCTTTCTGTGACTCAGTTCCTCATCTGTAAAATGGGAATAACAGTGTGTTTCATGGGATTGCTGTGAGAATAAATACTTCGGTGTTTATACTCAGTTTTTATCTTGCTGAGCATAAAAGAAAATCCCTACTTGTGTTTCTGCCTTCTTGTTTGAAGAAAGACCATGAAAGCATCTTTGTCTGCTTGATGTCAAGATACAGACTCTTAAAATGACACTTGAGCATCTTTAATGTAATTCTTTTGGACTCCAGACAGTCATGTTTCCGTTCCTTAGATCTCTGTACCCACCTATACCTCCTCTAGTTACCTTTGCTCTATGTTTGTAATGGGAAATGTTCTCTCTCCACATGGGAAAGTTGTGTTGGTTGTATGACATTTTGCTCCTATTAAGCAGGCATGTCCAAATATGTTCTGAAGTGGTTTGTTGAAAATATGATGGTCAGGTGGAGAGGGAGAGAGAGTATTTAACGTTTGCGGTTAGAAGTAGCAAACAAATATCCATGCTGGCATGCAAGTACACATATATAGTCATATCTGGTGTTAGATTTCTGTTTTTCTATTGTTTTGCAGGCCTGGTTTGCCTGGAAATCTCTAACTCTGCCCCAGTGGCTGCAGTGCATGCTGCAATTATACAGAGCTGGGTTTGTAATACAGGATTTGGTTTGGTTTTTTTTAAGTGATTGCTTGTGGGCAGAGTTTTGCACCAATAACTGCAGCTGGAGGACAGGTGTCAGAGTGCCCAGCTGACCCACTTGCAGGGGAGTGGGGTGTAACTGGTCCCAGCACGGGGAAGAGCTGCCACAGGGATGGGAAGTCAACCTGCAAGGCTCGACAAACACGTCGGGTATCTGTCATTGTCAGTCGAGTCAGGCTGGGGACAGGGCCGTGGTTTAAAAATGATAACCAGGCTCCATAAATCAGAATGCTCCCGCTGCAGTCAAACTTCCTTGGAAAGTCTTTGAATTTGGGTAGTGCATACTAATAAATTAGCAGTGGCTCTGACTCTGGCAGAGCTCCCTTAAGGATGGATGAGCAGCTCCCATCGCCAGCGCCGAGCAGGGAGACGGCGGCGGTGACTAAAACAAGCTGTCCCTCAAAAAAAAAAAGGGAGAAGTCAGAGTGATTACAAGTTGACCTAATATTTTTTGGCTTTCAAGATAAACTTTATGGGCCTGATTACCCAGAAAGTATTAGGCTGTGGCACGGAGCCTAAGCCAGAGGGTGAACTCCCGGTGCTGTTGGAGTCAGTGGCAAAACTCCCATCAGTTCAGCAGGATGAGGATTTCATCCAAAGTTCACAGTGGGATAATTAGTGTCAGCTCAGTCCTGGTAAAACACAAGTAAAGCTGTCCTGCTTGTAGCTTGCAAACTTCTACAAACAGCTCAAGGCTTGGCTGGAGTTGTTTTTATTTTACTTTGAGAGATAAACCTTCAACAGCAGAACTTTAAAATGAAAGCCCATGGCTACTTTCGTACCACATGCATGGCTCTGAATGTGGGAAATTTCCTCTGGATCCACTGACCTTCAAAACAACAGGAGGAATGATATTAAAAACATGGTGTTAAAGATGGTAACTGTGAATTAACATCCCCAAACTCCATTTCAGCTTTGCTGTTTTGAGCTTTGTGTAGCATTGCAGGCGGCTGCTCGGCTCACACAATATCCCAGGGATTTCACTGGGACTCTGCATGTCAACAGTAATCTATCTTGATGCTACATGATTCAGGTTCAGATCATTAGTTTATACTTAGAATTAAATATTCAGTTTGATTTTAGAACTGTGAAAATGAGAGCCGAATATATAACACCTGATTTCAGAGAGACTTGTGGTTTTACAAGTCTCTAAAATCCATGAACACACAGAAAATGCTTTTGCTCCTCTGCCCCTGAAATGATTATAGTTGGAATGTTATTGAGATTATAGTTTTCTTTAGATGTCTTGGATTATTTTCTAAATCCATTTCTAACCCCATTTCTCTGTGGCACTTAAAGAAATGAGAAGAAATGAAAGATTTTTAATTTCTAAGAGAAAATGCAAAATTATTTCCTAAGCGCCTCCTTTCATCCTCTCAGATTTCCTCAGAAAAAGAATATGATGACATCCTGATAGCTATGAAACCAAAAGAGGGCTGATTTGTACTTTGTAGGGAAATATGGTCTGAAATTACATGTCTAATGTGTAGCAATTTTTAGCTGAATATCTATGCCTGGTTTCCTAGTAAAGCAGAGTTTGAGTTGGACACACACAGACTGAACTGAGTAATTTTAATTTAATTGAATCTTTTATGTAGGCATTTTCCTTCTAGGGAACCTTGGCCAGTTATTCGTTTGTGAAACTTGCAATAAAATAGCAAGACAGCTCGTCAGGGATGGAAGGAAAGGGGTAATATTTAAATTATGCTGACTTTGAAGACATTGCATTTGATTCATTCCTTGATTTAAAAAAAATATATATTTTGGTGTTTGGCATTTAAAGATTCCTTTCTGTGACTATTTCTTTTTCTCAAAGTGCTTAGTTCTGTAGATGCCCGATAGATAATTATATCTCATCCAGTTTACTGGTGGGGATAAGAATGCAAAATATAACAATTAGAATTGTGTCTGCTCACCTTCTTTGTCTAATTTGTGTAATTGTTTTTGGTGCCTTTTTTTCCCTGTAAAGGGAGGTCACCTAAAATATCTTTAAATAATAACGGTTAATCTAGTGCAGGAAAGGCAATCACAGCACTTGTGCATTCAGGCCTTTAGCTGAATTCAGTTCTTAAAAAAATAAAGCCCCATTCTGGGAGATAAAAAAAGCCTTTCTGGAGTTATCACAGGGCAGAAACACGACAGGTTAAAAAGCAACACCAGAACTATGTGGTTGGGTGAACAGGCAAATCCAGATACATTTTGTCTGGAGTTTAGTTCAAAGGGATGTAGATTCTTCTCCCTGAAACAGGAAAGTTTCCATCCTTAAATGTTTTTGCGAATTATTTTTAATTTTCCTAATTTCAGAATAAACCTGTAACAGAAAGTGTCTGCCAGCAGAAAATTACCATATTGAGCTGAGGGTAGCACACAGTTCATCATCGCTCGCCTGACCCTGCCCTGTTTACTCTGCTGGGGTAGGAGCAGTGCCTGGCCAAGCTCTGCTAGTCAGAGTGTATTACCCTGTCAGGGAGAGGCCAGGCTGCTCGGATTCACCCTGAACAAATTACATACCTCACTACATCTCCGAGCAAGGTAGCAGGGTTATAACTCAGTCTAAGCACCATTCACTCTTCTATTACCTTCATAACCAAGGTCATACTAATCAACTCAATTACCAGTCCTCTTGGACATTTTCATAATGTTTTCTGCTAGTTGCTCTCCTGTGAAAATCTCCCGGTCTAAGCAAATTAATGCCATTTTTATAACTATCTGCATTTCAGGTACAGTGATCATCTTTCAAAAGGCTGCTTCATGGCAACAAATACCAGCCAAATGTTAGAACAACAAGGGTGTTCAGCTATATTCCTCTCTTGACCTCCTTTATTGACAAAACAAGCTTAAATATACCTGAAAATAATGCTGTATGTGTCAGAAATGAAGGATAAACTATGTTGGTGTAACTTCTAAGAATCTGCAGCTCCCCCAGGAAGGCTGATCAGGAAGCCTGGTCTTATGTGTTGCTTAATTTTTGGACAATCCTTTAAATGTCACATTCAGTGTTTCAAATGTAAAGATTATCTTTCTGTAAACATTTCCTCAATGTAAGCCTATCTCCCTAATCTTTATGTTTCTCTGAATGTTATTCTCAAAAATTCTCCCCATGCAAGATTTCAGTAAAAATAAGTATTTAATTTGGAAATTCCTAATATTTGCACAGCCACGTCTTTTAAAATCTCCAAAAAGTATTATGGCACCAGGCAAAACAATCAGAATGCACTTATTTTTTAATAATTTATATTTCTTCGGGGCTAAATTGTTCCCTTAGGCAGTTTTTCCCACTGGAAAAATTCATTTGGTCTCTCTTCAGGACTATAGTGTTCAGGGGAATAAACAAGAGACTTTTAGTTCCTCCTAATTCTCAGTGGGATCTGTTGAGACACAGCTCTGAAGCCTCACCCTTGTCTGGTCCCTTTGGGAACAGGTATTTCATTTCCCTTAGACCCCAGTCTCCTATAACCCCTCACAAAAATGCCTTCACTTGACTCTAGTTCTTACTAACTTATTTTAAAATAGGCTCAGTGAATTTATAGGTGGTGTATGTTATTTCTAGCCATGCCCTGTCTTGCTTTCACCACCTTAGAAGCACCTCTGATCCCCCAAGCTACCTTGATGCATCCTTGGGTAAGAAAGAGGGTAAATATGACACAGCTGATGGCCCTGATCCTTCACTTGGAAAGGGTCTTGCCCACTCTCATTGGGTTGAACCTATTTTTTTGTAAAACAATTTGGCTATTTCATACACTCTCAAAGTTTAAGGCGGCGAACTGACTTTGCTCTGCTCCATAATCTCAAAAAAGCACAGTCATAACTGGCATTTGTCACCTCTATAAAACAAGAGCTGCCTTAAAAATTGAAGTGTTTAAAACTGGCATTTCTGAGCCCCTAGCTGAAAGCAGCCCTTCTGCAGAAGCATGACAAAGTGCATCATTTTCATAATAAGGGCAAGGGGAGAGGCTGCCAGGTGGTTTGTATAACGTGGCTGCCCTGGCCCAGCAGCAAGAAGAGTTATAGCTACTTGAAATTTTGATATATGTGATGTCCCATGCACTGAACTATGAAGCCCAATGGTTCCTGGAATATTAAATTGATATTGTAGCAGCTTGAAAATTGACCTGCAGTAAATGTGTTGTTGTTCTGCATTTGTGCTGTTGCTGTTAGCATTTAGCAAGGTGACCGACTCCAGGAAAATGGAAAAACTTCTTTCCTAGAGAGCAGTGTAGAACTAGAAGTGTTGTCAAGAAGTGTTTAAAACATGAACCCACAGGTGCCTAAATCAATCAAGGCTCCTCTGCACATAGGTAACTTTTAAGCACCTGGTTCTGGATACACAAATGTTTGCTGGATGCTTTACTGAAAGTTTTTTATAAAATAATAATATTAAACCAAAACTTGTTCAGAGCTGGGTCTTGAGGTATGATAATCATATGGACAAAACCAAGGGGGTTCCAAACCCCTCTCTTTCACATACTAGTGGTGTTTGTCCGTCCTAAATGCTCTCTCTGTTTTTCTGCCTCACTTTTTGTCTCTATTCAGCAGTGTCCATGCTTTAATTCAAATGTGAACTTTCATTACTATCTGTGCCCCAAAGGAGGTGTTCGCTGTTGTTAATAATGCAGAAGATTTTAATTTATGCTTCATCCAATGTAAAAATCACAGCACCCCTGCTGCTGAGAGCCCTTTTCTGTCCCCTTATACAAACTGATTGTTCTGTATTTAATATTGGTAATACTCTTCCAGCTTTTCTAGGTATTTTGATACAGTTGATCAGAAGTCATTTTACTTTTATAGCCATTATACTGATGTATAATTCTCTTTTATTGATCAGTCCTCAATGTATGACTATAATTATATTGAGTGCAATAAGCAATATTATGAGGGATTTTGTTTCTTCATCCTGTTTGTTTGAAGTCTCAACTGTAGGGCCAATTTTCACATTCCTTAAAGAAAGAATTGCTAAAATAAATTCAATCACAGAAGCTTTTAAAATTTGAAATCCCAGGAAGCTAATTAGCATTTGCTTTTAAGAGTGCTTCCTGCTTTTTTATGTACATATAGATTTGGACCTCAGATGGGCCTGGCACCTTTCCAACATCAAGATCATGTGAATTTTTTTTTTTTAATTTTTTTTTTTATTTTGCCCTATAGAACATCAAGCTTTTGCAGAGCATCATGGCAATTAAAGGAAAAAAAAAGGGGGAAAAATCCATCATTATTGCCTTTTTACACCAGGTAAACAGTGATCATGTATTAATATGGTGTTGTTTTGCTTCACACTCAGATAATATAGCCATACCAAAAATACAGTGATGCTGGGCCATCTTCCCATGTTTTCTAGCAATAAATGCAGCATTTGGAAATAAATACTTTTATAATCCATGCATACTATAATGCACCAAGATGCTCATTTATTTATGGGCTGGCTGGTAAACATTGCAATTGTGTAAAATACTTGCAGCAGGAAATGCTGTATACAACAGCTGTATGACTAAATCTACATACTCGCAGTATGATCTCTTAATAAATCTTTGCACAGCACATATCCAAAGAGCTGCTGAGTAAAAGGGGGATTTTGGTCATATAACTAATGAGAAATCCATACATTTCCTTCCCAAATCTGTATATTCAAACAAAGGCTTAGGTGGAATGTTAGTACCAGACTCATACTTACAGTGTAAAGTCAGTTTGCACAGTGTTTTTTGCTTTCTTTAAAGTATGATCCACATTATGCTCTGCATCAAGCTTTTGCACTTGTGCACATTTTTATTTTTAAAGGAAACATAGTGGTCTGTGGGCTGATGGGGAGCAGGGAATAATGAGGCAGGTTTTAATAAAGAAATTCCTCCCACGAGGGAGGAGAGGAGATGACTGTGATTTTAATAAAAGAGAAAAAAATCTGCCAGCATCAAGAAAACAAAAAAAAATAATTAGAAGTTCAACATGTACACATGAGATTCTTCCAAAGAGAAGTGCTTACAACCTTTGAAGAAAATGTGACTTTTTTGATATTTACTAAAGGTCTTGGAAGTAAAGAAAGGGGGACTTTGTTTAGTAAGATCCCCTGTAGTTACTCAGTGGGACAGGAAGGTAAAACAGCAAGTTCCTGCGTTGTATCATAGTCCAAAGTTTAAATAGGATAAACTTCAATACCAGAAACCAGGCCAAGGTTCTATGCTACACAGGATTCACAGTTATTTTTTAAGAGTATCTATGACAGGATGCTGATAAATATCTGTATTATTAATGAGTCATGGTTCATGTTAGCCAGATCTTTGGTGATATTTTCGCTCATAGATATTCAAGTACTGGTGGGAAAATAGCTGATGATTGTCAGGTTTAGGTAAACTTTCCATTTGCTTTGCTGTTCTAAATCATTAGTCAAGTAGTATTTATAAACCTGTGCTCAGCCATTATGGTACTTTTCTTGAGATGAAACTTTCATTTGATACTCCCCAAGTCAGGGTGCTCTCCTGACTCTGTGTTTTATCTTCTTTCACTCTTGCTGAAGGCAACTCAAAAGAACCAACTTGCATGATATAAAACCTGTAGCACTGAGTTTTCCAGTACCTCCATATGTGAACATTAACCAGCTCAGAGAAAATTCCTGTGGTGGGTTCACCTGTGTGATGCCATGTCAATAAATCATACTGTGGCTCCATTAGTGGGGAGGAATTATTTTAAGGACTTAAGAATTTTTAATCTCAATCCATTTTTCCTTTCAATAGCAAGTTGCAGTAGCCAGTATCAATGTCAGCACCCAAGCTGGGGTAGCTGCTGTATGTAACTGATACTGATGCTGCTTCTTCTGTCCTCACCCAAAGGAAAATAAAGTAGCTGTAACAAAGAACAGACATTGTTCTGCCATCCCAAAAAAAATGTTGTGTTCTGCTCTATCAGAGCTGGACAAACAGAACATTTCTGTGCTGTAGTGATGGTCTTCACCAAACTTGAACTGACTCAGAGCATTATAGGAGAGCAAAGCAATGCACATGTAATATCTTTTTGACCTCTGGTTCCCTATGCTTTTTTCTTTTCCTTTTTCTTTTCACTTATAATGGATTTTCACGGTATTTCTCACATGAATTTAGAGTTGTGAGAGGTTGATAACCCCCCACTGAAGTTTTGGGTGCTGCTAGATGCTCTGCAACTGGTCACTTTGGCTCTGTTTTTCCTTTGTTTAAGATTTTCAGGAACATCAAAAATTCTTTCTGTAAACGTAACATGTTTTTTTTTTTCTGCAGTTTGTCTTTCTGCCATGACTGTGGTTCCAGGTAGAGCATCATACAGGGGCTGTCTTCTGGCATTGCTCATTTGGCAAGGGAAAAAACGTTTCTGAATGATGCTTTTCACACACGGTGTCTACCTTTGGAACTCCCGGCTCTGTGGGACTGATCTGGGTTAAACCCCTCCACAACTGTTGTTTGCTGTGTGTGTATATCAGATTTTTAGGTGACACATTATCAGTTATGCATGAAGTGATGGATTTCTGCTTAATTCTGGTAGGCTCTCAGCAGCAGAGCCCCTTTATGCCCTTCATTTGCCTCAACGAGGGGAGTCACTGCGGTCATATGCAAATCTTGCCATAATTACCCACGATTTTCTCACTTCCACACTGACTGGCTGCACCAGAGCTTCAGCTCCAGGTCTGCTAGGAAACTTCACCCATGAGCTTATCCCCTACCTAGAAGTATTTCCTTTGCTCTCCAAAATTAACATTGATTTTGTTCTGAAGTAGCTCTAAGCTCCCGTTTGGTCTGACAGCGCAAACTCTTCTTTATTTTGCAAACTGCAGACCAGACCAGCTGGTTTTCCAGAGCTGATAATTTTATTTTCAGCAATGCAAGTCTAGAGAAACACAGCTTGTTGACCACCAGAACAATGGTATGTCTCTACCCAAAGCAGAGGAGTTAATTTGTGATGGGGTAACTTTATGTCCTAGTGGAGAGGCGAGTGTGTGAGGTTTGTGTCACACTAGGAATATGCCTGCAAGCAGACATTCCTGATGGGTGATATAGTCACTTAAATCTACACTCACTCAAACTGGACACTGTAAGCCAAAACTTATGCTGTTTTAATGAGAGCTTTGTAATTAGGTTGTTCATTTGCTGGGTGAAATTGTCATTAGTAGAGGAAGGTTTTATTAATTCACCTTTTCATTTAAAGAATATAATGAATCACTAACATTCTTATAGATACAGACCATGATTATTTCTGCTTCCTGCCTTGCAAACATCTTGTTTCAAATTAGGTTTATCTGCTGTCTAAAACTAAATACAATGAATAGATATATAATAAAATCTTTTAATTGTCTTAGCATATGTTGCTTTTATTAGGTGAGAATAATTGCATTCATGGGATCACCTACAAAGTCCTTTAGAATATAAAATTGAAATGGCTTCACACTGAGTGCACAAGTCCTTCTGAGCCGTGCCATTTTCCCCTTCACTGCCTCTTGTCCCCCTTTCGCTGTAAAGTTCACATTGAAGTGTGACAAGAGACACTTGACAACTGACACATGCTGGATCTTATCAGCAGTGAGTGCAGTCATGGGCCCTGACTGAAGAGCGATTGTCATTTCTACACCATTTATTCCTCTCCTAGCCTCATTGCTTGCTTCCTTTCTGAGGAAATTTTCCCTGTTAAAGTACTGTACTTGTCGTTCTTTTTTGGTGCGTGTCTGTGGGGGCTTTTTTCTTTTTTTCTTTTTTTTTTCCCTCACGAGAGGATTTTGTTATGCATTCATCCCATAGGCAAGCCTCTAACAGACTTCCTCTAACCTCTTAGTGTCAGGACTGCTCTAAGCTGATTCAGGCTAATAAAAGCAACCCAACAAAGCTTTGATGGTGTCATTACATCTTCCTTAAATCCCCTTCCTTACTAACATCCAATAATTCTATTACCTCTAATCAATTCACAGGCTATTTTATTTGAAAGGAAGAGAAATCAACTTCAAACCATGCCGGTGCAGTTTGCCCAGGATTCACAGAAGGTGATGATGTTTCTGCCATGGCTTCAATTGACTCTTTAAGTGAGTTCTGGGCTATTGAGCAGTCTGAACTTTTATCTGTGCTCTGCCAGCCCAAGCCAACAACAGCAGAAAATAGACAGACCGTTGTTGCCTCTTGGAAGTTCCTCCACTTCTACGTAGCACTGTGTGTCATTTCTGTAGTGTAGCTAGTGCGAGCAATTGATAAATTGAGAGTACAGAGGATGAGGCATCAGCTTATTACAGGAGTTCGTAAATGCAGGAGTTCGCTTTAAATTAACTATCCCTGTATTTCTCCTGTACCGGAGCTCCCTTATTTTTCCTTTTTTTTTTTGAAGGAGAATTTTGCCCCTGTTGTTTTAACATGCTAGAGCTTTCACGCGTGCTCAACCCCACCGGGGTGATTGTTGGGTTTTGTCATTAATACTGCAGAGATGTCTGAGCAAGCTCTCGGGCTATGTTCATGCATCGTTGTCTGACGGGGGTTGTGTCTGCCAAAGAGCTCATTGCCCCCGGCTCACGTCAAGCCGCGCGTCACAATCGCTCTGACAGAACTGCTGCCACCATTGCCCTGACACAGTTCTTGCAAAATAAGCCTGGTACCTTCAGCAGCCTAAAGAATAGGTCTCTGCTAAGGCAGCCTTTAACTGAAACATCTGAGTGATTAGGGGAGCAGCCTGGGCTGCAGGTAGTGCAGGGTGAGTGGTACCTGCTGGAAGGCAGGGAATGATGAGCAGCAGAATGTGGGGCAGAGGTTCCAACATCTCTAACTGACATGGAAGGAACCAGTAAAGGACTTTGGAACATGTTCTACGTCATCAAACTTGGCTCCCTAAAGCAATTTCAGCCAGATCATCTATCCACAGAAACGTACCCTTCTTAGGTGGTGGTGATTATTCCTGGTTATGTGGCAGCATGAAGCATAAATGTACATTAGATATCAAGATGCCCCAAGAGCTTGACACTGAGCAGATGGATGACACCCAGGCCCTTACCCCAACAAAACTAGGGTGTAGTTAGGAGAATACTTCTCCATAACTTGCTGCTGAGAAGAGTCTTCATGTTCAGAACAAGTTAAATTTTATCTGGGTCAAGGCTCCACCATGTTTCTAATAGAGTTTTTAAGAGTATGTTGCTATTGTCACTTTTCTTAATGAGAAACGTGCATCATTTCATCATGCTTTGGTTTCCTCCTTTATCTCTTAGTCTATACAAAAGGCAGAGTAGTGGGCATCCTGTTTTCTCCCACGCTGTCGTAGTTGTTGCTTTCAGAATAAGTTGAATTTCAGCTCTGAGCTGAGGAGGAATTCATTGCTGTCCTCGTGTTGGTTAGCAGTTACTCACGCAGAGCCCCTGGGATGACTCAGCTAAGCGTGGGCGGCAAACCAACACAAGTCAGGATTGCCTGCGCCCTGTACCCAACATCTATTTTACTTGTTAAACTGTGGCCTGGATTGTTTGGAAATATGAGGGCTTTGTTTTCTACCCCGTGTGCTCATGCTGTAAGAATAAAGCATGTCTTTTCTGTAAACATCTGTCAATCAGTTAAAAATTAGAGAAGCTTTCCGAAGCATGGTTTGGCGACGTTGCTTGTGATTTCGGTTGTCACACGCAGTACACCTTGTACAGCAGGATTTCATCGCTCTCAATTGCCCAGAGAGATTTCTAAGTGTACGTGACATGTAAATGACACTGGTGTCACTGCACATAAGGCTGTGGTTACGCTCGTGTCTGTTCCCATGTGTGCTACCTCTGAACCTGCACGTCGCAGGAGTTCACAGCTCGGCTGAGCACCCCACACTCCGGCCCTGTGTCCCGGTTGGGACTGGCAGCTCAGCCAGCCAGGCTGGCCCCCAAGCCCAGGCCATGGGATCATGGAGCTGAATGATTTCCCTGCAGCAGGAGCTGATGGCTGGTGCTGGGGGCAGCCTATGGGGGCCCACGGCAGCAACGTCACTGCCTGGTGTTCCTTCCCCAGTGCTGAGTGAGAGGCCAGGGGTGGCAAGAGGAATAATTGATTCTGATTGAAGTGAAATTAAAATTTAGAACCTGGATAGCAGCGGTGATTTACAACACTGTAACTGAACTATAGGTTTTAATAATGTATTTTAGCTCCTACAAAGATGGAAGAAATGTACCAACTTCTATTATCCTAAAAGGGAGAGGGAGATTTGCATGGAGGTGCTTGTTCCAAAATGCAAAGTTCATATGAATTTCTCTTTTTGATAATCTCAAGAAACAAGAAAGGTTTAAATGTACTTTTTGTGCATGTGAATGTCCATCCTGTTAATGTCTCTGGTCAGGAGAATTTAAGTTCAGTTTTTCACATTACCATTTTTTTAACTCCTCCAGTACACCATCAGGCAAAAGGTACCTACAGAAGGTATTTAAAGTCATTCAGAATAAAAAATTTTAGTCTGTCAAATTAAACTCTTTGTAGCAGAATCCCTGGACTTCCAGTTAAATATTCTTTTTATATTATGATTTATGAACTGAGTTGTGACAAAATCCTGCCCTTCAATTTCAGCACTCAAGGAGAAAAGATGTAGACAGGCAATTTACAGGTTAAAATTTTCTTTAGGTCTGTGTATCACTTGTTTATATAGAGGTAATTTGATTAAGCAAGTAAAGAACATGCAAGAATGGGCTTTATTAGTAGTATGTTTCTAGATCAATCATAATTTGATTACTGGAAGTCCATCCTGTTATCAAATATATTTCTCATCAAATATTAGTT
This sequence comes from Pseudopipra pipra, assembly GCF_036250125.1. NCBI lineage: Eukaryota > Metazoa > Chordata > Aves > Passeriformes > Pipridae > Pseudopipra > Pseudopipra pipra. The sequence goes on from NC_087562.1 coordinate 3,688,730, forward strand.
AGACATGGACAATACTGTGGAACTTCTTCACTCTGTCACAATGTTCAAGCAAATGTCGTTTTCTTTGCATTTTAACATAGATTTTTAGTTTATTGAATTGAAGTGTTGGAGTTTATTTTCTTTAAAATAAGTTTTTAAATAGTTTTTTTTTTTATTACCAAAACATTGAAAACAGATTCCAGCTTCTGCATTTCATAGCCAAAAGCTGGAGAAATACAAATCATGAATCCATTTCCGGAATTAGGTGATGAGTTCGTGGGAGAGAGGAACAGTAGAAAGACTAGAGAAAATGGGAACAGAAAAGAAAGGGATGAGGGAAGCTTGACAAAGCGGATCTGTTAATTAGTTAAATCACCCGTGGCATCAGAAACCTGAGCTGCCCATGGCCTGCACTCAACAAGGGGGTTTCTTACCTTTCTCAGTCTCTGAGGTCAACACCAGGTATAACAGAGAAAAACACTTTGATCATAAGATTCAAAAAGCCTGCCCAGCAAGATGAGGTGGATTTAAACCACCACAGTAATTCCAAAATCAGTTTGATTTCCAGATTCTCCGTGTTGCCGTATCAGAGAATCCCAAGCAGAGAAGTGGTTGGTTTGGAACAGATGAAGTGGAAGGAAAGGAGATACAAGCAAGGGAATGCATGGGAAGAGAAAGAGTGAAGATCAGGATGAAAGAGTTATGAGAAACTGTTCTGTTTTAGGATGTAAGTGGGATGATAATTTATTTTGTTCCTGGCACGATGGAACTGCTTAAAGGGAGAAGTTATTAGCTCTTCTTGATCATTAAACCAAATGGGGAATTTGGAATGCAGACAGCTGGGAAAACAAAGGTTTTGAGGAAGAAGCTGACTTACTCTTTTATTGGTACTATCTGCACCCGATGTAATTGCCATCTCAGTTCTGGAATAGCAGGTTATGGTTTTACAGAAGCAAGGAATATAAAATAGTTATCTGGCCTTCAAAGTGGTGAAGTGTGAATATCTGCAGCATAAGCAGCAGTTGTGGTTGTCTTTGCTGTGGAGCATCTAAAAGAGGATGTTGTGCAGACAGCACCAACAGCGTTGCAGAAACACCATGTTCAGAGGGCCAGGTTTGACACTGTCGTGGCACTCAGTGCTAGAACTGTTTGGGGCTGGTTACTCACTGGTAAAGGCAGAAGAAAAAATTTTCACTCTTCTGGAAAATGTTGAGGACAGATTGCTTTCACATTCAGTAAAGCGGGATAAAACCCCATGCCTGTCATCAGCCTCCTGTTTTGCCTCTTATTTCTTTGCAAAATGACAGAAAACATTCATCTGAGACACATGTCTAAGCAATAATCAGGCCAAACCCATCAATTCAAGAGTGATGCTCTATTTTATCCAGACTATACTCTGTAGCAAGAAGCCACATTATTTCTGCATTAATTCTTCTCCCTTTTCCTGTATATTTTTGCCTTTCCGCCTTCTGACTGGTATTTGTTGAAGATATCTATGCACAAAGAGCCTTTTTCTCTTGTGCCCTTCCTGCCCACATATTACAATTGAGCCCAAGTAACACGACAAGCGGTTGCTGTAGAAGTTACTGAGATATAAACAGAGAGATGCAGCCTTTGTTATCTAGACACGAAGGAGGAAATGGAGAGTGGGGAGGGCTGGGTAGATTTTTATTAACTTGCAGTTGGAATGGATCTGAGCTGCAACATCAGTGGAAAGGTGTATATTTACCTTTAAGTGCCTCAGTTTTGTGTGTCCATACGAGTTCCATTTTACGGTGTGCGATTTCTTCCACAGATTCCAGAATTCCCCCCTTTGAAGGACTCTCCCGAGGCAGCAGAGCTATGCCACATCTTAGCAGAGAAAATTACAAATTACTAATTTAAGTGCTTCTTAGAATCGTTTTCTTTTCGTTTTGTATAATTTCCACACTTACAAAATCAAACTTCCAGTTAAATGTTTATACAGTAATTCAGCCGGCTTAAGCCATCTGCTAGCGTGGCATCTGCAGAGCTGTTTTGAGGCATCCTCGGTATTGTTTCCTTCACACGTCTTGTAGCCTTGTATTTTGGTTGCAAAAGGATCATTTTTGTTATTTTTTTTTTCCAATTCAACACAAAAGAAGTGCTGTTTATATCCCTGGATCTAATTGTCAGCTTTATTTCCAAACTCTACTTCAAATCAACTTCTTATGCCTCTAAAAACCTTATTCTGATTGACGTTTACTTTTCAAAACCTGTATTCAGTCTTATCTTGCTCCTTTATTATACCTGCCTTTATATCAGTATTCAAAAAAATCCTTATCATTTGTGAAGAGTATAGGTGGGCTTGGAGCATTAGTATTCATACTTGCATGTTAACAACTGTTATAACGCGTACCAGAGGGAAAATATTATTTCTTGTAAATGCTTAATAATTACAGTCTTTATTGCATCAAAACCTGTGTTTTGACAGGTAGTGGAAAGCTTTAAAAACTTGTGTGGGATGGATGACAGATAGCTGCAGGTGGAAAATATTTTTTTAGGTATTGGGTTTTCTATCGCCGATACTGTAAATATTCTTCCAAAATAACATTAACCTTCCAAACAGGGCTGGTAGTGTTCAATGATAATATGTGTATTAGCAAAAAGATACCTGGGAAATAATTCTTAATGATTCCATCTAATTAATCTATGGTTGGGACATTAACGTCTCTTTTCATTAAGTTGGGAAGTATGAAAGACTAGAAAATTACTGCTGTGCTGGATTTAGTGCTTTAGGTATAATTTGAATGGATGTGCTAAATTCTTGGTCATAACTTGCACTAGCACCTAGTCCAAGACAAATTAAAAGGGAAGCTTATCTGCTGTTGCACTTTACAAGAATACTTGGATGCTTTTATGGCGTTTGCAGCATATGCCTATGTGAAGGGATTTGTTAATACATTTTATGACACATTCTCCAGTACTTTTCAGCACATGTGATGTCTCAGGTTGTGCAAACACCAACCCAGAAAATGAAGCTGGATGATCACTTTTTCTGGTTTGGTTTTCTTTTGGTTTATTTTTTTAAGTGTGCTCTCCTACTGGATAAACATTTGCATTTGCAATTAAGTCATATCAACCAGTAGCCCACTCCACTGCAAATGAGATCATGAGAAGTCTGAGAAAGTTCATCTGAACTCGCAGTTCTTTTGTCTGGAGTGTAGATATTCTGATCAAGTCTGTGCTATGGTCAACTGGACCTAACACCATGATTTGTGCTGAAAGCTTAACTCACGTGTTTTAAGAGTTTAATGAGCACAATAGCAGTGCTGCCACCTCATTTGGACACATCCTGGGTTTTGTGTGAAATGCCTGAGCCTCTGCAGTTTCAAGTGTCTCTTGAGTATTTAGATACCTCGATAACCTAATAGGATTTTAGGTTTTCAATGAGTTTGAGAGTTATCCAGTTGTGTTTATTCCATCTTGAACACTATGTTTGTAATGTTTGGTCTATTGAAGTCAATGACAAGGCTCCCACTGACTTTAATGGGATCAGAATTGCCAACCCAGAGAGAAAAGGCAGCGGGATGTGAGATTTCTGTCAACTGCCTTTAATATTGCGTCTAAATTGAGAAGGCCACTTCTCTTACTTCGAGGTTGTGGGGATGCTAAAGTGTACTTGACAGATGTCTTGCCAAGGGTTCAAGCTGATTGCTGAGAAGTAGCTCTCAGCAGTCCTCTCGCAGACCGATACTGAATGCAAGTTGGGCTTGAGCATCACTCCATTCAGAGTGATTAAACAAGGCAGAGACAAACTATCTGACATCAAGCGCTGCCACGTTTTATTAGCCCCTTACATCACGCAGAAGGCCAGGAGGCACCAGCCAGATATGTGGGCAGATATAAGATGTTCAGATTCCAGCTATGCTTAACTGGTAGTACTCCTGAAAAACAAATTAACTGCATCTGGCTGCTGCAAGGGTTCAAATCTGACCTTTTATCCTTTTTTTCCCATAATTAGATGGATGAGCCAAAACTGTAGACTACAGTACCATTTCAGATCCCCAGTAACTTTCTGAGGAAGGGTTCTTTTCCAAGAAAAAGTCCAAAGTGCTGAGACAAAGGGTTTAATTTTGTACCTGAACCGTTTGTTTCACAGATGGGACTCCCTATGGAATGTCATTCCTTGAGAAGTCAGCAGGGGTCACTTAAGTTCATTATTTTGCAGCAAATTCACATTTGGACTTGCCAGGAAGTAAGAGCTAAATATCCTTTATGTATTTATCATTTATGCCACTGAGCGATTTTCCCTTCTATAATCTAACTGGACTGAAAAAAGTGATCAAAAGTGTATAAGGAGAGTTAGATAGAAGAGCTCCAATACAGCAGTTGGACAGAACATATATTTCACATGTTGCCAACTGAAAAAGATTATGCCACTTAAGAGCATATTGCACTTTGATAGGAATTTATTGTCAAAAGAGTATCCTCCTAGCAGGATATGGCATTGTGGCAAAACAGGGGATAGAGATCTCGTTACAGACCATCATTTTTACTTGTATGAAGGAAATGGAAAAATACTGAGATAGACTCAACTGACTGGTATCAACGGGAAAGGATCTTGGAAGCCAGACACATTTTCATTCCTCCTGTTGGAGAAAGAAGGAGAGATGTGTCAAAATAATGTGTTTCTCTCTTTGAGTGATGACACATGTGTCCACTCACACTGTGGAGGTACCTGCAGCTCCAGCCCTCCATCCCAGGTGCTCCCCAGGCTCAGTAAATGCATGTCCCCCTTCCCTCCTGCTGTTGGGGGGGGGAGATGCTGTGCTCAGCCCCCTTCTCTGCCCTGACCTCTGGATGGAACATCTTAGGTCTTCCATCAGGAAAACTTTGGCTGCGTTTTTGGAAAGGGGTGCAGATCCAAGTATAGCAAAAGCTAAATTTCCAACATTGGTTGCTTCTTAAGGGTCTATTTAAGGAGATAATTTAAAAGGAAGGCCTATGAAATCCTTGTGGACTCTGGCAGAAATCCTGGACTTTTTGATACATTTGTTTTGTATTTCAAAATTTTTCATGTAGGACAAACAATTTATTGAAATTCCAGTGGAATTCCCTCCTTTCCTCAGTTTTCAGGATGGGTTTATCAGAGTCTATCTTGAATATCAACCAGAGGAGTAGCTCAGAAAAAGCTTTGTGGTAAGCAGGATGTCCAAAAACTGGGATAGGAAGAGCCTCAAATTGTTTTTGAAGCATTGAATGTCATGTGTGGGCTTGGAGTTGGAGTTCCTTTAATCCTGAGTTGGTACCAGCTAGAACAGACTGTTTCATAAATATCACACAAAAAGATCAGAATTGCCTGGGTTTCCAGCTGCATGATCCAGAAGACCTCTGCATCCATATATTACTTAGCCAGAGCAGTTTGGAATTTTTTTTTTTTAACTACCTGCTTTACTCGATCAGGAGATGCTGTTTTCTTGGCGTGCCTTGGTATTGCAGGTTCCTGCCTTTCTGTTAGTGCCAGGACACTGAGCTGAGCAGCAGGGCTCCCTGGGCTCCTGTGTCTCAGCCCCTTCTTCCCTTGCACTGCAATTTTTGTTGCTAGATTGAGTGAGAGCTACAAGAAAAGGAAGCTAATGGTTCTCTCAAATTAGACTATCTTTTGCCAAAAGAGTTTAAGAGGTGCATGTCTTAGTACAGCAGCATTGGCATCATTAGTACTGCAGCAGAGGATGCTGTCCAAAGAGCCTGACTGAGGCTGGAAAGAGGTGCTGCAGACAAATGAAGAGGACAGGATAAACCCTCTAATCCTTCCAGAGATAAAGCACTGAGGGAGCTAATCAGGGACACATAAATTATGAGCACAGCAGATGTAAGACAGAGCATTGCCCAGAGAAGAAAATAGAGTTCAGTGGAATATAGGTCTGACCAGATGTACAAACATACACCCAAGCTGAAAGGAATAGGAACTAGGAATATGTAGTCTTCAGCAATATTTAGGATGACCCAGTAATGTCGTTCCTGGCCTTACCTCTGCTGTGCAACTAGCCCTTGATTTTCTTATTTTCTTTGCTCTCTTTGTTCTGCTATTGATTAGCCTTGGTACAGATGTTCTCTTTTCACATTTCTTTTTTTATTTGCTGCTTGGTTTGTTGCAGTTTATTCATTGTGTGATTGTCTTAAAAGAGTAAAGGGAATTTAACATGGCAACTGAAACCACAGAGATGAAAAGGTGCTTCATAGTCTGACGAGGTCAAGAAGTATCATTAGCTCAATGCACAAAACTGCTACTAAATGTGAATATGATTTGTGTGTGATAGTCTCCATGGGTAATACCAAACAATTGCATGAAAAACAGCTGTAGGAGCTCAGATACTTTATAAGTGTTCACTTGATATTTTAAATGAGCAATTTATATATATATATATATGTATGTAAATATAAACATGCACATTGAATTTCAGCATTAGAGAAGGATAACCTGCCAGTGGGCAATATCAGTTACTGCATCTGTAGAATTATTGTTGGACATGTACTGATTTCCTAATAATAGTCAAAGTGATCATTCAACCTACAGCTAGCATGCCTGGATTTAAAATGCAAAACAGCAACATACTTCATGCAAATGTCAACTCTGCCTATGTTCTAGGGTGCATGTCCAGAGGAGGAAACAATAAGTTTATTCTTCTCCCCAATTAGACTTTTGTGAAAGGCTCAGTTATGTCTCCAACTATCACATTGAACACGCACTAAAGCAGCACATTAATGTGCCTTTTAATGCTTCTTAGGAGTAGATCAAAAGAAATGTCAGGTGCACTTTACATTCCTCCCGTGATGTGTCTGAGGCTGTTAGTGCATCACCTCTGCGAGGGCCGTTGTTCCCAGCCTGCCATGCTCAGGCTGTGGGTGCTCTGCTGGGACACTGGCCTCCTAAAACGCTCAGGGATTTACCTCCACCCCATTACACCTCATGTCTCAGCTCCACAGCTGGATGAAGCCAGTAGAGCCGTGCTTTTGGCCTTTGCTTTTCAGTGGGAGAAGGAGCTATTGAAATCAGTCCGGGAGAAAACGTCTTAAAACTCAAGATGCTGGAAAATGGAACTTAATTAATGGGAGCAAACTTGCAAACCTCCGCTGCAAACTGTTATTATTTTGTTTGCTTGCTTGAGGGAATATGTCAGAGTGGTGTTTACCTCTTAGTACAAGCTTGGCTGTTCTACCCATCATTTATTTTTACGTGATTAGCAGGTGAACTTGTAGCTCTGTCACTCTAAACTCAGGATGCTTAAAATGTGCAAGGCACAACTTTCCTTAACAAGGACAGAACCATCACTTCACTGGCCCTGCATCACTTGGCTCTGTAACAGAGTGGTGACTGATGCAGCACACTGCTGCCACATGGCTCCCCTTGGAGTATGGGGCTAATAGTGGCCTAAAGATTGCAGTTAACATGTGAGATGCAGCCAGGATATCCCAGACACCCACTGCTGTAACACAGACATTGTCAGAACAGAGCTGAGCCTCTGAAGTTTGCAGAGCTGAGTGCATATAGCACAAAAATGGAAGATGAACAGCAAAGAAAAGGTCCCCAGTGTCAGATATCGGGGCAGAACTGCAGGAGACAAGGCTAAGGAAAATATTTGAGAAGGAAAGGAGAAGCAAGAAAACAGAAACGCTGCAGTGTGCGGAACCACATGGACGAGGACAAGAAGGTGGAATTAATGCAGAAGTGGGGAAGCAGTGAGAAGGGTTCAAGTTTTGTAACAAAGTTCATTTCTATATGTTTTCCTCTTTCAAATGGATGCTTTGAATAAATAGTACTTTCATTTCCCGTGAGGCAGAGGTGAATAATAAGTACCTCATCTGGGGACGCCGATCTCCCCAACACCAGTCATCTGCTTGCAGCCTTACACTCCGGCAGCACTTTGGCTGAGCAAATTAGCCTGAAGTGTTGTGCCCTTGGCTGGCAAATCCTTTCAACCCGGTTGAACGGACAAAATGAATACCCAGATTGTTCCTACGTCTGTTATTCTCTCGTGTTTATCTGGCTGAGCTGTCAGTCAGGCCATTATAACTGTGGTGCACACTCAAATGACTTGTCCACTCACAAAAGCAGAGTCTGTTGATGATAAGCTAAACAAAACTGGAGAGCGACTGTTGACAGAGTTGGGGGATCTTGCAAATGTCTCAGGTAAAAGCTGAAATGCAATTTGGGAAGGTGCAGAAGGAGCTTTTCTTACGCGTGTGTAGTTTTAAAGTGTTCACCGGGATTTGTCGGCAGACGATAAATGGGCGTTTGTAATGAATTGGGTTCCTCTCTACTTTAAAGAAATTAAGCGGCACGGAGAAGATTTTTGAAACTTGAATATAAGGGTATATTGCATTTACTAGAATTAATTATCCTGAAAAGACATAATTTACTCAGCCAGGCTTTGCCAGGACAGAGCGTAGCTGTGATCAGCCATGTGCTGCCCTCTCCCCACGCGGGCGGGAGGAGTGGCAAACACCCACAGTGCATCGGGTGGGCTGTGTGGGGCTGCTGGGGAGCTCAGCCAAACCTTCCCCCAGGGCTCTGGACACAGTTAACCCTGGGGTTTAGTTACCCTGTTTCTGCTTTGCAGGACCTGTGGGTTTGAACGTGGCAGTTGCTTGCTCCTTCCCAGGCCGGGAGGATGTTTGCGTGAGGGGAGCTCATCAGTTTTACTCAGGAAAGGAACTGGTCTTCCTAAATACCCAGCAAAGCAGTGAATGACACAAGTGAAGTGTTGTGTGAAGATTTATTTTCTGAATTTTTCCATGTGGATCCTGAGTTAGAAGTAGGACTCTGAGCCACTCCTGAAACTAATTTGATTGCATGACATTAAATAATGCAGTGCCTTTCTGCTGGGTGTGAATGTAACCAAAGCCTTCTCTGTCCTTTAGTCTCATGTTTGTGATCATAATTAACGAGCTTAAATTTTACATATTATGAATGGTGAACAGTCTCAGATGTCTGAACAGTGCTGAGCCGTACAACAGAAAGTGTCTCCTCCAGCTCCTTTCCAGACAGAGAAACCCAGCATCTTAACTTTTTGTGGTGGAAAGAGAAAAGACAAGGCTGAGTAAGGCTGCAGTGGTTTAAATCCTCATAAGTGTCATGAAGAGGCAGAAGAAAACTTAAGTAAAGCAGGTCCTATGTCTTGCTGAGAGTTTGTTACAATGCACGGTTAGGGAGGGAGATGCTGCTGAGAGCGTGGCACCGCACGACAACAACTCTTTTATCAGCAGCTGGTGCCTTCAAAATCCCAACCCCAGTAGCCTTGTTGGTGGTGATGATAACTGTAACGGATGGAACAGCTATTTTTCATCAAATGCTTGTTAGTCAATTTATTAGATTCCTAATATACTAATGCACTCATTTGGCAGGCATCTCAGCAAACGAGACTTGCAGTGGCGTGTACTCATTCAAAGTCACGGTAACTCGCAGGTTGCTGATTTCTCATCAGCACTCAGAAGATAATTTGCAAATGTGCCATTTATCATTATGAGCTTTGTAGAAGCAGATCTCGTGAATGGGATAAACAGATAAGAGTCTAATAACGAACATTTCCTTCCCAAACACCAATGCCAGCTTCTGCAGTATTATGTTTTAACATACATTGCACAAACTGCACCTCTATGTGCTTCTGAGTTTGCCTGTGTTAGTGAAGTAGCTGGGGACACAATTTTTCAAGGATGGCCTTATCCATCTCTCTGCTGAAGGAACACAGATTTGAACTAGGTTAGACATTGTCTACTGAAAGACATAAGACTTTTATTTGTTGCAGTTTAAAAGCCATGGGCATGTGGGGACTTCTTCACCATGAAAAGCCACCACTTACCTTCCGGCTTTCCTTTTCTCACTGGTAACATAAGCACCTATGAAAAGCCACTGTTAAAGCCAGCAAAAGGATTATTCAGAGGCAGGATGGCGAGGATTATATGGTGGAGGTTGCTGAAGGAGCACTTTTTCCCACAGCAAAGACAACAGGCTGTATGTATGGATGCTCTGACCTGTACTGCTGTTCACCACTGTGTTTGACTTTGCATCGCTGGCTGCTTTTTATTTGCGTGTTCACTTTTTACTGGGAAGAAGTCTCGAGTAACAGTAGCCGGGCGATCGGTCTGCCAATGTGATTCCTGTCCCCCTTTGTGACATTCAGGGTGGAGGCCCTGCATACAAATCATTGCTACTTATTTTTGCTTCTGCAGATGCGATTTTATTAAATGAAAGGTGTAACAAGAAGCCCGGCGGAGGAAGGAGCCCTTCTGCCAAATGGCTCTGTGTGTTTAGCTCTGTGACTGCTCTCCAGCAGAGCTGGGAAACCATGCAAAGATATTGATAATTGATTCCGTTTTATATAAGTTAAAAACTAGCTTTTCCCTCCTAGTGTGAAGGTAATGGGTTTTGTCTGTAGAAAGATAATAATCCTATGAACCATTTCTACGCCCTCTACTAAAGAATAGTACAGCTTGCACTTGAATGTAATGCCCATGTCAGCTCAGCTTTTTAAACATTCATCTTGAAAGAGACTTCAGGGTCTGGAAAGAGATCTTCCCCAGACACCAAGATAAGTGTGAGGAACTTAAAAAGTCATGAAGATCCTGTCAATTAATGTGTTTATTCTCATACATCTACTCTGGAAAAAACATCTTCAGACATGAAAGCTGTTTTCTTTCAATTAAAAAGTTGTCATTGTGTTTAGTTTCCATAGATAATGCAAAGGGGCTTTTTTTTTTCCTCTCCTTTACTCTGTTGGGGTATAAATGCATCTCTTTTTGCTTCTTACCCTTTTCCTCAGAGAAATCTTCATTTATTACAGGAACAGAAAAAAAAAAAAAAAAAAGGAAGAAGAGAGCTAAATTGAAACCTTGTCTCCAAATTTGTATGCAGGAGGTGACTTGATTTAGAAGCTTTAGGTAATTTCTTTTTTGTTCACACTCCTACAATTGAAAGGCTCCCACAAACAGTGTTACAGCACTGAAGGGAAGAGATGGAGAAATTTATCAAGCTATTTATCAAACTATTTTCACAGTCTGTCAAAGTCATAAGCATGCTGGAAGAGAAACATAAAGAGCATGTTCAAACAGAGAAGCACGTCTGACTGAGCAGCCAGACTGCAGCACAACCAGACATGGGGGGACTGCTCTTGGCTGTGGCAACATCTGCCCTCTAACCCCAGTCCTGGCACTGGTGGTATTAGATCCTGGCTTGATGGATTATGGATTGAGAAAATGAAGTAGAAATCATCAAACCTGGTCTAGTGGAATGTGTCCCTGCCCATAGCAGGGAGTTGGAACTAGATAATCTTTAAAGGTTCCTTTAAAACACAAACCATTCTATGGTTCTGTGATCATTAAACAGAGGGAGAGATCAGAACTAAGGGGAGAGACTTCCCTCCTCTCAGAGTCTCTGCTGAGATTTACAAACAGGGATGGTGTTGAATTTAAATGTTCCACATCCTCAGCTGGGGAATGAATCATATCCTGAGATAGGACCTCGTGCTTTGGAGGAAACAGCCCTGGAATACGTATCCTTGGTGCCAGGTCTTGGGGGACAACATTGGCAAAGCAGGGGAAAAAATAAACAAAAAAGCAACTGAGATTGAAGGAACCAGTCTAGTAAGAAATCTTTAATTTCTAATGAGCTTTAAAGGATTTGAGAGAGTTGATTTTTTTTTTTAACAAACCAGTTCAAGTACATGCCTTCAGATTATAAAAGTACCTGAAATTGCCTAGAATATCAGCATGCATAGCTTGTTAATATTTACATATATTTACATGGGAAAACAAGAGAAAGATCTACAGTTATTTACAGTCTACATAGAAGAAGAGAAAGGCAGCATAATTGTATTTCCTAAAATACAGTAGTTGAATAGTCAGCACATGCATATTAAGATATATTTGCATGATAGAACGCAAATGTTTTAAGACATACCTTTTTAACTCCCTATGCTAAGGTATAGCATAATAAAGGTAATTTTTTTTTTTTGTGTTTTGTTTCTAGTCTATTTGAATCAAGTGCTTTAAAATGTTCACTAACACAGCGGCGGCATTATTTACCCTGGCAATTAAAGCAACAGTACACACGATAATTTCCTACTAACTAGCAACAAGCTGCTGGTGAATGAAATATCTATTGTTTCTCATTATCCATTGACCAACATACAGGGATCTCTCCTTGTAAAGGCAGTGCCTAAGCTATCACCATTAATTATAGAAGTAATATAAATGAGACTCTACAGTATGTACTAAATGAAATATTAACAAGGCCAGTGTCTTTGAGCCTGAAAGATGCACTAACAGGGCACACTTTACAGCAGGCTATCTATGAAAATCACACATACATAATACAGGAGTGCCTGGCTTACAGCTCTAAGCCTAGACTTTAGAGGCCTGTTTGCTAGATCTGTATTATTGCAAAATACATTCCCTTAATTAGTTTCTGGAAGACAGAGTTAGTAGCTACTTTCTTACCATGGTACTTCCCCATCATAACACCCTGTGGTTTTTCAATGCATTGTATTATTGAACTGTGTGTGTGTCCGTGTTTGTATGTGCATATGTGTGTATATCAACAGATGAAAAACAGTCTTTTATCTTTAAAACCTAAACAAACAGCTTGTTAAATATCTGTCCCAAAAGGTCACTTACTTAAAAAGCATTATGTTGTGTGGTGTTTTTTTTCCACTCATGTCTGAAATAGAAATCAGTCTAAAAAACTATCTGTGCATGAAGGAGGAAGCCAAATGTCAGCATTGCAATGGCATTCTTTGCAATATGAAAAAGTCTAAATTTGGACTAGTAATAGTATTAAAAAGCTATATAAATATATACAGCATATACAGTCCCGTTTGTATACATACATTTATATAAAGTATATATATAATTAAAGTTAGGTACATTAAAAACATAAAACATTTCAATTCAGCATAAGTTAATAACAGAAGTGATTTCAGTGAACTCCCATCTACGTATGCCCAAACACCAGCCAGACCAATTCTGATGATTTAGTTGCAGCAGCACATCTAATCTCTCTTTTTGGCAGGATGTGTTCATTGTCAACAACCTGTTTGCTCAACTCTTCAAATTACCCTTGCCTGGAAGAATCCTCCCTCAGCTGGCAGGTTATGTGTCTCAGGAGGATTTCCAACGTCCTCCGTAGGATTTCCATTTTGACAGTGGCCGACAAGTTGTGATAGGACTTGTGTTTGTATAAATGTGCATCACAGAAGCTCAGAAAGTGAGCTGGAGTGGATTTTCGGGTATGATCAGCCCCCAGCAGCGCTGCTGGGATGCCCAAGGACTGTCCCCTACATGCTCTTTGCTTTTCACTGCACTGGCCAGTGTTGGCACACAGGGCAAGGAATGGACAGCAGCATCTTTTGGTCAACCTGATCTCACCCTTACCCCATTAAACTCCAAAATAAGGATTGATAATTTTCCTCAAATTGGGAATTTTCCCAAATCTAGGAATGAGCAGAAGCATGCAGGATCGCACCACTGCTCCGTACCGGCCTGTGAGAGGAAAAGATCATAGAAATTTGCATGCAGTGTTCAAAACTGCCACTTCAGTGGAGCAACGATGTCTTAAAAGTGTAAATCAGGTGTGAACAGGAGTTCAGTGGGCAGGAGAAGGAAAGGCAGCAGTGATCTGCCTGGAAATGTGGTGTGGGTAAAGAGGCCAGGGCCAGCAGCCTGCGAGGTGTGCTGCTGCTCCTGCCCTCAAATGCCGGTGGAGCAAGAGAAAGCCACGGGCTTCATTACAGCTTTTGGAGCTTAAGATAGCTCTGTGTCAGCCTTGACACAATTTTCAGAAGCTGACTGTGGACTTTAATAAGATACTGGAAAAGAAAGTAATACGGTGCTGCCTGTGGGAACCAACTCCCTCCCAGATGCTGTGGTAAAAGCATTTACATTGCACAGTCTGCTGTTGTCTTAACCATTGTATGGTTTCAGCTGAGATATCTGTGAGGGGCTGGCAGCTACAATACCAGACCTATGAGAAATATGTGCCCTTCTGAGAGACAGCTGTGGAGCACGTGGGATATCCTAAGGCAGCTCAGATGTCTTAAGATCCATGTTAGGCAACTGAATCCCACTCCTGGTATGCCATGATGGCTCTGCCTAGCATATGCAAAGGGTAGGAGAGATGAATGCCCTTTTAGGGACTGTTTCCCTCTAAAGTATCCATTTTTTGATACTCAATGGTGTTTTGGCAAGTAAAGAGTTTTACCAAGTTCTCTGTGAGCTGGGCAAAATGAAACAGGGTGAGAGAGGGAAGAGACTGGAACAGGGTCTGGAGTAGCAGACAGCTTCACAGGTTAAAGAATTAAGTTTATACAACAGAGAAAAATAGGCATGATTTTGAAAGGTAATTACATTTTTGTCAGCTATTTTGTCAACCTTGTTGTACATCTTGTACACATTTTAACAATAATATAACACTTTATACTTACACAGTGCTTTTCCACAGTAAGCATGAAAGCACTCCATAAATGTGAACTACTCCTCACAACACCCCTGTGAGGTGGGTAAATAAGAGTACTCTCTCCATTTTACAGCTTGGAAAAGTGAGGTACAGGGAGCTGAAGTGACTTGTCCAAGCTCACTAGGAAAGGAAAAGTCAAAAAGATAAAAATCAACCCAGTTCTTCTGACTTCACGTCCTGTATTGTATTTTTTTTTCTCTCCTGTGGAGTGATTGCAGACAATCTGTTTGACACTGGATGTTGGAGGTTGGAAGTTTTCAAGCTCTGTCACTGCTGTAATTGAGAACATACGGGGTGTTGCATAACACAAACAACACGGTGCATTATCAAAATACATTTATTACAATGGACACAATTTCTTTTGCAAAGTTAAAAACCCAGAATGTAAGTTAAATATAGCTGCATGTACTGAATAGTTGAAATAATCACTAAGTCTTAATGCCTCAGCAGTTGAAAACAAATCCTCTTTCGTGAACTACTGCAGTTTCCTTACTCAAAGAACATAGCACACTTATCTCCTATAATGTATGTAAAGAATACTGTAAATGTGTAAGGGTTTTAATGACACTAAGAAAAGTTACAGCTTGAAACCAACTATGCTTTGCAAGTAGAGAAGCTGATGGAGTTTTGAGTCTTTGTAGTTGGGAATTAGTTGAAAAAGGAATACATCAGAGGGGAAAAAGCAGACCTTATAGATTTTGGTTTATCCGTTGTATTATCTTCTAAGAGATGCTTTGCTGGTTTAAATGTGGTGATGGGGGAAGGGGAGGTGGTTGAGAACCTCTGGTTTAGATGTGGTTCGGTGAGACCTTTGAAAAGACTGTAAATACAGCATCAGTTCAGGTCACGTTTTCCTGCTGGCACTTGGGTGGAAATAGGACCTGAAGTCAACTGAGCCTGATTTGGGGTTTTAGATCATATTTGGCAGCTCCAAAGTTTTATTTTTTTTAGCTGCAGATATGATTTCAGTTTCACACTCACCCAAAACAGCAAAGGCAGGTCTCAGTTTCATATTTCCTGGCTGAAAAAGCAATCAAGGAATCCTATTTTCTTGCAGGACACTAATACATACATATTCTGAGTGTTACTCATAAGATAACTGAGTGTTTGGGATTGCTCTGAGTAAGAGGACTGCTGCAGGAACTGAACAGTTCTGTCGTCTCACAGGCAAAACTTGTTCAGTGCATTGTAGGAAAAGTGACTATCCCTCACAGCTTGGAGCTATCCCATTAGGAATTGGAGTAAAGTAATGCCTGACATTGAGAAGTAGCTCCCTCAGCTACAACTGGCCTCAGCCATGGGTGATACCTCCAAACAGCTCTTAAGATTGCTCCTAAAAACACTTGAGATACTGGGGTATCCCGAAGGCTGAATGAGAACATGAGGATTTTAGACTTGCTAGTGCTTTTTAGAAGAGGTCATTTTGCTCCGTGTCGTTCCCAAAGACTTGAGCTCAATAGGAAAAACAACCAATTTAAATTACAGAGAAAGGAAAAAGTACAGTTTGAGAAAACTCTGCAGCAAAATCCCAGCTGGGGATTTGCAAGCAATCCCAAAAGGAAACAAATCCATTCTGAGGGCAGTTTTCTCCCAGGAGGGGAGCTCGGGTGCTGAGCCACAGCTCGGAGTGGGGCTGCCCAGCCAGGTGCCCCCAGGCTGCACAGCCCCGCAACTCCCCCCTGAGCATCAGCATCAGGCTCCCAACAAGCAATGGAGAAGATCCTCAGCCACTGCTCCAACCTGTGGAGCCTCCAAGAAGGCAGCAAACCTGTGCTGATTCACTCCAGGTGGATGTGGAGCTCGAGGAATGTAAAATAGCAGCTGTCACTTTGGGGTTCGGTTTGGACAATTTGGAACTGATCATTGTGGAAACAAATTCCATATAATTTTGTCTGTTATTCCAAGGAATGACAGAAGCCAGCTGGTGAAGGGTTTTTCCCTCTCTGGCAGAATGGATTTGAGCTCTTCAGGGTGCTTTTCAGAGGCACAGAGAAGATATGGGAGACCCCAGTGGTTTCACGATCTGGAATATACCTTGGTTATTAGGTTAGGTTTGTGGTTGGACTCAATGGTCTTTTCCAACCTTAATTATTCTATGATTCTACCTCATCTTCACACTGCTGTGTAATGAGTTATTTAGGTACAAATGGTATGCTTACAATGCCTTTGTGTGGATCTGATATTTTTGTGTTAGGGTTATGTTGGCTTTCTCTAATAGTCCTGATATGAGTAACAGGAACAGCCTGAAGATTTTCAAGGAAGCACTTGCCTTTTATTTCACTTGAGCTGCTTGCTTTGAATCTGGCCCTTGTCACAAATACTTGCCTCTTATGTCATTTTGAATTCACCTCTTTCCCTTGGCCATCTTTTAAAATGCTCTGTGCTCAACTTAAGCTACCAAGATAACTGGCCTTTATCCTTAATTTTTCATAAGAAAATAAACCCTCCTTTTCAAATAAGCTGATCCCACCTTCCTGGCAAGCAATGTTGAGTGGATCCTATTCATTCATAGTTGATAAATATACAGATAAATTATGGCTTTGTTTCTATTATTTATATGCTTGGTATGTAAACTTGCTTCAGAACAGGCATCTAATTTTGGAAAATAAACATGCATTTGAAAGTAGACAAATCTAAAAACTAAACATTAACTGTGTAATATGTTTTCTTATCAGGAACATAAATGGTATCTCAGAGTACTAACAGATGTATTACCTACATTAATGAGGGTTTTACCATATACTGTATCTCAAGAACCCCTTTTCTTTTACTGCTAAGATATTCAATATCTATTTGCATTCAGTGCCATCAGTTACAAATAGACAGCTAGCAGTTATGAAATAAATGCCTATGAACTAGTATCTACTTAGTATTTTCAACTCAACAAAGGATTTCAGAAGGATGGATAATTTAGATCTTTGAGCCTCAACTATAAATAAACAGCAACTGCTGTATAAATCCCACCCTGCTGCAGTGGAAGATTGTATTACAAAACTGACAAATGATTTGCGGAAGAGAATGATGAACCCTTATTACTAAGACACTCTTCAACTTAATCCAAAACAAGATTCCTGGGTAATTTTACGTACGCTGGCAAGATTGATAGCGTGGTGCTTGCCTAGCAGCTTTCAAATGTTTGACTGGATCGGAAATGGCATTGAGGCATGATTAAAGATTCAGTTGGGCTTCTCACAAATTCTTTATCCTGTGTATTCATTATTGCAACCCGCTGCCTTTGTTGCAGGTTAAAGAAGGCTGACCCCAGCTCTGGTGATTAGCACCCTGTACAACTGATGGACCTATGGAAAAAAATGTTTAGGTTGCCCAGCGCTTTTAGCATTGTTTATCAGCTGAAATTGTTGGGAGGGGGGGGCCTTAATCACAATGGATCAGGGAGAGTCTGTGACAACTGACAGGCTCATTGTTTAAGACATTTTTTAACGAAGTTGTTAACATTAATTCTTTTATATAGTACTCTAATCTTCTTCAAATTATGTTCTGACATGGCACAAACCGCTTGGCATTGAAAGTCATTCAACAGTGATTAAAGTGCTCTTTTTATCGGTTTAAGAATGTTTCATCTTGTATCAGCAGTATGGAATTGTTTACTAATTAGATTCCCTAACATCCTCTGCTGTCGTATGCTGATGATATGTGAACAGGAAAGCTGATGAGCAAAAAATTAAAACTTGTTACTAAACTGTCATAAGCCCCAGCATATAAAGATGTCATTCAAAGGACTGTGTTCATGAGGGATAAACAATATTTACTCAGAAGTGGAGCAGCTTCTCAGCCCAGCAAGGCATGGCTGGCAGCTCAGGCAGTTTGCAGTTATCTGCAGCTCTGGCTCTTCTCAGAAGTTTGTGGGATCTGAGTCGTAGGTGCAAAGGAGGAATTTATCCCTTGAGAACCTTCCTGTTCAGCATGGCATATATGGGGCTTCTGGGCATCTCACTTTGGGCAGGAGGTTGGGCTAGAGACCTCTTGATACCCCTCCCAACCCAAAGTGGGATTTGATTCCTGTGACTCTGTGACACTTGTTCCCCTCTGTCCTTGGACAAGTCACTTAGGCAAATCCTCAAGTGTCTGAATGCAACCAGCTCACATTCACCAAAGGAAATGAGGTGCTTAACTGGCTTTGAGAATCTGGGATTCACCTCCTGTTATGTAGTTTTGCTGTCTGAAAAATTCTCCTAGGCTCGATGAGTTCATATCTGTCCGTTATTGTGAGATACTAAAGCTTTACCCTCTGCCAATGAAGGGATAAATATGACTGCATTTCTCTTAAGTAATAAGAAAGGTACTTTTCCTTCAATGATAGAACCATTGAATTTTCTCCTTCTGAAGCAGCCAACACGATTGAAACATTTAGAAAGAAGTAAAGATACACACAGCCAAAAAGCAAATGGCACGTTGCTTACATCCAGTTCTCAGCAAAACACTGGAGGCATCACAAGATAAAGTGCTTTGGGCTTCCAGCCACATAATCTTTTATCACTTAAAGTAAATATCCTATGCTCACACGGGGAAAACTATTCCCTTCTTTTGGAGTCTAGCTTGTGTCAATATTCGAGGTATAAAGCACCGCTGTTATACTCTGGGACGTTTTTCTGTCTGCTGAGAATTTTGTTTAAACGTCATCAAATTTGACTCATTTGAAAAGATAAATTATTGTTTGGGTTGGATTTTAAACTGCCCTGATAAACTTCCATTTTATGAATTAGCTGAGTTCTGTTAGAGATAGCCTGAGTTTAGCTTGGCTGGACGGATGCTTTTCAGCAACAGCTTAAGGGCTCTCGCTCTGCATTGAGCAATTTAGTTTAATTTTACCTTTCTAATAAAAGTCCAGTTGAATTGCTTGCAAAAACCTAATAATACTCTTTAGGGGCTTTGAATCATTCTAAACAGCTGAATACAGTGATCATACCTATACTGTAGAGCTTTATAGGATAGTTGAAATGAGCATAGAAATTTTATTGTTCTCTATTAATATTATTTTTAGTAGAACTCTCTTCCATTTCTGCTACCACCTTTAAGATATTTTCTCTTTTTTAAAAAAAGATATTGGTTTAATAAGAGGATTACTATGTATTATACTAACTTTAAAAATATTTTGGTCTGTTGATAAATATATGCCTTTCAAAATACTTAATACAGACAGTTTTGGTTTACCTTGTGGTGGGAGATCATTTCTAAGCTGTGGAGTCATCATTATCAGTTTAATCCCATCTGCTGAGGAAAATGCATGTCTTGCAAACAAATATGCATTTCTTTGCTGCTAAAAAATTGAGATGCCTCAAATAAGGAGAATCGGGGCTTTTAAAACTGCTTCCTGTCCTTGAAGGATGAGAATGCAAACTAGAGGTCTTCTGCAGGTTGGCCCCCTAACAGCACCCTGAGTTTCCTTGGTTGTGACAATGAAAGGCCAAAAAAAACGACTGAAGGAAAAATCTCAAGAGATTAAAGCCTATTCTCTTTTCCCATTAAATTATCTTAATGCGGCAACAACTAATTTCTCTTCGTTTACTTTTTCAATTGCACTTGGCAGCCTCTTTATTCTGATTCCTATCAGCTCATAATTAGTTACCACAGAAAGGACTAAGATGTACATAAATAATCATAAGATGCCAGATAAACTCTATCGGTTTTAAATTAGTGTTGTGTTTTGCTATGAGCTCTCACCTATTATTTTTAATTATAGTTTACAAAGCAAACTAGCTTCTTGCCCTCTCTCCAGCTGTTCTGGCTCTGTTGTTTTTAATCTGTGCCAGGGAGTAGCCCATTGCCTGTGCCAGGGTTCTTGCCCCAACCCTGTGGCCTCCATCTCCATGTTTCTGTTAGAGAAATTCAGAGAAACCCATTCTTCCTGTTCACTTGGTATTTAAAAAAAAAAAAAAAAAAAAAAAAAAAAGAGGGAAAGGGTAAGGGAAAAAAAAAAGAAGAAAAATTTTTAAAAAGCAAGAAAAATAAAAAAAAACACCTTCTGATCCACAAAAGCCTCTAATCTACCCACTCTATTTCTTAAAGCATTATGAGGAATGGTTGTTAGAGAACAAAACTCCAGTGGAAAAACTCACATCTTTGCAAAATCAGCCCATCTCTGCCTGCAGCAGACAAACACCCTTCCGTGGCAGCAGTGACAATTGCCACGGTGAAACTGTTGATCAAAGATCCATGGCAGGTTTGGCACCACTCCCGATTGCACTTTACATGATAGGCCTTAATTGGAGTGCCCAGGTTAATTTTGTACAAGAGGTTTAAAAAACCCAAACAAACGAAATCCATCCATCAGCCGGCGCTGCGGGTCGGGGCTGGGCAGGGGGGGTGCCCAGACACACAGTAAGTGCTTTCTGTGTTGTAAAGGGAAGCTCTGAGGTGCTGCTGCTTTTAAACCCAGCTCAGCAGTTGTGGTGCCAAACACAGCCTGGGCATCCCCTGCTGCCGATCCAGGTTTTTACTGAAAAGGGGCAAAAAACCTGATCCTAGGGCTGTGGTTCAAGATTGTCTTTTTTCCTGAGGGAAGAAAAGAGGGAAGGAAAAGAAAAAAAAATAAAAGCCTCATTGAGGTGGTTGGTAAATAAGTGTCCAGGAGGCAGGCAGTGCCTTCAGCAGGGCTCCAGCCTTGTCACCGGGCAGGTTACCTTGTCGGCCACGATGCTTTCGTAAGACACAGCTTCAAAGCGCTGCAGTCGAAATTACAACGATAAAATATCTCTATATGTATTTATATATTTTTTTCTCTCTCTCTTTTTCTTTCTTTTTTTTTTTTTTTTTTTTTTTTTTTTTTAAATTCCAGCAACAAGGAGCTGCCACCACCGTCTACTGCGCCACGGCGGCGGAGCTGGAGGGCCTGGGCGGGATGTACTTCAACAACTGCTGCCGCTGCCTGCCCTCGCAGGAGGCACAGGGCGACGCCACGGCCACAGCCCTCTGGGAGCTGAGCGAGAGGCTGATCCAAGAACGAATTGGCAGGCAGGCCAAATAGCAGGGAGCTCCTGGAAGGATCAAAACACACGAGTGTGTGCACGCTCGGAAACTGCCAACGCTGGAACCTGTCCAATCTTATCATCTAGAGGGTTTCCATGTACCTCAGATACAGATTAACCAGTGTTAAATGAAATAATAGCAGTCACAACATAGTGAAAAATGTTAAGTACTAATGGGAAATGGGGAATACTGCGGGTTAAAGGGACAATGCGGCTTCCTGGGGCTTAGTTAGTCTCGGTTCTCCTTCTTTTGATTATAGCCTGTTCAAAGTGTAACCCAAGGAGGTATCTTTTGTCTTATTTTAGAAAAGCAATGCTGCAGATAATTTCTCTTGTTTTGATTAATGGGTAGGTATGTAGCCCAATATGGGATTTCCTCCTTATTTTGATAATTACTGTCTGTTAGGCTTTAGGTATTGATTGGGAGGTGGTAGTTGTGTTGATTCTTTTTCCCTACAAGGATTTTATTGGGTGTGGCAAATCAAAAGATTATTAGGGAAAGAAATCTTTTCTGTCCTTGACTGCTGGCTGCAAATACATCTGCACTGTCTAGAAAAAAGAAGGTGCAAGAAGACATCTGAACAGAAATGGTAAAGTCACAGCTAATTAAATATTTCTGGTTTTTTCTTAAAAGATTACAATAAAAGATACGTTGTAAACCATTCCCTAAATACTGTCAAGTTAGCAAAGATGATGATGTCTCGTTAAGAACACACAGAGTGTAATCAGGGGTTTAAATGGTATTTCCATCCATTTCTCAGTTCACAGTTTTAAGGAGGTTTTTTTTTCTTTAAAAGTTCACAGTTTCTCAGTTCTCCTGATACTGTATCCCACTCCAAATCTGTCTCTTTTTTTCTTTCCATTTAAATTCAATAAAACAACATGCTTGCTTGAATATTGTCACCTGAAGAGAAAGTTTGTTGTCTCATTTCTGCAAATGTCTTAGTTCCACTTTTTTTTTTTTTTAGAAAAGAAAACTTGAGGAAAAATAAAGAGCTTCTTGTTGGTGCCAAGAAAACGCTGTTTTTTTCTCGTTTCTTTCTGAGTTCATTTTTTGTATTTTGTGCTTTGTAGCTGTCTTCATGCCAGAAGGTTGTTCTAAGCCATCCTCAGTCCAGCATCACATTTTCTGTAGACAGAATATAAACAAATAAATAGAAGGACACATTGTTAATAGAAGTTTATTTGATCCCCTTATTATTTATGCTTTATTGTTAACAATCTGCTTTCCATGATTTTGCTTGTTTGCAATCACAGTGCGTTGGATTAGTTGTTGAACAGGAGTTAACCCTTCTGCTGAAATGCAGCCTCAGCTGCTCCCTACTTGTCTGCTTCCTTACCTGATGCCACAGGCTTTCCTAAAGCAGCAGTAAAGAATATATGGCCCTTTTTTAGCCCTGCTGTGCCATCCCTGTAGCAACAGCCTTCAGCAGATAAGCAGTCCTGCCCACGTGTCTTCCTCTACTAGCTGCAGCCCCTTCCCCAAGGCCAGCACATCTTTATGAGCTTTCTCCTGCACTGAAACATTTTTGGAATAAAAAAATAAAAGGGGCTATTCGAGAATCTTTTCAGCCTTTTGAGGAATAATAAAAGGTCTTTCTTGTCTCCTAGAAGTTTTCTCCAGTCTGTGCTACACAGACCAGATGCTGGTGTAGTGTAATGCCTGAAAATTCGTGGAATGGGTCGAAGGGTTTGCAAGTTGAAGCAATGGCTACAGTCAAATTCCTTGTATTGTCTGGAGTTTATCTGGGGAGAAAAGTGATTAACTTCTGTCACCTGTGCAACAGCCTTCACAAGCACATTATTTTTCCTTTTCACAGCCAAACAGAATTACTCTCCTAAAATACAGGGAGTGTACGACAGCAGAGCTTTGCATTGGAGCTTGGCATTGCTGGGTTAAGAAGAGGCAGTAATTAAGTGATGCTGGGAGCTCTGCACTCCCCCGAAGGCCTGGGCCTTATGCTCCATTTAGGCAAACATTAATAACCAATAATGAACACCCTGTCATTCCTTATTGCTGAAATATTGCATGCTTTTATGAGAATTCAGTACTCAGAGAGATTGCCTGCCTTCCTTCAAAGAGTATCTGGAAGGTGGACAGTGTTTTTCCTCTGTGCATGGCTCCCTATTTCAGTGTTACAAGGTAAGATCACTTTTAATGTTAGCATAGTTTTGCACAAGTATGAAGTAAGTTAACCCCTAACTTCACTTAGTTGCTTGGGTTCTTCTGCTCCCTATTGGTTAATAAATATTTATTGCCACTAGTGTATTGCCCTGTCTAGAATTTCAATGTCATAATTTTCTCCAATGTAGATAAAATTACTTGCTCTCTGGTTTTTTTCTTCCTTACTTTTTTATTTTGCTCCCATTCTCTCTTTCTCTTTTTTCTCTCTGTTTTTTCTCCATTTTCTTTCTTCCTCTCTCTGTTCTCCTCTTTGTCTCTCATGCTTCTGTGTTGAGATAACCAGTATTAAAAAAAGGCTTTTTCCAAATTAAAGAAAAAGCACAAAACTGTACAGCATTTATTTCTATTAGAAACACTTGTGAAAATAATTTTTCTTGCACTCTCAGCTTGATTTCAGCACAGGAGGGATGTGCATGGGACATTAAAAGGAAAAGCAATTGAAAAGAAACAGACTCCAAGCCCTCCATTTTAATATCCTAGATGTGGCTAAGCCATTGGCTTTCAAATATATTTTGGTGTAAAATTTGGCACATTTACAGCCAGTCAGATTTATTTATTCGACTGGCTTACATTTTTCTGGTTGATTTACCTGAGGCAATGTCTGTGTGAATTACTCCACAATGCATTGACTCCAGTGTTCATTAAAGGTAGTTAAGCGATCCTGTGTCTAATATTAAAGCAAACCCCATTAACCTTAACTAGTATCATATCAGCAAAACAAAAAGAACTGAATAAAGCAAAATAGATCGGGTATTTATAGTTCTTGGAAAAGATCCAGCAAATTCACATCAAGCTCCTAATAGTCCTAATAAGCACTTGCTAGTTATCCCCATAAAAAAAGGAGGAGGCTGGGTAAGGGCTGTGTCTCTGATGAACAGCTCAGGCCCCATAGGACTTTCTGAAGGGGAGGTGTTGGGAGGTGTTGGCAGGCGATGCCGCGGAGCATTTCCCACCCACACGCTGCAGGGCGTTGCTCGACCCCTTCCCCCCTGCTTTCCTTCCAAAGTCAACATTTCCCACTTTAATGGTGATTTTTGGACCCTGAGCTGGTGCCCTGTATCTGCAAGTCCGGGTAGGCGAGTGAGCAAACTCCCTTGCTGAGATAGAAGAGCCACCAGAAGCTCTTAGGGGAATGGATGTGCCATTTCAGTCAGTGACAGCTTCTACTGCTGTCCACGAAGCAGATGTTGCCAGACAGTAACTGACTGCTGGGACCTGTACTTGCAAAATTACATAGAGGGGAACCAGCAGAAACCCATGCCAAGTCTTGGTTTGTTGGGTTTTTTTTTTCCCTCCCTGCTTTCTCCTTTGACACCTGGAAGACAAATTTCAGATATTCTCAGCCCAGGTAGAGATTTTTATTAGAGAAAGTCTTTCCAGCAACATTGCAATAATTTGACTTATATCAAGGTTGAATAACTCCTTGTCAGGTGTTAAGCTCATGACCTTTCAAGCCAAACACACTTATACTAACCATTTTACCATTGGAATGATCAATATCTTGTAAGTGAGAAAGTCTAGACAGATCTTATTTTGTCCTTTGGTATCACTTGTGGCTTTGGAATTGATCATTATATGTGGCTGGGGAAAAATTGCCTATACATTTCATGCTCTGTATTTATCTTGACAAGGTTCTCTAGGATTATATTTTCATAATCTGAATGGCAGTGGAACAGCTGCTCAGACTGTGCAAGCCCTTCTTATCGGGCTGAATTTAAGCTACGGTAATTACTCTTTCTCCTTATGTATTTCTTTTTTAAACAAGCGTGTACTATACATTAAAATGTATGGTTGGGGTGGCAGGGGGCATGCTGAGAAGCTTGGAAAATGCAGCTAAAATGTATTGCTTTCCATCTCCAGTGGCTGCTGTAGGTTTGTGTTTTATTCTAAATGTAAGCCCATGTCTGAGCATGAGTGGGATCTGCAGCAGCGTCCCAACACATGAAGGGAAAATGTTGTTTTATTAACAAATCTTTTAGAGTCAAGTTTCCTTAAGACTGGAGGCAGTTTAGGAAAACTAGAATAGCCAGAAGTAAAGACATGACTGACCAAAGCCTTCAACTGGTCCCTTTGCAAAGAGGTTCTGTGGTGAAACCCATGCCTGGGAAGCAGCCAAAACATCACCAGGAGCACAGAATCCAGACAGGGACCTGCACAGCCACCCTGTCTACCTGCTCCAGCCTGCTGACAGCAGGCTCTGGAGGTGCCTGAGTGACACAGTGATGGGAGCAATGAAATACAGCAGACAGATGCCTGTTTGCTGGTGTCCTTCACCATGGGACAGAGGAAATGGGAAAATAGAGAGGTATCTTGGAGAGAAAGAATGTGCTGCTTTTCTCTTGATTTTTTTTTCCCCCTACACTGCTAACCATGTTATTTACTAGATGCCTTTTCTGGGCTGTGCTTTTTCTTTTCTCCCCCACCCCTGTTGCGTTTGCAGAGTACTTTCCAAGGGGTGTTTCGTGAATTAGCTTCATGCTTTAAAAGAGAAGATTGCTCTGGCAGAGAACAGCATAGTTGTAAAAGTGTCAAGGTGTTATGAATGTCCTGATGATAGAGCCCAGTTGTTATCTGCTGGGTAGTGAGGGAGGATAGCTAATGATGTGCAGCATGTAAACCGTTTGTTGCTCTAATCCATCTGTGTGGAGAGGAGTGAAAAAGAGGGGCGAAATCCTGGGAAAATTACTTGGACAGCTGGAGATAAAGTGTGTACTGATGGAGTCATCCAGAGGTAGCTGTCAACATGAGCTGTGTTTGCATATAATCCAAGCGATGCACAATGATTCCTTTTGGTACTTTTTTTTTTATGGGGGTTCATGTGTCTGTGCACAGACCTTAATTACTATCCAGTATCTCTTACCAACTGGGCTCCAGTTTTAAGTGAGGAATGTGATTTTAATCAATTCGTAGCTGGGTGGTGGAGAGAAGTACTACAAACAGACCAAAGCAAGACATATGGATCCCTTTGGAGGACCTGAATTAAATGAGAAGCAGTCATTTTATTAATTCTGCTGTGTTTTATAGAGCTTTTATATGGAACATTACCCATACAACTTCACTATCTAATTAAAAAGGGCTCTTATCAATTTGCTGGGCAGTTGCTTATGCAGGGGGAAGAAAAAAAAAGAGAGGAAGAAATAATATATATTTTTTTTTTGAGTCACAGAAAATCATCTACCTTAAGGGAGTACGGAACAGATCACCAAACGTCTGGTGAAACTATTTTAACTGGTTATCTTCACTCTTTTAAAAGAACTGTTGTAAAAATTGAACATTAGTTAATGCTCTTGGGACTGATCTGCACCGTGCACATTGTTCATACAGAAACCTTACACAGGTCTGGTGCAGTGCCCTCAAATATGTGAGCACAGGCTAAATTAGGGGGGTTGTACATTGGATTTCTGTGATCCCTCCTGGCAAAGCAGGCACACTTTTCCTTGAGCTGGTGTTAGCCCTTTGCAGCAGCAGTTTGAGCAGCTCTGTCATGTTCTTAGCGGGGACTGAGGAGTGTGTGTGATGCTCACGGGCGTGAAACGTGTGAGCTTTTTGCAAAGGGAGGACAGAGAAAAGTGAGTGCATGGGAGCCACGCTGCTCCTGACTGATCATCACATCAACATGGAACTAATGGCCTTAAAATGGACTTTGCCTTCTGCAGGCAGCCTGAGAGGAAGGGCGGGAGAGACAGGGGAAGGTTATGGAAATGGATAGTGCCTCTCCATGTGCAGCCCTCTGTGCCTTGGCCTGCTGCCTGTGTGGGATGGGATAAGTCTGAAGCCATCCTGGGCACCTGAAAAGCAGCATCACAAAAAAACAAGCAGGAGGGAAGGGGGAAAAAAAAAAAAGTCTTCTAAACCCCTCGCACCTCCATAAACCCCTTACTTTATGTGGCGTATTGGATTTTACAAGCACAGAGTCTGCTGGGAGCTGTCTGCCGAGCACACAGTTAGCAGTGATTGAACACCAGCGTTTTAGCATTTTGACTTAAATCCAGTGTAAACTTGTAAGTGAACTGCTGGCCTGGGCTGAGTCTCTGGTGGACAGCAGTCAACCATGCATCACAGGCCGAGCAGCCACGGAGTGCCCGGCCGGTGGCTGTGGGTCACAGTTCAAAGGAAGCCTGAAATTTCGCTTCAATGGATACTGAATTACCTCTCATCCCAGGGAAAGCTTTATTTCTCTTCCTCTCTTTCCTCCCAGCATTGAGCCAGCGTGGCTGGAGAAGAGAGGAGAAAGGGAGCTGGTGCTGAGACCATCTCAGATGTACCCGGACTACAAACAAACCAGTATTTTCCTTCCAGCAAAGCTGTTCCTTTAATCTTTATGAGCAGGAGAAATTCATGCATTACAGAGGCACAAAAATGAGAAGGGAAAGGCGGGTGGGAATAGTTGCATTAGAATTAAGCCCTGTTTTTAATATGACACCTGTCAGACTTATTGTTAAAAATATGGAGAAAGGCTCCCTTCAGAAATAATAACATTGCAGCAAGGTTAGTTATACAGTGAGTCCTGTCAACAGCCGCAATTAGAAGTTGTTTACCATCGAGCGAAATAGCTCGGCAGCATCGGGGCTGCATGGACGGTACGTGCTGCTTCAGCCCCAACCCTGGGCTCACAGATAATCCTCCCAACCCAGCCCGAAGCCGAGATGGGAGATTCTTCCCCGCAGTCACATTACTTTCCTAATGACACTATCACCCAACCAGGGATTAAGCGCTGCTTCGCAGTCAATGGCTGGTGTCACCAGGTTTAGGCTGCCGAACAATTAAAGGGTCAATTTACGGCGGGTTAGTGGGTGGGGGTGAAGGGCAGGGGAAAGGGGATGACTGGCAAGGAGAGCCCCTGATAAACAAGAGCTGTCAGAGAGCCCTACCCTGCAGGGGCGACTGTTTCTGTCAGCTGGCTATTAGGAGGAATTCCTTGCCGTCGCAATTAAGCGTCTCCGCCGGGGCCGGCGCTGCCGCGGCCACCCAGAGAAATCCCCCCGTGCTTCGGCTGCCAACTGCGCCGCGGTGTTTGCGAGTCACCCGGCGCTGGCACTTAAACCCAGACCACAGAATTAATTTCATTTATGCCTTCAGCCAGATTTCAAAGTAAGGCTCTGGAGAGACGCAGGAGAAATTAATTTATTAAAAAGCAATAGCTTGATAATGCACATGATGATAGAATAAATGAATCTGTTCAATATCTTATAAAACAGTTGGCAATCACATAATAGAGCATTCATTGTCAATTTAGTAGCTTGTCTCATTATACTCGGCAAATAGTAGTAAAATGGTGTATTATTCATGAACCAACATGCTTTAATTACTTTTAGTGCACATTTATTTTTTCAAATGTAATATGAGTTAGATTCATCTGTAACTGTAACTCAGCTTGTGAATCTTGAAGCGGTAACACAAACTGGAAGAGAAATTTTATGAGCACAAAAATCAGTTTCTGGGAAGTTTGTGACATTTCTATATGCTATGAAAGCAAGTCCTAAAATGCCAACCTCAGATGTCATCCCCAAATTGATCATAGCTAATAATACTTTAATAAATACAATATTAATATTTAATAATTTAATCAGATATAATTTCATGTTTCATCATTTGCTAGGGTTGTTTTGTGTTTTTTTTACCTGCCATAAAGCAAATCCTTAAATCTAATATAGTTTATTTTTTGGCTTTACATATAGAAATTGCCTTGTTACCACTCCCTCCCTTCTTGGCTTCTCACACACAGTTTTCACCAGCTTAATTTGCTATGAAGGTCTCACATACATGCAGCCAAGGTCAGTGAAAGTCCACTGCTCATTTCAATTAAAATGTTTGCAAGGATTTATACATAATAAACTGATCTTGCCTATAATAACAGGTTTCCTTAAGTCAGTCTTGCCGCTACTAAGTATAATGTTGCAGCACATTGTTGATTTCTATGTACATAGAAAAGAGAGCACTGTAAAATAAGATGACTTGAAAATGCAATTAAAGTGTAAATCTTTACACCCATTAACATTTAGGGTCCATTAGATTGCTTTGTCTTTTACAATATTAAATGCTAAAATGTTTTGCTTTTATTCTGTAACAGTATATTCTAGTTCTATTTATAATACAAATGTAATTTAGCTCCCAATAAATCTTGGCTTTAATTGGTTATTAAGTATGTGCTACTATGTAATAAATTTAATCCACAGATTTTCTTTTTTTCCCCTTTCATCTCTATGGCTTTGTATTCTGGGGTCAGGTACGGGGGTTTTGTACCATCATAAATATTTAGCCCATCTGAGCATCTCCCTCAAGAACGTGGATGGGGGTCATTGCCCTCATGCTGAGCCCATCAGTGGGTGCCATGGGGCATCCAGGTGAACTCCAGGCTTGAGGCTGAACTCACCCAGGGACTTCTCTGCCTCTGTGCCCAGGGGGAAATGCTTTTGCAAGGTATGTCCTCTCTTTGCAGTGACTCGAGGTGTGAGTGTCTGACCCTGGCGTGGGGTCTGACTCTGCCAGACAAGAGGTGACGTAGTGGCCTTTGCACTAATAAAGGTTGTAGAAGGTATGAATCAGGGCTGAATTTCACTGTTTCGCCCTTGATGTTATCTTCTGCTTTGAAAGGTGTCCAAACTGTGGCTGCACAATTATGACTCTTTTCCTCAGGCCTCAGTAAGCACAATTTAGACTAGTTTTTATTGGTCACCAAGGATGAGTTTCTAAGGTTTTTTAGATTCGAGAACTGGGGTAATAGCATTGTGAGGGCATGGCCCAGTTTCCTTTGTAATCCTGATTTCAGTTCCCACTAGTAACCTGAAGCCATGACTGTTTAATCCTTAATTCCTGCCACAATTAACATCTCATATTCAGGAGGACTTCTCTGTGATTTGGAAGGAAATCTGTCCCCAGCTAGGTCAGCCCAAGCTAGTCTCTTTACTAACTGGGAAGGGATCCTTTTCAGCTCGAGTCAAACACAGTAACACCTCATTTAATGGTGCAATAGAGCAGAGAATCTGTTCACCGGCTCCGCTCGGATGCAATGCGAATCAACATCCTTGCAATTAGAGCTGGCGAGGAATGCAAGCACACAAACTCATAAGCTACTAATGAACTATTTGAGCAATTCTACAGGTATTTATATAAGGCTGAGACAGCATCCTCCACTGCAGAGCTCCCCCCTTCCCGGCCCCTGCATATTCCCAAGGAAGCTTTAACTGAAGTGAAATTTCTTTATGTAAATACAGGCAATGCAGAGAGACCCACGTGTTCTGCCATCACCCCTGTGCTCGTGGCTTTGGTTTGTGCTGGTGAACAAACCAGGCCCGTTCTGCAGTAACTTTGCTGCACATCAATGCACACAAAGGGAAGTCTGCTGTCTCCTCACCAAGATTTTCACACTTGTGAGTGCATCATGGCACCACCACAGATGAACCAGAGAACAGCTTTTTTATCCCTTTTCCAGAACCTTTATACCATCTTGCCTGGTTCACACTTATCTTGGATTTGCCTAACTTCATTTGCACAACTCCAGGCTAAATCCCAGCTATCCATTCCCCTGTAGGATAATCTCAAAGAGCACCTCAGCTGAGTATGTCATACCTTTCTATAGGTCATAGCTGGCAGTTTCCAGGGCAAACCCCTCTTCACCAAGAGCCAAGCACATCAGGCAGTGTCCATGGGTGGCTGAGGTACAGCAGCAATCCTGCCTGCACCCCTATGGCAGCATTTCCCCTGCTCCTTCTCTGGGTCAGCAGAGCAAGGTGCAAGAGCAAAGCTGTGGGTCACACTGGCACTTCTCTGACCTGGTCCCCAGATGTTCTTGGGAGTTACCAACACCCTCTATGAACTATTGCCTTGCTCTCATCTGTGTCTGGGTTGGCAAAAACCCCCAAAAGCTGAAACAAAGGTGGTGACCTGTTTGTTGAAGTACTAAAACAGTATAAGTGCCCAAAACCAGAGCTCAAAATGCCATTGCACAAATAGGTGCTCACACTTACACCCTGCAGAGCCCATCAAAGGGTGACCATGTTCACCCCAGAACTCATGCACTGCTGGACTGACATGCCATAGGGAGGGCTTAGGACATAAAATGTCTTTACAAGTGCTTATTATTTCACTGTGTCAATTTTACATGGAGCCCTTGAAGCAGGCAGACTTTAACAAACACAGAAAATAACTACCACAATTTGTCTTCAAAATAAATAAAGGAGTAAAAAACCCATCCATGATGTTCAATTGAACGACACTTCAAACTTTTACTGGCAAATTGGTCAGTCAGTCAGCTGAATATTTGGTTTACGTCCATGAATGAGTAGAAATTACAAAAAAAATAAAAGAAATCATTTTTTCCGGAGCACAAGCCTCACTGGTCTTATTGGCTGAGTAATCCATATGTTTACTGCACTTAGAATGAAATACAATAGTTCCGTCTGAATAACCTGATTGCTCTTAATTTCCTAATTTTTATATCAGTCCCCTGGTTTTTAAACCCTTTGGCAATTTACAACACTCAAACACTTTCTCAGTTGCAGAGCAGTTGTTCACATGGATGCTGTTACTCCTGAATGGAAGGTTAATGATGTATTTTGTACAGATCTGTGTTCACAGGCATAGTCCATGAACATATGGATATACACGTACAAGTATGTGTTTATATAAATATATACACACATACACATTTGGATGCACATAGACACTTTAATATATGATTTCTTTTTAAATGCTTTTTTTTTTTTCCTCCCAGTTAAATTAAATCCCCTAGAATCTGAGTATTGCTGAATCACTTGGGTCATAATTCTGGGCCTGACCATGGTTATTACTTTTACTACTTTCTCCTCTACCCCACTATCATTATGCCCTCTGTCTGAGGCCACCCAGCACTTTTGTCCTCAGATGAGGAAAGAAATAAAATAAAGAAATACAGTTCTTCATCCTTTGTCTCCATTTTTTTCCCCACTAATATTTTTGTTGCATTCCTGCTCACCTGATTAGTTATTTTATACATTAGATTTAGCATAGAACTTTATGTTCTTTTATCACATATGCCTTTCAGTTTGACAATTTAGATGTGCAGAGACCAGGTCAGAGGCTCAGTACTGAACCTATTCCAGTTTGTTCTGAAGCACCCACTCATGTACAAGGGCTTGACAGTAAAGTGCATACAAATGGATCTCCTAAAGGACTCCTAAAACAACCCCATAGCTAAATCTGCAACCACAGCTAACTTTCTAAAATCACATTGGTGACCATCACAAAACTTATTTGCACACTGCCTTTAAGTGTGTACCTTACTTAAATCACTGCACGTTGTCACGGCTTATTAAAATACAAAATAGAGACAGAAACTCCTATAAACCATTAACCATTTGGAAAATAAATTTCCTGGGTTTATTGATTGCCCTAAGTTAAGAATCCATGATTTTAGCTTTCTAAATTTTTGAAATCTGCAAAAAATAGTAGGTGAAACAAACAGGCAAAATGCTCCATGATGTTAGAAACTGCCGTGATTACTTTAAAATGTTCACTGAACTAACAAGAATATCTTCCAGTCCTCCTTAAAATTAGTTCTTGGCTCCCAATATTTGTTAACATTTGATATACTTTCCCTGATGACTCTGGATGCATCTGGAGGTCGGTGCTCCAGAGTTCCTGGCTATCTTTATTGTCCCTAACTTGCTTTCATTCCAAGCCTCTTCCTACTTGCCAAGAAAAATATTTCTAGTGGTTCTATCTTCAGCAGCTCCCTCTATCAATGCGTAACAGATGGACGGTCTTTTCTGCAGAAAAGCAGGACCAAGTGCTTTTGCTGGCTGACAAAGGGCTGGGTGAGGGTGCTGAAGTGACTGCAGACCAGGGTAAACAGAAGGGTTGCAGAGAGCAGGAGAGTGTCTTAAAACTGTTCATGGCAAGGGTTTGCAAGGTGGTTTAATAAAAGAACCAAGTGAGTAAACATTTACATATGAAGAGCCTCTCACCCCTTGGGAAACTGAGAGTATTTTGTGAGGTTTTTTGCTTGCCTTTTGCAGATGTCTCTGAGGGCACTGCTGAGACCCCACCTCACCATTTCCCACCAGCAGCATCTCTGAAGCTCCAACAGAGCTTCTCTCAGACAAACCTGTTCTTGAAATTCCACTCCTTGACATCTATGGCTGCAATCTCATTCAGTTTTGCTGCTCCAAGGCCCTGGTCCCAGCTCTTCTCACTGGGAAGGGTCCTCTGCTTAACAGGGCAGCCCCCAGGACATGCCACTGACCACCAGCTCTTTCCTTCCCTTCTGCTGTCACTGCCTCTGAACCTGCCACTTCCATCCAAACCCAAGCATATGCCATCAATGAACCTCTCATATTCATTGATCTTCCCGAGCACATCAACCTGTCTCTCTAAATCTGCACTCTGATTTTTCAAGTAATAGAAAGAATCCCTCTGGATAACCACATAATCATCTCCTTTTGGCTCCTGATCAGGCTGCCTCGCTCTTTCTTGCTCTCTCTCTCTCTTTTTCTGAATGAGGACGGTGATAAAAATGCTGCCTTCCCATTTCAGTCTTCTGCAAGGCTTCCTGGGTGCCCCACCAGACTCTCTCAGCTTCCAGCTCTTTGAAGATGAATGAATAATATTCCTCTGTGTTTCTATTATCTGCAAACTACCAATTAAACAGAACCAGCAACTAGAGATAAAAGTAGAGCCTTGGTGAAATCCGTGGCAAAACAGACAGGGAAAGCTCAGGATATCTTCACTTAGGCAATCAATGGAAAGTTAGAGATGCAGAGTAGGAGACAGGGGGCGATGCTGGGTATCCCCACCCCTATCAGGGCTCAGATACCCATGGAATAACTCTGTAATTGCTGTGGGACTACAGGCTAACTATTATATAATTATATAATTATATGTAGTTATTTATATGAGGGGAAGAGGTCAAATTTAGTACATTATCATAAATTCACATATCAGGAGCTTTGTTTTAAAATCTTTGACTGCGTGGCCTTTGATCTTTGAACTGTTTGGTAACTTCAAGCATCATTACCCCAGAATGTGCCAGAATGTGCAATTAGTGCAAGTACCATTACATACGGTGTGATATTTGTATCATGTTTAATACAACTGGTCTGTGAATTTGTATGCTCTGAATAATAATGAAATCTAGGTTTAATTCTTGATCTTTAAAAAATTATTTTAATGTTCTGATACTGATGCAGCTAAATACCAAACAGTGTAAATATAACATGAAACTGTACAGCTGTTAGGCTAAAATGTGATATTATTCATCCATCTTTGCTTTTTCCATTGCACCTACCAGTCTAGCATGTAAGTGATATGACTTATTTATTTTGTTTATTTGGAGTTGTATAATAATATCAAAAAGACTCCTGCACAAGGAAGCCCTGCCACACCATTAATGGAGCGATGCGATCCCGGCCGCATTAGTGGAATCCTTTCGGCAGGAATCCAGCCAAAGAGTCACCTCCCAGAACGCCCTCCCACCCCTCAGCTGAGCAGGGAGCAGCCCTGCAGCCCTCTCCAAACCAGATGTCTTTTGCAGCAGGGCTGGAAGATGCTCAAGGGAGGGTTATTTCTGCCCCGGAGCAGTCCCCACCCCTGCAGGGGGTCACTGACAGCCACGTCTCCTTCCTCCAACAGCAGGGAAGGGCTGGGCACTGCTGCTCATCGCAGCAAAGGGGTCACGGATGGTCCAGATTTCAGATCCAGCACCCAGGTTTCAAAGGAGTGGGGTGCAGGACTGCAAAACATCTGCTGACACCCCAGAGCAAAGTGCTTCAGCATGTGCCCAACCACGGGCACGTGGGGATACACTCTGACTCTGGTTATTCGTGTGCTAAGCACATGGGAAGATGCTGCTCCAGGTTCCTGCCACGATGTTCATCGTGGTCTCACACTGAATTTGGTGTATAAGGAAAAGTGGATGCCTTTACTTTTATCTCTTTGTCTAGGTATAAAATTGTCATCAACTCTTCCCTTTTTTTCTTTTTTTCCTTTGGTATTTTACTGTTGTTTGTCACAGCCAGCAAGATAACTGAACAGATAACTTCTTCTGCTCAAGTGAAATGAAATGGAAATAGCATCTGTCTACAAAAATCAATTTAGAAACCACCTATATATTTTTGGGCTCAGACAATAGGTATTTCCAAAACCATGCCTTCTAAAACCCTTTGAGTGTAAAAATAAGAAGAAAAATAATACCTGGATGTGAGCTACCATCTATCAGTCAGGAAAACTCACTCAGACTCAGATGCACGAGCCAAAATGAATTTCAGATTGAAATGGATGGGAGACAGGCTATGTTGTCTGATTTGCTTGGGGTACTTCATTATTAATCTCTTTGCTTCCATTTATTTTAATGATCATAGCCAAGAAAGTCTCATTTATGAAGAACAATTTTTTTTTTAAGGACTGTTTTACGTGTGGTTGACGCCTGCACTGTGCTCTGTTTCTTCACAAGCGCCAAGAGTAGGGCTGCTTTGCTTACAACTGCTTACAATTGTCTCTAAAACATGTGTTGGTGCCTTGACCTGTAGAGGGTTGGACCTTGGCCCCACAGCATTTGCATTCAGGAGCCCAGTCCAGTCACGCATCCCTCTCCCAAAGGGGTTTCTCCCTGTGCTGTGCTAGCAGACAGTGAAAAAGTCCAAGATGGAAAAGGGAAAAGTTAAAAACCACAGTGTATTGGAATAGATGCTAATGGGTCTGGCCTTCGTGTCTGAGGTAGAGGATGAGAGAAACTAACTTCAAACTCGCTTTGTCTCATCATTCTTGCTGCTCCTCCTGCACAGCCTTCTCCTGCTTTCCTGTCCCGTCCCCCCCCAGACAAAACTCAGGCAGCCAAGTGGGTTTTCCTAAATGAGATACACCTAATTAGTAGCTAGTCATAGACTTGCTGATCAGACAGATTCTCAGCCCTTTGTTTATAACCTGGCATATGCATCCATAGTGCATTTTTACAAGTAAATATACACATTTCATTAAAAGCACCATCTTCTCCGCTGCTTCCATTGCTTTGTTCTGTAAAAGGCTCTTGTAGGAGTGTTGTTTATTCCCTCAGCCCAAAAGAAAAAAAAATCCCTTCCATTATTATATTAATGCAATTTCAACTAATTAATGAATGATTTTCCAGAGCTATATTTACAAACTGTGGTGAGTACACATAGCAGGAGGGCGAAGCATCGTTCACCTTGGAGCTCTTTGTGATCAGTAAGTGGGAATATTGCCCTGTCTGACTTGGTGTGGGAAGCCTGGTGCAAGGTGAGTGTGGAAAGTGGCACCACTGGCATTGGAAGGAAACCTAATCTCAGGGAGAAAATGAAACCCTGTGAGTGGCTGGGGCTGGCAGGGGTTCTGTGAGGGAGGTGGACAGGAGGGCTGCAGTGCCTTGGGAGGGTGTTGACTATGTGTGGGGCTGGGACTCTGGAAATTTGCTCCAAGGGCAGAATGAAGGGAACAGGGGACTGGCAGGCAGACAGAAAGCCTGGGGGTGAACTCATCATGCCTGCCAGCTCACCTGGGCAGCAGGTGAGTCCTGTGGTACCCACTTTGCAGTCACACAAGCTGAACGCCCACAGAAAAGCAAGGCAAATTTTTTGCTCAGAGTCACACCGTAATTCACTATCAGAGCCAGGATTAGACTCCTGGAGTTTTTTGTCCCCGTCTCTTTCTTCAAATGCCATAAATGCTTCACTGCAGCAGCAATATTTTGAGGTCTTGCAGGGCTCTAGTGCGTGCAGATGTCTCAGTCCAAACACAGCACTGTGTGTCTTTAAAGTCTGCAAATTGCTAATGCCTCTCTGAGAGGCAGAGGGTACTTATACTTTGTTATATCTGCCCTCAGATTTGGTAGCTCAAGTTCAAAAATCTTTTCTTTCTTTAACCTGGCAGCTCCTACTACTTTCCCTTCCCGTGACCATGAAATTTGTTCAGTCCCTTAGGGATAGCTGCTGAAGGAACATCTAACAAATTCCACACTGTGTCCAGAAAGAAAGACCAGACACGTGCGTGGTGCAATGCAATGGCTGATCTGAATAAAGGTCATTTAATATGAGAGAGGTATCAGTCCCCACACGCTGCCACTGCAATGGCTGGAGGCATCAAGCCTCCTCTTAGGAGCTCTCATTCACCCAGATGTGAAGCTCCCTGTTAACCTTCCTAGCATCAGCCATCTTATTCTGCTTCTTAAGCTATCAAAAAGCCTCTTCACATAAATAGGCAAGGGTATGCTTCCCCCGATGACCTTGTACTCTGGGTGCTCTGCAACCAGAGCAAAAGACAGGGGAAAATGTTGTTGATTCAGTGCAAACTGGGTTAGGGGAAGGAACTAGCATCCAGTTACACTTCTGTACATTTTATCATCTAGAATCATAAAATTGAGGATAAAGTGATGCTTGCAGAGACAGAAGCATGAATTTCTTTAAACAGCACTATCTGGAGAATGTACATTAGTGTAATACATCTTGGCACACTCATGGTGAATCATATTCACATCCTGCCCCTCCACACCTGGAGAAGATGGGCAGGATTTGGGCAGCATGGGAGCTGCTAAATTCCTCCTGCTGAGGGAATCCCTGAGCCCATTTGCTCACTAAAGCCATCACAATGGGGACAGCCCTGCCTGCCCTGTGCATGTAAGGAAATAAAAGCAGTTGCAGTGCAGAGGGAATCAGTGGGGCAGGACTCATCAGCAATGGGAATTTTCTGCCTTTGGGGGTGGAGGGCTCCTGTGATTTTGCCAGGAAGAAAAGGAAGCAGCAGATTTATGGCTGGTTGTTGAAAGGCACAAACAGCTTTCTCAGGGAGAAACAGGACGAGAAAGGTAGTCTCATGGCAATGGATCACTGCGTGCAGGGCAAAGGAGATGGCCAACATATGGGTGAAAGAGCTAAAGGTGAGGAATAAATGCAATTTATCACACGCTTTAGCCATTAGTTTTGCAGCTGATCATGTGGCTGTTATAACTATGTGTCTGCATGTCTGCATGGATAACAGAGGTGCTGAAGGTTTGGTCAAATTCTAAGTTATAAAGGAACCTAAGACTTGGTCAGGTTTCAATTATGACAGATATAAATAGTTAGCTGAATGTTCTAGCTATTTTACAGACTGGTCTTTTTTTCTTTTTTTTTTTTCCTTCTTTTTTACATGAGTGTCACGGGTTCAGCAAAGCCTTGCAACAGAGCCTTCATCTAAGAAAATCACCAGCCTGCCTAGCATACCTCACATACACTGCACAGGGTCTTACAACATGAGATTTACAAGCTCCCAGAAAGGGAGAGGCTCATTTAAGATCAGGCCATTACACACAAACATCAGGAAAAGCTGGTGGAAGAGGAGAAATAGTTTGTTTTAAGTATTGCTAAGCACCATCCGTGATTATGAAGGAAGTGCCTACAAGCTGGCAGCTGAAATTGCAGCTCCACCATTTGGTGCTCAGTTTTGTAGATTTTAACTGAGCGTTAACAATCATTGTGTAATTGAACACCTCATTCAGTTCATTAGCTGATGGCTGTGCAGTGCTGTCAATGTGCAAAGTGCAAGCCAGGTGCTAAGTGTTATAATTATTTGTTTCCTCCCCAGCATTTAAACCATTGGTGATTCCTGACTGCTGAAGATGGAAGCAGTTTGTTTTGCATGGGAATGATGAGGACAGATATAAACACAAGAGGAGCATCACATGTGGCCCAGACTGTTCCTCACTTGCTGGCCAATGTGGTTGTTGCTCTTTGCCCTCCTCTAAGAGAAGAGACCTCCCCTTCAATATTCTCCTCCAACTCTTGCCTGGTACTTCTTGTCCCCCTCTCCTCCTGACAGTTTTCTAGTTGGAAGTCTCAGCTAACTGCATTGGTTTTGCACTCCCCAGCCCACCACTGTGTCTCCTGTGGTAGGATCTGGTGGTGTTTATTGCAGCACGACCTCCCTAGACCTCTCCTGCCCACTACTTTGCAGGAGAAGTCCAGGAAGGTCAACTGGTAAAAGGATGCTGAGTACAAGGGAAAAGTCCATCCAGCCTGGCCTGGAGCCTGTCCCATGAGCAGCTGAGCACCACACTGAACACAGAGAAGGTCACATTTCCCTCTTGGAAATGCTGAAAACTGCTGCTCCTATGTCCTGTCACTCATTCCCCACATACTATCTTCAAGTGCAGCAAGAAGCTATGAAATCTGTGCCCTGCTCTTCACCAGATCTGCTCTGTACAGATCAGGGCTTCAAAGGGCTCAGCTGTAGAAAGCTGCAGTCTGAGTCATTTTTGAAGCCCTGATTGCCAAAGCTGGAGGCTCAGCTCTGTCCTGCCCCCACTGCATGGCTGGTGCTCACCCAGCACCTCAAAACACCTCCCCATCAGTGCACCCAGCACCTCAAAACACCTCCCCATCAGTGCCAGCTCAGCCTTCTGCTGGTGGAATTACTTGATGACCACTCGCCTTTGCAGGGAGCATCAAAAATATGCAGATCTTGGAGTTTTCCTCTATGTCTTTATTTAACTCAGATGCTGACCCACAGAGTGCTAATTAGCTAGATTCGAAACCAGGCTTAAAAAATTATAATGAGTTTACTGATTATCAGGTATGAAAATAAGGTCAGTCAAAAACATATCAGTGCTTTAATTAAACCTCAGTGAACTTCACAGAGCGAGATGGAATGACTATTAATGACTCCTGCTTTTGCTAAACTTCCCTTCTGTGGCCTGTTACTTCAAGGTAGGGACTGTCCCCGTTTGTCACACTTCCGCTCATGTAAATTGCCTGAGCGAGACCAGTTCTCGCTCACCAAAAAGCTCTGTAGGATGGAGGGAAGGTAGTAAGTATGTTCCTTGTGCCCACAGACAGACCTACTTTTTATTTCAGGGCAAACTATTGTCAGTCAGCAGCATGTCTTTGATTTTGTAGCTTCTGCACACTGATTTACTTTGCATGCACAATGTCTCGCTCCGTGTGGCTTATTTGTATTTTTGTCCGAGCTGCAACTAGCATTATCAAACTGATATGTGTGCACTTCTGTGCAGGCAAATTTAAGACCATGAGAACTGCAAGAGTGGATCAGACTAATAGTTCATCCAGTCCAGATGTTGTTTTCTGACTGGCCATGTGCAAATCCCTGGGAGGATACAGAAGGAGGAGGGACAAGGAGCAGTGCTTGAGGGAGCAGCTCTGCCTCAAAAGGAAGAGCATTACAAACACTGAATTTACATCCTGCATGAATTTCATCTATTCATTTTTGAACTGGTATATACTGCTGGCTTCTGTGACTATCTGTGCCAATGCATGGGTTAAAAAAACTTCCTCTTTTTTTTTTTTTTTTTCCTCTAGTGGGAATGCAACACACACACCAGGAATAAAACAAATGAGTTTGGGGGTTTGGTTTTGGTTTACTTTCAGTTCCTCTTCTAGTAACTCTGTAGCTCCAATGGAAGGTCTGGCACTGGCAGCTCTTGGTTTTCCTCTAAGCTTGGAGGCAGGGACAGGACAAGAGTGAATGGATTCAAAGAAAGATAGCAGGTTTAGATTAGGTATTAGGAAAAAATTCTTCCCTGCGGGGGTAGTGAGGCACTGGAGCAGGTTGTCAAGAGAAGTCATGGATGTCCCATCCCTGGAAGTGTTCAAGGCCAGGCTGGATAGAGCTCTGAGCAACCTGGTCTGGTGAAAGGTGTCCCTGTCCACAGTAGGAGGGGTGGAACTAGATGTTCTTTAAGGTCCATTCTAACCCAAACTATTCTATGATTCTATGAAAAGGAATGCTCCCTGAGAACTGAGCCCTCTTCCCAGTGTTACCACTGCAGTATCTTTGAGTGTTTCTAAGTGTCTTACATTCATCCTGTCTTATACTTGTCCTGCCTTCTGCCTATTGGCGAGAGAGTCTTTCATGATGACACAACAGTAATTTGCCCACACTTGCAAAACACTCGTGCCCTGCACGCAAATGGCAAGCCACAAGCAGCTGGCTGAGACCATCAGCTTAGAGATCACTAGTGGGGAACTGACTGGCATGTAAAGGGTGACTCTATATGGTTTAAAGAGCTGTGCACGCTGCACCAGGTCAACAGAACGGGGCTATTTTAGTGGTGCTGTGGCATTTTGCAGCTGTTTTCCTGCAATGTGTGGCCATTCTCAAGAGGCAATGCCCTTGTGGAGGGTGGAAGTAGCCAAACCCAGCTCCCTGGCTCCAGGGACAGGGAAGTAGGAGCCCACCAGTGATGCACTGCCCTTTGCCACCTGCCAAAGGTGATGCCAAGCTCTGAGAAACCACAGTGAGTGACTCAGGTGTCTCAAACTGGGCACCAGGAGTAAATGGAAACTTTTGACCTTCACTGCTACGTGCCTCATTTCCTCATGTTTCCTCCTCTTGTCAGAACATGAAATGTGTTTATTAGCATCTGTGGAGCCCGTGCATGATGGGGAGAGGGCAGGGCAGTGATGCCGAGGAGGAAACACATCATGCAGAGATCACTGC
This sequence comes from Pseudopipra pipra, assembly GCF_036250125.1. Classification (NCBI taxonomy): domain Eukaryota; kingdom Metazoa; phylum Chordata; class Aves; order Passeriformes; family Pipridae; genus Pseudopipra; species Pseudopipra pipra. The sequence continues at coordinate 3,730,767 of NC_087562.1, forward strand.
ACCATCTGAGGCCTTTCTATATAAGGTCTGGGGCTACTTGTTGAGGGATAAGGATGAAAAGAACTAGTGAGTGTCTACATACGCCCTGCACGAAATACCAAACCTGTGACTGGTGATGATGCACACGCAGATTGACGCACACAAGAAAGACAACTTGTCTTTCTACAAGAAAGCAAAACTCAGGCATTTTAAGCCCTTCATCTTTCAACACTGAGGTTCTTTTGAAATATTTGGGTTTAGGTTTTTGTTTCAGTTCAGATACTCTCTCATATGTGAAATTGGTGCAGATTTGTTAAGGGCAAAGGAATCTTACAGATACCATCTCACCTCCATGTCCGTCCTATACTTCAAACAGGAGATTTTGGCTTTGCAGTTCCTGCATGCAATCCACAAAGTCTTTGTGACCTGTAGTATTTTTTTGGTAAATTAAGATAGAGTCCTTGTACAGTCTTTATAGGATGGGAGAGCCCATCCCTTGGTAACTTATCCCCATGGGGGACTGGCTTTTTTATTAAAAACCAGCTCCTTGTTTTTATTGTGAACTTGCCTACTTTCCCTTTTTTGGCTAAACCAAAGTGTATTAGATCTCCTGGCAGCTATAATAGGTGAACATGAACAGGGTAACCTTTCTAGAGCCTGGGACTGAGCCTATGAAGCATTAAGTGCCTTCAAGGTCCACTAAAATCAATGGGATTGAAGAATGCCATATCCTTGAAGGGCTGAGCCCCAAGGGATGGCTTCTTCTGGGATACACTGATTCTGAAGACAGGCAAAATAAAATATTTAAAGCAGCCTGACAGACATAGGCTAGATTCTTTTCCTTTTGTGCTGAAACATAATTTTTTTAATGTGCCCTGAGCATGCTGTGAAAGCAATCTTTCTACATGTTTCCATAGTGGGGAGTGTTTGCTCTCTGTACTCACCAGTCACAAACTCTATGACTGATGTGGCCCCAAAGCATCAGGAAAGTTTAATTTCTACAATACAACATTTTTTAAAATAAGACATAATTGTTTGTAGAAGAAGAGTCTATCAGATACCTGTGATGGGAAAGGGTTACTGCAGGGACATACATCAGCAGTATGTACTTTACATTCTTAGTCCATTGGTTTCTACAGCAGTTCTTGTTCACAGTAATGTGAGGCAGTTAATATGGGATCTGAACACCACTGGACTGATAAGCCTTCGTACTGACTTGCAAAAGTAATTTTCAGTAATCTTTGAGGGGAAAAATTGCATTTAGTGGGGAAAAAAAGAAAAAAAACCCGCTAAGCCATTCGTGCATCCTATTTTATTGAGTATGCAAGTAATAGACTATGCAGAAATTGAACTTTTGATCCATTAGGCTGTGCAAAGGGACAAACCACTGCTGAGTTACTGTCAGAAAGTTACACTTCCAAATAGAAAAGTTTCACAGTATTTTTCCAGAAACTTGTCTGAAAACGAGATGCCAATATAACCATTAAAATGTAAACTACCATCAGAAAGTCTTGGAACAATGTTCCCAATCCGAGGCTCTCGTTTCACGTATCACACTCCCACTGCCACAATTAGTCATTCTCAAACCGACTTTTTTTTGTGACTATTGTGCAAGGCAGTGGTAACATCCTTTCCTAAAAGTTTAATGAACAGAACTATCCGCGTACACTTTGCTCCAACGATTGCTTCATACCCTGAGCCAGGCCAGGCCCAATAGATAACTTCCAAACCATTTTAATTTTCTTGACAGAAAGATGGTTCTATTCCCACCCAGGCCTAATCACCATATATTTCTTCTAAATCCCCAGCCATCATGCATCCAGTACAACCACGTACCACTATTTGCAGCTGTTTGTTGCCACAACCTTTCACCTAATATAAGTTTCTCAGATTTGGATGACTGTCATGATAAAAGCTTTCCTTTTGCTAGAGGTGGACTTTGCAAGGTCAAGTTTAAAAAACACCACCAGGAGAGATAGGGGTGAACCTCACTGTGCATGTGGCTCTGTGCATGTGCTGAAATCCCAGATTTCAGGGAGCATCACAAGCCTGGAGGGACAGATTGATGAGGTTAATTAAATAACTCAGCACATAACTGGTAGGTAGCTACCACCCAATACAGACTCCACACCCAAGTTGATGGGCTTCATGGACACTTCATGAACACAGCAAGGTCCCTGAAGAAGGAGCTGCCAGAAAACACTGAAAAGTGGCCAAAATGACCTGTCTTGCTCTGCTGACGAAGGCTAGGAGAGCTTTTTATTTGAAATAACAGTGGCAGTGGGCTCCCCAGCATCCCTGCAGAGCGATAGTCCCTCCCAGGGCAGTGTCCATCCCCATCAAAGCCCCAGGTGACCTCACATCAACTTCACGCACCCCAAAACCAGCCATGTGGCTCTTTTATACCTCACAGCCACGAGCCATGGCTGCAAATCCCATGCAAAGACCTCACCACACTGCACCTCACCCACCACCCACCTCCTGCCCAGGGCCTCAGGGACCCCCTCTTCAGCTTCTCCCCCACACAGAGTCTGGAAACTCGTCACTGAGCTGCGGCTGCAGCCTGAGGGCACTCAGGACTGTTTGTTATTATTCTTGGCATTTGTGTCTAAACACTTCAGATTCATGAGTCCAGTAGTGCAACTGTAATAACAGCAACGCCTAAATCTCTTTAAAACCTGTCAAGGGGCAGGAGGTGGGGAAGACGCCAAGGGAAGGGGTAGTTGGACAAGCTTGGAAGGGGCTCGGGCAGCAAGGAGGCTGTGCTGGTAAATGCCAAAGCTCTGGATAGGAGCATCCTGGAGAGGCCAAGGCTCTCCAGGAGGGCAGCACTGGAGAAAACACACAGACTAAGACATGGGCCACAGCTGCAGAGATTGCATCCACTGTGCCAAACACCAACCTGAAACAGCAAAGGATCTGAAACACACAGAAAACCCTGGCTTTGCATATTTGAAATAAGTCATTATTCAGGCTTTCCAGCTCCCAATCTCTCAGAGTTCTGCTCAAAGAAAAACCTTTGCACTAATCCTCCTCCTTCATCATTATGCAATATTGCTTAGGGTAAGGGAAGTTTCCTTGCTCTTTTCTAAATATACATTTCTGCGGTTAGAAAATTAGAGAAATGACACGGCCGACCTTCCTAAATGTGAAGAGCTCGTTTGGGGAAGCACACAAGTCATCTGCTGCAGCAGCCCCTTATCACTTTGTGGTAGGTGATTGCAAAATGCCTCCCTTAGCCAGAGTCACATTGGGTTTAAATTGAGCTAGACAAGGGAACCACAAAAAGGGCTTGTGGGCAGCTGGGCTGCTAAAAGCATGGGGCCTGGCACTGGAGCACTGTTAGTTAAAACAGCAATTTGTCATGGAAAAGGAGTGGAGTAGCCTGCAATGCCAATGTCATGTGTGGTTTTTCAAGCACGAGGCTTTGCATTGAGGATGAAGAAAACACTTGGTGACCATTTTAAACTCAGCAGCCACTCCCAGTGCAGCAGGAGTTAACGCAGAGTCAGACTTTCCATTAATGCCTCTGTTTTTGCAGGGGCTGTAAAAATATGCTCGAGGCAAAACCTTGTGATTCAGTGGCTCAGCTGAAGAGTTAACTTTTCTTTTTATATGCATCCATTTTCAGAGTAGCGATTAATAATAATTTTTGTACAGATCTATATATGGTTCTGCTGTGGTGATAGAGAGAGCTGAGGAGGGAGTTGATGCAAAGCTTTGTGCCCAGCTGCCTGGCATTTCTTATTAGAGAGAGGACATGCAAAATGTTTGGGGTCTTCACGTGGCTGATGTAAGCAGGACTTAGCATCCTCAGGACGAGGGGCACCCTTACCTGGGAGAAAAGATGCCAAACATGAGCTTCTTTTCTATTTAGATGGCAGCCTTCTTCTTGCATGAAGAACCAGGAATACTCTCCTTTTGCCCCAGGGACTAGTCCACCTGCCTACACCCAATGTGCATTGTTGTCATACATGTAGGAGAGGGGAAAAAAATGGCTACAATTATTTCCCCAACTGATTTCTCTCCTTGTTTGCACCTGCCTCAGGCAGAGCCGCGTCAAAATTCTCCATAATGAACCTTTAGAGGTAAATGGAAGGTCTTGAAATGTGGGATCACACAAAGGACCAGTTCTTGGCCTTGCCATAGCCAATTCACAAAAGATGAGTCAGCCCTGCCATCTTGCTATATAACCACACACTCCCCATACATCAGGTGGGACAGCTGGACAACTCCTCCTGTTACCCCTTGGATTATGGATTTACTGCTGGGCAAAATGGTTTCTGATTTCTGGTGAGTCCCTGACTGTCTGTGCAGCCCATCTGGGCCACAGGTAGCCTGGGACACCTCAAGCAGCTTGGTGTTGCTTAATATAGTTTCCTCTGTAAGATCACACTGTTTTTTACAACAGCTCCACTAATTACTGCAGCCAAGTGCCAGCAGACAGATTTACAAGGACATAGTATTGCCACTCTCCTCCCTTGTCCGTATCTTAGAAGTTGAATCTTGTGTCCTTTTCCTAAATAGCACGTTAGCCCATGTTGTCCCAAATTATCTGAGGTTATTTTCCTTCAAAATATTTTCCATACAAAGAAAAATACCGTTATTTCTATCCATTTTCAGAAAAATGTTTCCTTTCTTCCTTGCTCTTTCAAGAAAATAGGCTCCTAGCAGGTATTTATCATGATAGCTAAATTAGCCGGTACCTTTAATACTTGCAGCACAGAAAATCACTTCATCAGCTCTACAATTTGAGCCTACTGGAGAAGACTTTTAAGAAAGAATGAGAATGAAACCTAGAATAACCATTTCTTTCCCCCTGTCCCTTCGAGGCATCAAAGTTTAAGGTATTTTTTTTCTTTCCTGGTATACTGAGAAATCCACGATGGTGGTTAATTGAGCGCTAAAAGCCCATGCGACTGCAGTTTCACTGAGATGCTGCATGATTTTTTTTTACTTCCAATCCTAAACTGCTACGAGGCGAAACAGGACAGAAGCAACTGCACTTGGGCGATGGGAGAGGTGATTCTGTACTGAAAGTAGCAGTGCTGAAAGAAAAGAGGGGTATGATCACACGGTCGGGCTCCTACGCGGTCCCTGTGCACAACAGCTACGTGCCAAAATTATTGAGCAAAGGCTGAGGAAGAACCTACCATGCAAAGTCACCATAAAGAGGTGCATGTTGACTTTCTTGGGTGAACATAACCAGGAGGAGGAGCTGGCAGGTGCCTCTGTAGCTCCTCAGATTTTGGCTTTGGAGGGAAGAGACTACATGTCTGCTCAGAAACTGCCCTCAGCAGCAGCTCAGACCTGTTCTGCCATCCAGACATGGCAGGAAGAAAGGAAGCTTTCATGAAACCACATTTGCTATCATTACCAGGTCAGGTAATGATAGTAGATTCTGTAATTCACAGAATTTTCTGTGAATTGACAGGTAATTTCTGTGAATGCCTATCCAGGATGTGAGCCAGCCGGTGAGGGTGTGCTCTCAGAAGTGGTGGAGGTGACAACTGGAATAACTGGTGATGGAGGTGACAACTGACACATGCAGCTACGTAAGGGTGAGAGGTGAATACGGCCAAGACACAGATGTCCATCCCTGGCAAACCTCTGCCACCAGTGAAAAAATAAAAATTTTATGTCGGTGCTCTGGTTTAAAGACAGAAATACATATGTAGTGAAAAACACTCTCTGTGGAAGTCCCTTACAAAACACCATTTGGTTTCTGTGAGAGGATGATCTCACTTGCACCTTAAAAATATTTGTTAGGATGAAAGTTGCCCACACGGTCAAGGCAAGTTTTTAAGATGCCTTTTGCTGCCCTCTTCCAAGAACCAACATGGGTGCAAATCCAGATGTCCCTGTGCATGCACTGCACATGGTCAATCAGTTACAGGTCAAGATGTCAGGCATGAGTGAAACAATGATTAAGTAATAAATAATGAAAATATTTTCAAAACCTTTCCCATCTCCCATTTTTAAATCTACTTTTATTACAAATAAGTCAGTAGTTGAATATTGTAACAACGATTTTTTTCTTCAAGGATCTCTGATTACCTCCTTTGTGTTTTTCTAGCAGGTTGATGTAACTGGCTCTGGCTCTAGAAGACAGCACAGCCTTTGATCATTTCAGTTCCTTCATTTTTACCTGAGGGAGCCATCAGGAACTCTCTCTCATGTCCAAAAATTATCTAGCCTATCTTCTTGGATTTCTTTATTCAGTGAATTAGTTTTCAGAATTATTCATATTTATTAAGAAGAATCACTGGCACTACATGGTTACGTTTCCCCTGAGCTGTGTCAGCTTACAACCTTGCAAGGTGTTCAAAATGTGCATCTCCTGCTGTGTAACACATCAGAGATGAAAGGCCCTGGTGCCCCTTGCACTTGAAGAGAATCAAGTAATAACACATTTTGGTTCCTTGGATGATGGCAGAACATGGCAAGATAAGATATTTGGCTCCTCTATCCCTTCAATTCTTCCACATAGCACTTCAGGAGGCTCAAGATCTCCTGCAAAGGTTCCTGAAATGGATCCTGTTAGTGTGGTTGTGGCACTTCACTCAACACAGGTTTGTTATTTCCTGGGGGCAGAACCTACAGGCCTGAGCACCAGTGGGCACGGCCAGCTCCTCACCAAAACATTGCTGCAGTGGCACAAGTCATATTAGAGCCAAGGACAGGAAAGGGTGGGTGAAGAGAGGTGATTCTCCCCCTCAACTCTGCCTTTGAGACTCCACCTGGAGTACTGCATCCAGGTTTGGGGTCCTCAGCACAAGAAAGGCATGGACCTGTTGGAGTGAGCCCAGAGGAGACTACGAAGATGCTCAGAGGGCTGCAGCACCTCTGCTATGGAGACAGTCTGATACAGCTGGGCTTGTTCAGCCTGGAGAAGAGAAGGCTCTGGAGAGGCTTAAAAAGGGTGTTATAAAAAATAACAAGAACGACTTCTTACATGGGCAGAGAGTGATAGGTTAAGGGGAAATGATTTTAAACTAAAAGAAAAGAGTTTTAGATTAGATGTTAAGATGAAATTCTTTGTTGTGAGGGTGGTGAAACACTGGCACAGGTTGCCCAGAGAAGCTGTGGATGTCCCATCCCTGAAAGTTTTTAAGACCATGTTGGACAGAATTTGGAGCAACCTGGTCTATGGGTGGCATCCCTGCTCACAGCAGGGGAGTTAGAAATACATGATCTTTAAAGACCCTTCCAACCCAAGCCTTTCTATCATTCTATGATTCTATGATTATTGGATATTTGTTCCATTGCCCATAAACTGATCATGATAAGGGGTAGTCAGATACTTGCACTTCCTTATTTCAAGAAAGAACACACAGAATATGAAGTCCTCAGCTTCAGTTTAAGGTTTGGAAGACATTAAGTTCTTGACATCCAGTTGTGCACTCCCAGACTCTATGCTGCTGCTTGTAAGCACTCACCCACACCTTCCCACTTCCAGGAGGCATGTGCTGCACCTTCAGTGTGGTTCATTTGGTTGCCCAGGACTGGAGACATTTTACCAAACCTCTTCTTCTCAAAAGTCCATGTTGTCCTGCTAGTTCACATCAAAACTGTATTACTTCCCGGGTGAGCCAATTGTACTGACACTTGTTTCTATGTGGCCTCCTGCTCTAACATCCTCACCTTTTCTCTTGAGTACCTGGGTTCAAAAGTAACTTTCAGCAGGGTGACACAGGAGACCTGTGTTTGTTTTCCAACCCTAAGAGACATCCTGTTTGCCCTTGGGTCATGCAGCCACTTTCAGCTTCCTCCTGTTTACAACAGCATAATAGATGGTTTGTTCCATTCTGCCTGCTGCCTTGCAACATCTCTCTGTCTCTCCTTGGTATCCTTCTACCCCTTTCCCTCTCTCCTTTGTAACCTGATTTCCATGCATCCAACAAACTGCAAGTGTTTGGGCTTCCTGAAGCTCCCAAGATATAAATAAATAATAACAAAAAAAAAGACAATGAGTTGATATATGGCTGAGCAAAGGCAGTTTTGCTTCTCAGCAGGTTTGTGTGAGCTGTTTCTGGTTTCAGTTCACATGGGTTATTTCACCTTCTGAGTTTCTCTTTGACATTCAGGTTTCTGCCTTTTTTTTCCACCTGAAGCCAAAGGAAAAAAAAAAAGCCAAAAAAAAGCCAGGTTTGATCAAAAGCCACACCATTTTTTTTAGAGGTAAAAAAGCTCTTAATTCTAGAATAGGTCTTCTTCCAACTTGGCAGTTTCTTGTTTGTCCAATACTCAATGTCCTGATATTGGGCTGTTCCTATTAAAAGCAGTTATACTCAGAGCACAAGGACGTACCTGCCCGTCATCAACCATCTCGGCTTATGACTAAAACCGGAACAGGTACCAAAATAGAGCCACCAAAATTCATCCTCAAAATGAAACAATTACAGGGGAGAGTTCGTAACTTTGTGATGAGGTTCCTTTAGGCCCTTCATGGGATAGATTTCATTATCCTAATAAAGAGGGAGCTGACATCAGTACAGACATCCACCTTCAAGTTCTGTTTGGCACAACTGCTGTCTTTGGTGTGGCTTCATTTTATTTTGATTTCGTACCAATGTTCAATGCAGCTGCTACTGTTCTGCACGTAGTTAAGTGTAGGTACAAATTATGGAGAATAATTAATTGCCCATTAACAAGTTTTTGCAGAGGATTGGACTCTAAATGCTAATCGGTGTTTCAGAAAGAATGCCAAATAATATCCACACTGCATACCTGCTTCTCCCTGATTTCTGTTTAACGTGGGATTGGAAGAATTTGGCTTTAATGTTAATTAATACCTTCAATTAGAGCTCACAACTTATATTAAGCCTCGGCCATTTCAATTTCATGATGAACCCATACACAAAATTTGCTGATTCTACAGTTTAGTGAGAACAATCTGTATAGACTAAATTTCCATTTATTTTCCAGAGCAAAATAAACCTGTTCCCAGAACTGAGTCTTCTAAACCTTTGCCTCTACATGGCTACTACGTTTGTCTGTCGTCTTTTCCGATCAACAAAGCAACCAAAACAGCAACCCAACGCGCCAGCAAACAGCGCTCCGGTGAGCAGAGGTGTGAAACCACAGAAGGAAACAGGCAGAAACAGAGCAGGGGGGAGAAGATGCTGGGCATCTTGCTCCCTCTCCTTGGGTGCAGCGACAGGGACAGGACCTGCCCTTCGGGTGGACAGGCAGAGCAAGATCGCAAAGCGCACAACTGAGCAAATTTGGTCAGAGCACCTGTTGGAAGGCGCTTTTGCCTGTTCCCTTCCTCCGTGTTTGGGTCAGAGACACCGCACAGCACCCAAGCCACCCTGCTGAGAAAGCCTTGCCTATGTGACAGAGGCTTCGTGCTGAAGAGACCGTGCTCAGGACCGAGCCAAGGACAGAAAGGAAACGTTCAAACTGGACCCAGTCCTTTGGCCGGCATCTTATTTTATTCCCAAAGAATGCTCGTGCTTCCTCAGGCCCTCGCTGCCCTTGCCCTCAGCCATACTTCTGAGATCACCTTTTCTCACCTTTTTTTGTGAGAGCATTTGTGTGCGAGACGCAGCATTTGCAAACCAGTGTACAAACACCTCCTGACAGCCCGTGATCTGCCCTGCTCCTGCAGCCATGGCACAGGTGGATCCAGTTGTGGTCTCAGCACCTCTTTGTCTGGGCACTTTGTGCACGTTCCCAGCTAGTGCCCAGCACTGCTACCTCAGGCTCTTCTTGCAAGCTATCTTCCCACTTGATACTGAGCACTGTTGGCTGAGAAGTTTACAATCTGAGCATCCAGACCTATCAGTAGAGCATTTTGCCAAATTACTTATTTTGCCTGTGTTTTGTTTGGCTCTCCTCCCCAGTGAGATCAGAGATAAAGCTTATTTACTAGTTGCTGCTTGCCCCGGACAGCAGAGGAGCCGGGCTGGAGTGAAAGCAGCTGTTCCTGAGCAGTGTGCGTGGCTTGTGCTCATTCTCAATTCCCAGTGAGCAGGATCCTTCAGCGGTGATGGAGTAGCTCCGAGTTTCAGTCTATCTGTCACTGCTCGACTGTTTTACTGTGCACACAATGCACTGATGGGCGACATCACTCAACTGCAACAAGTCCAGCTACAAAAGCAAGTAGCAGCAATTTGTAGCCTCAATGCAGCCATTTAATCATTCCCAACACTTCCCTGGTTGCCACTTTGGATAAACTAACTTGAGAATTAAGAACAAATATTTGACTCTCCCCCCTCCCCATAATTTTACGCAGCCCTGTTTAGACTGTATGGTACTTAACAGGAGACCTTTGACCTTTAGTTAAAAGCTGTGACCAGGAAATCCCACCTCCTCTTAATGAGCTTTTTTGTTCAGCTTACAGGGAGGGATTTGCACTCCACTCTTGCACTACAAATGCTTTGTCTGCTTGGCTTTTTTATTCAGCTGATGAATAAAAAAAGCAAACGCCAAACTCTACACACGTTTCAGTCTCCATTAAGACAACAAAGAGCTCTAAATGCACGTCCTGGCAACAGCAACAATTTTTTTAAAAGAGTGAGAAGAAAGAATACATGGTCATTTAAGCTGTGGTACTTTCCATAGCTATTCCTTAATTCTTTTGTCATAAAAGCTATATACTTTTGACTATCAAAACACACAGCTCTAGGTAAGAGGACGGACAGCATTTTGAGAATCAGTATTATGCTCTTTCTACTGTGAAACAATCATAAGAGCAGCCCAAGCAGTGCCCTTTGTCAAACTTTTTACTTGCTTATGTCTTTCGACCACATGCTGAGACCTCTCATACTACAGTGGCCTTGAAAGTGTTTTCCCATTCTTTTTTTTTTTTTTCTGTGTGCTTCAGATAGCTCTCAGCTTCCTCTAATCTCTTCTTCTTTCCTTCTAATCACTACATACACTTAATAACAACAGACTGCAGACACCAGCATCAAATTATGAACGGACAGAAATGCAGAGGATTAAACGAAGTCACAACAAGAAACGGTTCTGCAGGAATCTCAAGATACTTCAAGCAGATGGAAAAAAACATATCCCAATGGAGGGAGCCTCACTTTCCAGAGAGCAAGACCAAACCCTGTCCATGTCTCTCTGTGCACAGGAGTTGAGCAGGAATAATTCTCCAGCCCATTACACAGCCACGTGCTGGCTGTACCCTGGTGGTTTGCTAGGCTGGTTAAAACAAATCTGGCAGAATGGACAGGGAGACTCAGCTATCAGGGAGCATATAATAGAGTCTATTAAGCAAAACTCTACTGCAGGAGAGCGAGAATGGACTCTCTTGATGTTGGGCTTTCTGGTAGTGCAGAGGTTGACAACTTAGAGAAATCAGACATTTGCAAAATCCCTCATTGAAATAATTCCCAAGCCTTTTGGACTAGTTAGTGGTTTATCAACCCTTACTGCCTCTAACAGGCCACCAAGCATCCATAGTGTTTCCCTTCTCATGTGAAAGCCCCAGAAAATCAGTGCCAGTTATAGAATCATAGAATATCCCATTTTAGAAGGGACCCAAGGAACACTGAGCCCAGTTGAGTTGAGTTGATCTCACAAGGATCATTGAATCTGACTGAGCTGGCAGATACCGTGGCATCAGTGCTCAGACCATGTGCATGTAGGAGAACCAAAGCAAGCCTTGTCCTAAGCCAGGGTGTCTGGGATGCAGGAAGCAGCTTGTGGGATCATCACAGATGACATGGTGAAAGCCTGTGTTGATGCAGCATGGCAGAATAAGGTGAGATCAATGCAATGAGCCTTGGTTCATGCTTAAATATGATGAACTAAACTACAAAACACGAAACTGCTTTAGGAAACTACAAGTGAGAAAGCAGGGTTTTTTATCCATTGTAGGTGCCAGATGTGCCTGTATGGTAAATGTAAGCTCTTCTGCAGAAGGGCTTGTCTGTATGTTTTAGGTACCAGCAGATATTTTCCCAGATGTGTACTCCTAAAATTATTTCAGATTCAAAAT